>NC_058132.1:120801060-120819195 GCF_016433145.1 Gracilinanus agilis | reverse complement strand
TAAAGATTTTTTCCCAATTTGTTGTTTCCCTTCTGATTTTGACTATATTGTTTTTGTTTGTACAAAAACTTTTTAGTTTAAAATAGTCAAAGCCATTTAATTTACATTTTGTAATTTTCTCTAGCTCTTGCTTGGTTTTAAAGTCTTTCCTTTCCCATAGATCTGACAAGTATACTATTCTGTGTTCACTTAACATGTTTATAGTTTCCCTCTTTATATTCAAGTCGTTCACCCATTCTGAATTTATCTTGGTGTAGGGTGTGAGATGTTGATCTAAACCTAATCTCTCCCATATTGTTTTCCAAATTTCCCAGCAGTTTTTGTCAAATAGTGTATTCATGTCCCAAAAGTTGGGCTCTTTGGGTTTATCATACACTGTCTTGCTGATGTCATTTACCCCAAGTCTATTCCACTGATCCTCCCTTCTGTCTCTTAGCCAGTACCATATTGTTGAGTTAACCTCTGCTTAACAATTTGGTAGCCGTGTGGAGAACAACTTGGCACAGGAAGACCAATTAGAAGATATTGCAACCATGTAAGTGAGAGGACAGGAGGGTCTGAACTCCGATGGTGATTTTGAGTGAAAAGAAGAGGGGAGAAGCAAAAAATAATATAGAGATGGAAATAACTAGATTTAACAACTGATCAAATATAGGCAGTCAAGAGAGAGTGAAGAGTCATGGCTAACTCCAATGTTGTTAACCTGGGTTCCCAGAAGGATGGTAGTTCCCTTGATAGATATAGGAAAGCTAGAAGGAGGACTGGGTTTACAATGAAAGATAGCTTCTTTTTTGGACATACTGAGTACTATAAGCCTATGAGACATCCAGGTGGAATTAAAGAAGGAGAAGAAGGATGACTATGTTGATTTGGGAGTTATCTGTACAGAGCTGATAATTGAATTTGTGAGATGATAATATTGCTGGAAGTTCAGTGAGAGAAGAGAACAGGATCATTAGGATTAGCTCAACCATCATGCCTGTCATTGATGACAGTTAGGTGTTCTTTTACTACTAGATTACAACTACTAATTAGGAGTTAGGTAGAAATTTAAGGTTTGCAAAGTATGTTTACAAATATTCTCTCATTTATCCTCACAACAACCCAGGGAAGTAGATGCAATTATTAATCCCATTTTACAGAGGAGGAAACTGAAACAGAGATGATTTAACTTGACCACGGTCACATAGATTTGAACTCTTCTTACCAACACCAGGCCCAGTACTCTATCCACTGCACCACTAAGTTTCTTCTACTTACTATTGCCTTATTCATCTTGAGTATAAATTCCTTATTAGCTACTTTATTTTGTCCTTTCTATTATAGAGTAATGATGGATTACTCAACTTGGCAGAGAAAATAAAAATAAAAAGGAGGTAAGTTTTGCTTTTTCTCCTTCACCATTTATCATCTTCCTAGTCAATCTATTTTATATTGGCACCATCCAACCATGAGCAATTATTGTATATCTCTAATTATTTGATTAGTTTTATTTCTGTAAATTGCTTCCATTTCGAGTCTGATATATTTCTACACAAACCCTTTGGCAGTATGTGTATCAACATTCCAATGTAGTCTTTATACAATTTCTCTTTTCATCAGACATATTTCTTTGTGTTTTTGGAATTTCATTATTGAGAATTCTTATCTCTTTTTAGAAGTTTGGGCAATAAGATCCTCCTTCCTCTAAATCTTTTGAAATATACTCTTAAAAATTTTTTAAATAATATTTTAATGTTATTTTTAATTTTTTTAACGTTTTATTTTTTCCTCAATTACATAAAAAACACTTGTTATATTCATAATCTGGGAATTCCTTTTATTTATAACACACAACCATTTTTTTAAGTTTGAGCCAAATTATCATCCTCCCTCTCTTCCTTCCCTACCTCCTCTCTGAGATAGCAAATAATCTGACATAGATTTTACATATGTAATAGTGTAAAATATTTTCCATATTATTCATTATGTGAAAGGGAACTAGAACAAACAAAAGAAAAATAGAGAAATGAAATGAAATATAGTATGTCTTCTTATACATTCAAGACTTCATTGGTTCTTTCTCTTCAGGCACATGGCATTTTTTATCATGAGTCCTTGAGGATTGCCTTGGATCACTATATAACTATATATGAATACACTATAGCTCAGTCATTCATAAATGTTCATCTTAAAATATTGCTGTTACTGTGTACAGTGTTCTCCTGGTTCTGCTCACTTTGTTTTGCATCAGTTCATACAGGTATTTCTAGGTTTTTCTGAAATCATCTCTTTCATCTTGAAATATACTCTTCCAAAATCTAGTATACATGTCACTCTATACTTGGCTTTCCTCTCCTCTAACATGAATTATTAGACTAAGTCATCATTTACTCTCAAGGTTACCAGTATTTCTACTTTAGCAACTAGTTCCTCTTAGCTGGTGACAATCAGGTCCAGGAGAGCAAATCCTCTTGTTTCTTTTTCTACTTTTTATTTTCTTTTGTTTAATTTTTTGCTATTCTGAGCTTGAAAAACACTAAGAAACACAAACAGCTCCTCACAGAATAAAGAGAACAGGAAGATTGCATATGAAGCTGACATTCTCTATTAAATATTACTTTTAAGAAAAGAAAATAATAAATTCAACTAGTTTCAAAACTATTTTTGTTTGTATCAGTGTCACTATCTGAACTTCCTTCAGTTCTCTTCTATGTATATTTTAAAATGTATCATTGATGATCTTTTTTCCTTTTCTCCTATACTTAGTATGACATATCATTAGTACTTCTCTCCTCCTTTCTCCAAAAGCCCTTTCCCTGTAACAAATAAGCATATTCAAGCAAAAAAAATTTTTAAAGCATATAACGGCTATCTCCAAAACCATATGTCTCATTCTGCACATCTAGTTTATTACTTTTCTCTCAAGAGATGAAAAGCATGCTTCCTCATAGTCTTTGGTTGGATCCGAGTTCTTAACTCTTTCAATGTTGTTTCTTTATAATGTTGCCATTGTTGCACAAATTGTCCTACTGGTTCTGTTTACTTCACTCTGAATGAATTCATAAAAATCTTCCCAAGTTCTTCTAAATCCTTTCCTTATGCCATTTCATAGAGAATAGTAATATTTCATTACATTTGTGTACATTCAACTATTTCCCAACTGATGGGTACCCTCTTCGTTTCCAATTTTTATCTATAATAAAAATTTTTGCTATAAATATATACACACATACCATACATGGGTGTATAGAGAAGCTAGGTGGCACAATTGATAGAGCTCCTGACCTGGTGTCAGGAAGACTCATCTTTCTGAATTCAAATCTGGCCTCAAATACTTACTAGCTAACTATGTGACCCTGGGCAAATCATTTAATCCCATTTGCCTCAGTTTGCTCATTCGTTCATTTATTTATTTTTTTAAACCCTTAACTTCTGTGTATTGGCCCATAGGTGGAAGAGTGGTAAGGGTGGGCAATGGGGGTCAAGTGACTTGCCCAGGGTCACACAGCTGGAAAGTGTCTGAGGCCGGATTTGAACCTAGGACCTCCTGTCTCTAGGCCTGACTCTCAATCCACTGAGCTACCCAGCTGCCCCAGTTTACTCATTTATAAAATGAGCTAGAAAAGGAAATGATGAATCACTCTAGACACAAGTTAAACATCTAACAATAACAAAAAACCACACAGGAACATAAATATATGTTTCATAGATATTCATGCATGCATATGTGCATATATGTGCATGTGTACATGCACATATGTATATATACACACATGTGCTTGTGGTCATTTCTATCTTTCTTTTCTGCGTTTGGAGTATCTACCTAATGGTGGAATTACTAGGTTAAAGGGTATGCACATTTTAGTGACTTTTTGGGTACAGTTCCAAACTATTTTCCAGAACAGATATGCCAATTCATAGCCCTTCCAAACAGTGCATTCATAGTCCTATCCTCCCACATCCCCAAAAAAGTTTTCATTTTCTGTTTGTTTGGGGAGACTTTTTTGGGTTATCTTTGCTGATCTCATAGATGTGTTAGAATTTCAGAGTTGTTTTAAATTGTATTTCTTTTATGATTATTATTAACACAATACCTAGAAGAGAGCTAATAAATATACTTTATCTCTCTATCCCCCCACACTTTCTTCCCACTCCCCCTCTCTCTTTTTAGTAATTTGGAACATTTTTTAATATGGCTGCTGATTGTTCACTTTTCTTCTTTTTGGAATGGCCTATTTATATAATTTAATCATTTCTCTATTGAGAAATGCTCTTGTTTTTATGAATTTGAATCATTTCTCTGTGTAATCTATATCAGACCTTTATCAGAGAAGCTTGCTGCAAAGATTTTTTTTCCACATTAATCATTTCCCTTCTAATTTTAAAAACATTGATTTTGCTTATATAAAGCTTTTCAATTTTAAGCAATTAAAATAATTTCTATGATCCTCTCCAAATTTTGTTTGGTCAAGAACTCTTCCCCTATCTATAGTTATGAAGGTTATATCCTTCCTTGCTCTTCTAAATTTTTTTAAATGGGACCTTTTATATGTAAGTTATGATCCATCTAGAATACTGTAAGATATTTTGTCAAATGCATGAGATATTAGTCTAAATCTAATATGTGATTGATTGCATTCCAATTTTCCCCTAAGTTTTTGTTAAATAATGGTAGGTTGTATTTATAAAGCACTGTGAAGTTTGTCATATGTTTTACATTCTATTTCATTTGATAGTGAATCTTTACCCAAGTAGGTAGGACATTAAGATATATCAAACAATATGCTGCTATGTTTGCTTCTAGAATTTATACATCTAATCTGTTCCAATGATCGACTTTTGTATTTTTTTGCCAGTAACAAATAATTGTTATGATTATTGCTTTGTTTGAGATATGGTACTATGAGGTCCCCTTCCTTCCTACTTTTTTTCTTCATAATTTCCCTAGAATTTCTTTGATTTTTTTTTTTTGTTTTTTCCAAGATGAATTTTGTTGGCCCCTCCCCCCCAGCTCTAGAAGTTAACTTTTTGGTAGTTTGATAACATTGAATAAGTAAATTAATCTATATAGTAACACCATTTTATCATATTGATATCATCCAACCATAAGCAATTAGCATATCTCCAATTATTTAGTCTTTATATCTGTAAAATGTTTTACAGTTACATTCATATAATTCTCTCAATTTTTTCTTGTCTTACTGTAATAGACAGCATTTTTAGGATAATATCAAATAATGATGATGATAATAATGGATATTCCTTGCTTTACTTCTGTTTTATACTGGCTAGGCATCTAGTTTTTTCCATCTTTTGAAAGAAGACAACAATCATCACAAGTCAAGAAATTATTTCGTTTTTCTGCATTTGGCAGAGAAATAGCTCAGAAGTATCATATTACTACCAGATCATGCCTCTATTATAGACTTATGATCTGTTTTCTTTTTTTGTGCAGGTGATTTGCAGTGAGAAATGACTTCTCTTCTGATTCTCTCTATTGCTCTTCATTCAAATGTGCTCCACATCCCTGATTTCCTCATCTGACAACTTTCTTAATTTACAATTCGATTCCCTTTTTAAAATAACCTATTCCTTTTATTTACAAATATATTTAAATTTTGACCACCAAAAAGAACATTTCCATATGCACAATACAAAAAGAGGATAAAAGCATATATGAAAGCACGAATCTCTCTTTCAAATATTTTAAAGTATATAATAAATACAACATATTACTTTCAAAACTATCCTGCTTATATATGCTTTATGCTGAAATTTATTTTGTTCTCTTTTGTGTGTTTAAAATGTTTTGAAAGCTATGTATTTTTTTTTGCATTAGTATTGCTAAACTTCTTTTTCCACAGTGAAAAAAAAATAGTCACGAGAAAGAAAATAAAACACAAACCTTTAAACAAACAAGCATGTTCAAGTAAAAGAAATCTACATTGTAGCCTTGTTCCAGAATGTATGTCTTTTCACCTTGAGTGTATCACTTCTTTGTAAGAAAGTGTATACAAATCTACATCGTAGGTCTCTTGGAAACTTGGATGGTTGGTCGTTGTAAGGACCAGAGTTGTCTTTCAAAGTTTTCTTCATTACAATGATATTATCTTTATATAAATAATTCTCTTCATTTTGCTTAATTCACTCTGCATCAGTTCACACTCCCTAGAATTCTCTGCAACCATATTATGTCATTTCTAAAGTATAATAATATCCCTCAACAGTTTTAGCAATCCCTCATTTATGGGCATCCTTTAGACTCTAGTTCTTAGCTTTAAAAAAAAATTCAGAATCAAGAAATTTGTCTTGCTTGGGGAAATTCCCTCCACTTTATTATTTTTCCTCTTAACTGTCTCCCCTCCATTCCCCAATTGTTTCTCATTTGAGTTTGATGTATTTCTACATCAAACTCTTCGAAAGTATGAATATTGTCCATTTCATATAAGCGTGAGTTTCATCTGACACCTGTTCCCCACATCCCTTCTTCTATGTTTCTATACTCTTCTTTTTACCCATACCTCAATTATAAGAAACAGAAAGATCCATTCTCTTCTTTTTTCCTTGCTTTTTACCCTCTCTTTCTTATCTTAAAAACCCCAAAACAGAACTAATCCCTCCCAAGTCTTCTGTTTTTCTTATTTAACTCCCTCAAAATTCTTTGTAGGCATTAAGGTTCTTGTCTTCTTTTCTTATTAGAATATTTAAACTACAACATCATAAGGTCCTTAACAATTGATTTAATAAACGTATCTTTTTACCTTTTTCTTGACTCTTATGTTTGAATTTCAAAGTTCCTACTGATATTTGGCTGTCTCACTGGAAATGTTTTAAAGTCTTTTTTTCCACTAAAGGTCCATCCCTGCCTTCCAATTCCCTGAAATTATAATTAGTTCTGCATTGTAAGTTATTATTAGTTATAAGACCATATACTTGTTTATCTTTTAGAATAGTGTGATTCAAAATCTCTCATTTTTAGTAGAAGCTACAGGGTGTTATATGATTCTGGTTGTGGTTCCTACACTGAACCAGTTTAGATTAGTTATTTTTATATTCTTATAGTCTTATCTAACTAATGTGTGAGGTCTGCATTTTCACTGTGATATTCCTGGGACTTTCCCTTTTAGGGTTTCTTTCAGGAAGTGATCAATGGATTCTATCTTAACTTTTCTCTCTGGTTCTGGGCAGTTTTAATGTTAAAAAATTAACCTCTACCTAGGGTGGGAGATGGGGAGATAGCACTAGATGCCTGAGACATAGCTTGGGTTATATTTTGAGCTAGTTTTTCAACCTCAGTAGAAATGTTCCTAATTGAGCCTATTACTGCCATTATTCCAAAAGTAGGCACTATGGTCCCAAAGAATATTTGTCCTACAATGGAGATGCTACAGAATTTGATTTAGATCTTATTTTATGTGCATGCCACCATGTTCCTAAATTCTAGCAGATTTTTTTAGGCCTATAGAGTGATTATGAACTAATACTAACTGATACTAATGGGTCCATGTAGGCTATACCATATATTCTATATAACCCAAGGGGAAGAAATGAATAATCTGACACATTACAGACATAAATTTTTCCTGGGGATTACTAGCTCTCATGGGAATTTTGGATATAGTGATGAAGAAATAGTAACAGTTGCAAAAATTCTGTTTTCAGGCTATCACTGAGCCTAAAGAGAATCTTAGCATAGGTGAATGTTGTTACAGAGAAAGAAAGGGTGAGGTTGCATTTTATGTCATTCCCCCATATATGTAGTAGTTGCTAGACTCATTCTTTTTAACACATAGTTCAAAGACAGACAAAGCTTGAGCTAGTGGGAGTGCAGAAATCTAGTACCTGAAAGTCACTGCAGATGAAGTGTTAAACTTCACTGAGACTTGTGGTTGTAACCTATTAGATGAATTCTAGTTGCTACTGATGATTTCACAGATAACAAAAACAGAAGGTACAAGGGGTTCATGAAGTAACCCCTCTTTTCATTTGCAGGTTGAAACTTTTTTGGTTTCATTTGCCTGGACAGAAATAGGCACTCAGGTGACAGTAGTGCTCTGATGGAGTTGATGACAGACCTAACACCCATGAGGCTTTGGCTTGGTGTAGACTATGCTCTACCTGATCATTAAGCCTATGATGGCATTATTCATTGCCTAATCATAGGAGGAGGAAGCTGGAAAGAAGACTATTGGCAATGATAATAAAATTAAAATGACAGCAAAACTGCACTATATATTTGTTAAAGTTATAGTAACAAACTTTACCATCGTCAAAATCCTGTGTTTGCATTGGTTCAAATGAGGAGGAAGGTTCTAGTTCCTTTGGGTTCTGATCATCTAAAATAAATGTTGGATAATCAGAGTTAGAAAACAAACATTACCTATATCAGCATATGATGCTGATTTTATGTTAGAGCAGTGAGTCAAAAAGTTCTTTTCTAAGATCTTGATAGCAGTTGGAGTGGTCAGTAGCACCTGGAACAGATGTTCCCAGGCAGGTTGAGTCCCACTGACTTTCTGGAAATTTGTGATATAGACATTGTCACCAGGATGGGAGTTGTATAGTAAAAAGTCCAAAGGACCAGTCTGTACTAACACTCCTGCTTTTTGAAGTTTTTTTTAGTCAGTATTGAAGCTACAAGATATAAGAGGCAGCAGACATATCTCCTCCTTGCAAATATGTGTATACTGAGAATAAAAGTTTTGCTTTAAGAGGAGGATAATTGAACAGCATTTCATAAGGAGAGATATGTAATTCACCCCTTGGTCTACTTCACAGATATAACTAATCAAGGGAAAGTACTTCTGGTAGGTTTCAAATTATAACTTTCCAATAAGTTTTAAGTTTTCTATTCATACACTCAACTTACCCATAAATTCTGAGGGTCATAGTGGGTATGAAATTTGGGCATTATCCCAAGACATAAGAAAACCTGAGAAAGTACAGATTTCCCCAATTGGAGTCAATGTATGTAAGAGGACCAAACCTAGGCTCAATTTCCTTTAAAAGGATATTAGCAAAAAATGCTTACATTGCTTTAGAATCAGGAAAACTCTTGACTCACAAAGTCGATCAACAACAATAATAAAAACCTTATAGTGCCATCCTGAGGCGCATATATATAATATACATGTGTATTATATATATATACATATATACACACACACACATAGATAATTAATTTGTAAATGCTCAAATGGAGCATAAGCTAGAGGGAAACAACCAAAACTTGGGGCTCAAAAAGCATGTTGGCTTAATACTTGACAAATTGGACAAGAAGTACAAATGTGAACTGCAACATTTTTTTTGCCTAGGGCATACCTACTTAACTGTATCTACTATTCCCTGCATGCCAAAATGATGGCCCCATTGCCACCCTGCTACCTTATGAACAAAAAGACATACCTGGTAGAAGTTCTGGGGAAGTTATAGTTTCCTTTCCATAGTCATCTAGAATCAAGAGACCTTTTTTGCCTTATACCATTGTTTCACCATTTTAAATGACAGAAAGGTCATCAGTAGCTGAAAAGGAAAGATGAAACACATGTGCAGCACTTCTAAAACAGACAGTTTAGTGACAATATAAACGTGGCTGTTTCCTCTTGAGACAGGATTGATTCCATTGGTGTGGGCAGGGCAGTGAATAATGACAAGTACGTTTGGATGTTCCGGGGCATATAAAAGTTGTCAGCATTATCAATTATTTTGCTAGCAAGTATCAGAAAACTCCTTTGTAACCACAGCATCCAAATGACATGGTGGATTCACAAAGCATAGCAGGAGTCGATGTAAATGGTTGCACTTTGTCCCGCAGTAAGATGGCGCACTTGGGTTAAGAGCAATAAAGTCAACAGCCTGGGCATTGAGGTTAGATGGCAAAGAAAGCATCATATCTCCCATTAGGCTTTCAACAGGAGATATGATCAAAAAAAGGGGGCGGGGGTGGCAGACCCCTGCAATATTGTATCTCTGTCATTTCAGCCTTGGCTATGCTAGAATTATAAAGTCAGAAAATCAAAGAGAGTAAAACCTCTCCCTGATGTATAAGCATTTGTGGCACTATAAATGAATTAGAGATTCCAAATTATAGTAATTGTTAAAAACATCTTAGTAGGTTTTTGAGGTTTTGAGATTAAGAAAACTGGAGATTAATTATTAAGGAATTTAGAGGTTATTGATTTTTTTAAACCCTTACTTCCAATACCATGTATTGATTCTAAGGCAGAAGAGTAATAAGGGCTAGGCTGGTGATGACAAACTTACGACATGTGTGCCAGCCCTGATAGGCGTAGCCATTTTTGATGACACGTGGCTGTGTGCAGCCACATCCAGAGAAGTATGGGGCCACATACCAAGGATGAAACATTTGCTATAGTGTAGTGTAGACATTCTGTGTATTATAGATGATAATTCTAGCTATATTAATTTATCTATTTTGGTTTATTAGATAGTTATATATTACAATTACACATTTTTGTTATTTAAACTATAAATATCGCAAAATTATGATTTTTTTCTTGAAGTGACATACCACCCGAGTTATGCTTGGTTATTTGGCGAATTTTGACACACCAAGCTCAAAAGGTTGCCCATCACTGGGCTAGACAATGGGGGTTAAGTGTCTTGCCCAGATGGCACAGCTAGGAAGTATCTGAGGTCAGACTCGAACTAGCCCTGGCTTTCAATCCACTGAGCCACCCAGCTGCCTCTGAGGTTATTGATTTTTAAGATTGCAGGTGAAAACTCCTGGGACTTTGAGTAGTACCAGGAACTCATTTACTTCTTTTTGTCTTATTGGATAAAGTGCTTAGGAGAAACTTGGGAGAAATATCCTTAGTGAGTTCTGGGGTACCACTCTGTAGAATTTATTTAAGGAAAAACAAGAATTTAATTTAATTAAGAATGAATAATAATAATTAATTAGTTAATTAGTTAAAATAGAATTAAGAAAAAATTAGGGATAAATAACATTTTGTCACGTGTCCCCTCAAGATTGATAGACCTATTGTTTTAATGGAACAAAAAAAAGTGACTAATTTTAAAGTAATCCCAGAGTAAAAGAAAAAAATAATTATGCATTTTGCATTTAAAATTTTTTTCTAGAACTTAATAGCCACCTCTCATTAACACTTTCTTAATCTTAGAGAAAAGCTTGTTTAAATCAAGGAAGAACTTAAAAATGAGTAAAATTTCACTAAGGAATGGAAAGGGTGATTTAAACCAAAGAGGGGTTCATAAGCAAGGACCACCTTGTCCAACCCCAACTATCACCTGGTCTTAGAGCCTGGAAAGATATTCACAATAATGGGAAAAGGGGAAGGTGTCCAAGAACTAGGAATATGTTTTGGGATGGCTGAAGTAGAATTTTCAAAGATGTATGTAATAGAATTAATTGTTTAGGTAAATCAGAAGTAAGATCACCAAAGAATATTAGAACATACCATGCATTTATAAGCTCTTAGGAAGGCAAAAATATAGCAATATTGCAGTGAACTGTGGTTGCTTAAAATTTTGTGCTAAGATGAAAAGGAAAAATTTTATGGAATAAAGATTAGTTATTTAAATTGGATATGTTTAGGAAATACAGTACTCTGCCATTAGAAGTTCATTCAGGGGAATATTGCCTAATATTTGGAATCCTGTGAGCTTCAAAACAAGGGGATAGGAATGCGAAGCTGTCACTTAAAGCTTCTCCCCCTCTTTCTCCTAGGGTTGAGACTTAAAAGCCTTGAGAAAGAGAGGGTGGGGTTAGGTTATAAACATTAAAGAAATTGATTTGACTCTTTGGGTGATTTTTGAAAGAAAAAAGATAAAAAGCTTATAGAAAGATGAAAGTGATACCATGAACCTTTAGAAATAGCTAACTGTTAACTTGGGGTTCTAAATTTTAAAGAGCAAATGCTGAATGATCCTGGAAAATTAATGTTTTAATTTTTTTGGTTGTAAATCTAGATTTGGTTTGGTTGAGATTTGTACTGTAATGAAAATATGTTATGATAAAATGTGTTTTCCTATTAATTATGGTATCAAATACAAATAAAATGCAGGGAAACCTGGATTATACTCTGATCTCAGAAATTTATTAGCTATGTGATCTTAAGGAAGTTATGTCATCTCTGTTTACATCAGTTTCCTGATCTGTAAAGAGGAAAATAATAATGGCACCTCCCTCCCAGGGTTGTTGTGAGGATCAAATTATATAATAATTGTAAAGTGCTTAACATAGTGCCTGGCATATGATAGGCACTATATACAGGTTTATTGTTATAATTTCTTTAATTGGATATAATTTTTCCATACTTGATAACTCTTTGTTAGGTTTTAGATGCAATTAGCTTAAACTGTCAAAAGTGATAAAATGAATAATTTTTACGTAAGATAATTTGGAAATGCATTAGGCTGAATTGACATCATCTGACTGGTAATAAGTTTTGTTTCATGTTTTAAATACATGATATTGTATATGTTTTTATTGTGTTTCTAACATTTTTTCTTATATTGTGAAATCAAAGAAACCATGGTATTAGAAATGCTGTTAGACAAATATCTTTTCTTCTAATCTGGCTGCTGTTAGATTATAAATTTATCTGTAAAAAGAATGTGATTAAAAATGGACTTTTTGAAAAGGGTTCAATACTTAACAGGGTATATTTTGTTTTAAAATAGGTAATTTCAGGGGGCAGCTGGGTAGCTCAATGGATTGAGAGCCAGGCCTAGAGATGGGAGGTCCTAGGTTCCAATATGACCTCAGATACTTCCTAGCTGTATGACCCTGGGCAAGTCACTTGACTCCCATTGCCTAGGCCTTACCACTCTTCTGCCTTGGTGCCAATACACAGTATTGACTCCAAGATGGAAGGTAAGGGTTTAAAAAAACCAAACAAATAAATAAAAAAGAAAAGAAAATAGGTAATTTCAGAAATGGATGTCTGAATTGTCATGAAGCCAATAGTTGAAAATGGCATATGCTGCAGTATGCAAACTGCTACAGGTGGATGTTTGTCCTTAGGAAAAGTTGAGAAGATAACTTTGGTGTGGCCTAAGGTAGGAGCCTATTGACTCAGTTTCCACAATGTGCTTTTTCCTTTCTTAAAAGGAAATTTCCCCACCTTATATCCTGTGAATAACGTGGAACTTTACTGAATAATTGGCTGTCAGATATCACTTGTGCCTGGAATCAAATCAAGTTAAGGGAGTTTTTCCTCTATTATAGATGGGACAAGACTTCAAATTGTTATAACTATGTCCCTCTTTTTCCTTTCATAGTAAATTTCTATAATCAGGACAGGTAAGCGGTAGAAATTTCATAAATACAATATTAAATCTATTAATTAATAGATTGCTGCTGGAATATATATATAAATGAGTTGCAAGAATGTAATCTTACAATTTTCATCCAGATTTGTGGTCAAATTATAGCATGATCTCCTACTGGGAGATTTAGACAAAATAATAAGACAAATATATCATGTTAAAGTTTTCTAATTAAATAGAATAGTAGGGGGGCAGCTGGATAGCTTAGTGGATTGAGAGCCAGATCCAGAGACCGGCAGGTCCTAAATTCAAATATGATCTTAAACACCTATTAGCTATGTGACCCTGCGTTAACTCCATTGCCTAGACCTTACCACTCTTCTGCCTTGGAACCAATATACAGTATTGATTCTAAGACAGAAGGTAAGAGTTTTAAATAAATAAATAGAATAGTAAATTTTGGCAGTAGGATTAGACTTTTCTCTAAGAAATATATACATATACATATGATTGACTTCCAAATGTTTCTAATGGGAAATTTCAGCTTTCGTTCTGTTTTAGTAATAAGTCCTCAGAATCAGATTAAGGATTTTCCACATAAAATTGAATTGATAATTGAAAAGAAAATGCAATTATTTTATCATTTTAAAATATGCCTGATAATTTTAAAAGACAGAAAGGTTCGTTTTACAATTCAGACCCTCATGAATTTTTTTTTTAGATTCTTATTTGCAGGGTTTAGATCAAATTTAAAAATAACACTTAATATATAAAAACTGAGAATTTCTGAAATCTCAGGTGAATTATGGGTTCTTAATTTGATGTTCTTTTTATAGTTTAGTAGTTAATAGGATCAGAACCATAAAGCCTGAGCTAGGTTTTGCCACATGAATTAGTTATTGGAAAACCAAATTTAGGAGGTTGTACTAAATTGTATTAAGCCTTGTTACTGACAGATTTTAGTAGAATTATATAGGAACATCTGCAAGTGATTTGGAACCAGAGAAGCAGAGCCCCCCCCCCCCTCAGTGCTGCCCTGAGAATGAGACCTATTCCAGAATGTTCAAGAGAAGATATTTCCAAAGCCTAGATGACTATGTGGGACATCTTCGACACAAGACAAGATGAAATGATTAAATGGACACCAGGACTAGATTAGGAGGATACAAGGAGACTTAGTGTTAATACTGATGATCATTATTGCATTATTTAAATTTTTTGTTTCATGTTGTTTTTGATGAATTTTCTTGGTTATCTTGGTGACATATAAATCTCTCCTCTCAAAATTAGTCCACCTTCTATGTAGTTTGATCTGTAGCCTGATTTATGTAATTCTGATTATGAATATATGAAAAATCTTATATATTTGTCTTGCAGATAAGTGATCCCTGAGGAGAGTGGGCTGGCCCCTTCCCCATGAATCAAAAGGGGGAATTGGGGAAATTATGGGAATTGAGTGAACCAAATTGATTCCATCTTGTGACTCAATTCTGGAGCTAGCTGAGTTATCTTTCTGTTCAATTATGGGCCTAATCCATAATTTGGAGGAAAACTTTAATTATAGGAATTGTGAGAAAACATTGCATTGTTTGCTAACCCTGCATAGCTGAGAAGTTGGACCACTTCTACCTGTTGCTTAGAGACCTTTAAGGATTTTACCTAGATGTGGGGAAATGGTTCAAATACCCTTGTTTTTAAGAAATGTTGCTCTGTCTGCAACAAGAATTCACCTAATTGCAGGAGGGTTTGTTGTTCTAACATTCCCAGGGATTTGTCAGACTCAAGTGCACTATTACAAGATAAACAGACTGTACAATAGATGAATAAATAGAAACACTTGCTGGCAAAGCTCTAAAACTCTTATCTCTAATTTGTCCCAGGGAGGTTTCCTGTCCAAAGGGTTATGTTCAGAGTGTGACTAATGCTCATGCTACAGCTTCTTGGAACCACAGGTGAGGGAGAATTGAGTGCCAAGTGGACAACAAAGGTAGATGAGCAGCTGTGAAAAGGGCTGGCAAGTGCTTATACCTGAAGTGCTAATCCTTCTTGATCACTCATACACCTCCAAACTGAGGTCCTGGTTTCAAGAAACAAGAATTGTGAGACAGATAACCTAAGGCATTGAAGTGGACTATTAAATCTACCTTTAAAATGTTAACAAAATAGCACTTAAAATCAATTTCTAATTTCACAATTCCTTGTATATGGTAAGCACCTAATAAGTGAGTATTGACTAATTAACTGATTGAGCCTAGAATCCTGTGTAAGGCAACCTGCCCTTGTTTTGGTTTGGTCTATAAAAGTCAGATATGGCATGATAATGCCATGGGTCAGGTACTGGATTTGGAGCCAGGAAGACTTGTCCAAATCCCAGCTCTAAATAGGTCTTTTTATTCCCAAATGGAAGGTTTCTAAATCAGTGCCAATTGAGTATCCCCAGGTTCAAGAGTTCAGAGTTCTGACCTTTTAGAGAGGATTGTTGGCATTCTTCCATCATCACTGACCTCCTCACACGTATATGCACAGCTGGAAGATCAGTGGAGAATACAACAAGGGGAAGCAAATGCTTGTTGCATGCAGACTATTAGTATTAGTTATTCCAACTAGGATAGGTTGATAGAAAGAAGAGGTTACCTATCTAGCAGCTCCAACATATGTTTGCTTTCCAAACCAGGAATTGACCTGGTATGTCAGGGTCTTGCTATGCTGGTAACCCTACCAGTTCCTTTCTGCATGGAATCCAAACCACAGAGTGCTGCTTAAACACTTGATCTTAGCCAAAAAACCTAGAAGGGAGGAGAGTGTTGCTTTGTTGGAGGGACTCCAGGATTCTGGTGGGGAAAGGGAGACCTATCAGAAAAAGAGAGTTGTGTTGATTGCTTATGGGTTCAAGTGTTTTCTACGTTTTCTCTATCTGTTTATGGACTTCTGAGAGTCTTTTTTTAACCTATATTTTCGGTGGGAATTTGCCTCTATCCTGACAAGAATTTGTTATTTCCAGAACTTTTAAGGGAATTGGGGACCCTGTTACCTGCACTTGTGGAAACCTAGACATTAATTACATGAAAGCTATATTCAGATATTTCTCAGAGGAAACTAGGCAGTGGCAATAATGAGCTGGAAAAAATTGATTTCTTTTGTAGGAGGCCCCAAAGATTGGATTCAATCATTTTGGGAGTCCTTGAATCCCTTACTACAAATAAGACATTTTCCTTCAAGACCCAATAGACTTCACTTAACCTCTCATACTTTAAAAAACTTTCCAGGGGGCAGCTGGGTAGCTCAGTGGATTGAGAGCCAGGCCGGGAGGTCCTAGGTTCAAATCTAACCTCAGATACTTCCTGGCTGTGTGACCCTAGGAAAGTCACTTGACTCCCATTGCCTACCCTTACCACTCCAAGACAGAAGGTAAGGGTTTAAAAGAAAAAAAAAAAACTTTCCAACCATCCCTTCCCCCTATAATCCTATAATTAGAATTATTATTCTAATAAAACAATCTCAGTTATTTCACCCTTTATGATGGGTCCTAGAATTACTAGGCTGTTCTGAATCATTTCTCCAGGTATCTCTTTTAATCCCTTGACTCTCAAATCACTTCTTTAGCTCTCTCAACTCTGCCACCCACTCCCTTTTTGTCCTTGGACCAGCCGTTTTAACTTCCTTATCTGTAAAATGAGGGGGCTGGATAGATGGGTCCCTTCCAACTCTGAGTCTGAACCAATAAAATCCTCTTTCTTTTCTGTTCTAGGGAAACCTACACTATCAGAGTTTCCTTGACTTAGTTTTATATTATTCCTTCCGCCATGACACCCTTTTCCTTTTCTCTAGGGGCAGGAACTCAAGTGTATCCCCCTCTGAAAGGCTCTCCTTATCATTTCAATTCGATAAACATTTATTAAGCGTCTACCTTGAGCCAGGTACTGTACTAAAGCGCTGGAGAGAAAGAGGCAAAGACAATCTCTAGTCGCAAGTATTACTGACTTATTCTTCTGGTCTCTTCATAGGATTTGAAGCAGTTATTACAGGGTGGGCAGGCTTGCAGGAGATTGGGTTAGAAAGTGGAAAAAAGGGAGGGAAGAGTCATGGCCACCTATGCGAAGTGTCCTCGCCCTCCACTTTTACTACTCTCCTAGGTATGCATTTATGTATTGGTGGGGAGGTAGGAGGGGGTTGCGGGTGCAACAAGGTACAGTAGAGAAAACAGGGTCCTAGATATACTCCAGTCCATTTAGGACAGTGAGGAGGCAGAGAAAACTCGTAAGTTTTACGTTTAATGGACTAATGTCTAGCATGGCTTGGCGCTCTTCCCAGGAAGCCCCTCCTTGAGGCGGCCCCTGGGGTGGAGCCCCGAGGGCGGGCGGAGCGCGCATCATCCAAGCAATCCGCCTCGCGCCAAGGGATCCCGGCATACACCACTTTCCTTCCATCGCGGTGGAATAACCCTCGCTCAGAACCAGGCATGCCGGGAACTGTAGTCCCCCGCCTTCCCTCCAGCGTGCCAGAAGGAAAAGCCGTTGGGCCCAGCTCCATGTTATGCAAATAAGCTGCAGCCCCGAGGCGGCGTGGGGAGGAAGGCCGGGGGGGGAGGAGTGGGAGGTTTGTTCTGGTGTGTCACCCTAGGAACCCGCGCATATCGCAGCCCAAGCGGCCGACTGTAGCGTTTCCATCCGGGTGTCACATGGGCCGGAGCCCTTTCCCAGCGCTTGCCCCTCCTAGATTCCATCCTCCCCCTCTCTCCCGCCCCCGCCCCACCCCCACCTCGCTACCGGCCCCACGCCTCCCCTAGCGTTCAGAGGCGTCACGGAACGTGCCCCCTCCTCCTCCTCCTCTTCCCTCTCCCCGACTCTCCCTCCCTCTCTCACCCTTCCCCCACCCCCTGCCCTCCCCCTCCCGCGCCGG
>NC_058132.1:120772459-120791090 GCF_016433145.1 Gracilinanus agilis | reverse complement strand
CGCCTCAGCCTCGCACGCACGCCGGGCAGCTGAAGGGCTGGCTTCTTGCTGCGCCGCGGTAGCGGCTCCACATGGGGCGCAGGCTCCTCGCGGCCCCGTCGGCCCAGGAAGAGCAGCAAGGGCCCAGGCGGGGGGCGGCGGCCCGAGCCCTGGGCTCGGCGTGGGGCAAGGCCCGGTAACTGACTCGCGCCTGGGTGGCGGAGGGGGGAGGGTGGGATGCGCCAGGACCATTTTGCTCACCCCCTGCTAACCTTGTAATATTCTTTCAGCTCCCACTCCCATCTCCCTTGGCATTTGGATCAGGATGCGGGGCAGACAATAGTTTGTGATCTATTGTGTTCCTGCTCTGGGAGGAAAAAAAGAGGGAGGGGGTTCATTTCCATCCTTCCTCCTAGTTTCCTTTACATTCCTTGGAGTATATGATGTATGCATGATAGGATCGATCATTGCCGGAAAGTATTTTTAATGAAACATCATTAAGGCATTTCCACCCTTTCACCCCTGGCACCGACTATAAGATCGTCAAGTAATTATTTTTGTGGCAAGATTGTAAACATTCGGTGTGGTCACTCTGTGCTGCCACTCGTGTGTTGCCATTGTTTCATTAAGGTGACATGAGCAGGTACTACTTTCAAACTCAGCTCATCTTTAGCAGCGCTAGGGGTCTCTATGCAGCTATTTAAAGCATGTAAGTGGAATGTACAAACTTAATCAGTGCCCTTTGGTCGAGATATAGATATAATTATCTATAGGTGTTAGTTACAGATATATATGCACATACATGTATTTAGTGTTTTGAACTCCCAGCCTGCTCCAGTTCAATACTCATCCTCTTTTATAGGATATGATTTGGAGGTTTGAATTACTATATTAAGGAGTTTGTTTTACAAATAAAAATTAATCCACATAATTCGTCAGTAAGGGGGGGAAATAACATATTTGTGTTTTATAGTGAGTAAACTGAGACACATTGTAGTTCTTGAGAAGCTCAAAGTAACAGTGACAAAATCTTGGAGGCATTTCAGAATATGTAATTTTGAAAATAGGTTATTTTTGTGGAGATCCCATTTTATGAATGAAAAAACTGAGGCTTCTGCCTGAATATGACTTGGACTTTTCTGAATTTCCTACCACAGACACCTATTCTGGATATAAAACTCATTAAAAAATGGAATTCAGAAAGCAGGAAATTGCGTTCTCTTGGTCTACTCAGTAATTGAGTCTAGTGTCTTGAGTTCAAGAAAGGACCATTTGCAACCAAGTCTTTCCACCCTCTGCAGCCGACCTATCTTGAGAAAATATTTAAAAAACCATAAACTTTGCAAAAATAGCCATATTCTCTCAGAAGGTGGGAGAAGGTAAGATTATCTTACTCCTTGGGTCTCTAGAGTTGAATTTGTCTTTTATGAATTCTTCTCCCCTTTTTGTTTTTAGTATTCCTGTAATATCCAAAACAGTTACTCCTTATGCATAATAGCTATACATTGAATGTTTGCTGCTCCTGGCATCAATTTTTATCCTTTAAATATAGAAAATTATAAGCCTATTTGGGCATTTTAAAGGATGAGTAGCAGTAGTAGACTCTCTGACCTAAAACATGATTCCAGGAAGAACTGTAATTAATCTCCATTTTACAAACTGGCAAACTTTGGACTAGAAAGGTTATGTACTGCCAAACATCTTGTCCTTTTCCATGCTACTATATCCCCTTCTCTTCCTCCCCCATCACCTGGAACAGTAACTTTTAGGCCACATTTCCAGAGACCATTCCCTCCTCAGTTAGTACTACTATTCTTACTTATGGATTGGGAGAATTGATTCCCTGGTGGCTCCACTCATAGTCCCTAAGATTCCACAAGCCCAAATTCCTTTCCTGGCTGTGACTTCCCTGTAAGAGTTATCTTTCCACTTTAGGATATAAATTTCTTGAGGGCAAGAATCATCTGACTTTTTTATTTGTATCCCCAAGGTCCTATCATAGTGCTTGATACTTGGTAAATGTTTTTCACTCATTTATGTATTTTGGTCAAAGGTTGTAAGACAAACCCCCTGTCCAACCCCAAACCCCAAATCAAATTAGTCAGTGACAAAACTAAGGCTAGAATGTTGGGCTTTTGATTACTTTTCTGTGGTCTATCTTTTAACTCCCTCCCCCTTCCAACATTTATAGTTATCAAACTCAGTAAAGTACTTTTATTAAAAGTAATATTACTAAAATAATTTTATGTAAAAGGTGTTGGGTACTATGCAAATTGATCTTAATTGCCATTCTTTCTTTTTAGGAATTTGTATAATACAGAAGAGAATACTTAGGTAGACATATATAAAGAAAAATCAAGTAAAATAAAAGTTCTATAAGAAAACAGAAGGAACCATCAGAAATAAAATACAATTTTCCCTAGCTTTGTTAGGGGATTGAGTGTGAGATGAGCTTAGGAGAAAAACATTTCCTATCTATCCAGTCAGGAATAGTTTCTTAGGATTCTGATAGCAATTTGAAGAGAGAAGAAGCTTGGTGCATTTTTAAGGGATGACATTAAAAGCTATGGGGAATATATAAAAAAAGCAGATATAGAGTGAAGATTCAGAAAAGTTAGAATGAAAGGACAGAATAATGGAGATGAGAGAATCTTGTGGACTACTTGAGAATTATACTATTGGAGCTTTGTCTTAGTAAAGAGTTCTAAAAAGAGTTACTATAGATACATACTCTTCTGCTTGGCATTTAAAGCATTTCATGGCTTCAGCTACCTTCGTAGACTAATTACATACAACTAACTCTTCACTTGCACGTACTTTAACCAAAATGGGTTGCATGATGTTCAATTTTTTGTTCCCATATACCTTTATACGTGTCTTCTTTACTTGAAATGGCCTTCCTTTCCTCTGCATTTTGGAACTCTTAAAGGCTCATCTCAAGTATTTTTCCTGAGTTCCTTTTCCCCTCTTCTCCTCCTTCCCTTCACTTTATATCTATTTTAATTGGGTCTTTTATTTGTTATTTTGGCATTTCAGTTGTGTCCAACTCTTAGTGATGCTATTTGGGGTTTTCTTGGCAAAGATACTGGAATAGTTAGCTATTTCCAGCCTATTTTACAGATGAGGAAACTGAGGCAAATAGGGCTAAGTGACGTGTCCAGAGTCACATAGCTAGTGTCTGAGGCCAGATTCTTCTTGACTTCCAGCCTTCTATCCATTACCTAGCTGCCCATATTTTATTTACTTCTGTATGAACATCAGCCCCCAAATGAATACAAAGTTCTTGGGGGCAGGAATTGTTCGTTTTTGTCTCTTTATCACAGTGTACCTTCTATATAGTAATTAATAAATGTTTATTGCTTGATTAATTTCAGAATTCTAAGGAGTGACATGAACAAAACAGTGGCTAAGAGAATTTAAAACCGATTTTTAGAATTAATTGCAATACTGCTGACATCAAAGAGGTCTTCAAGGGAAAATTTCATGAGTTGGTGACTTGTAGAAACTGGACAAGGCACTTATTGAAGTCTTTACTATGAGTGCGCATATATATGTGTGTGTATGTAAAATGTTTGCTAATATATATGTAGTTCAATTGAAGCAACATTTAAGTATTTTGTATGAGCAGAGCATTGTGTGGGGTGAAGGAGGAATTGCAAAGTTTAGACAAGTCTGGTAGAGGAGCTCTAAATTGCAGTTATTATGACATCTCATAAAGGGGTACAAAAAAAGGGGCTCTTCAAGGACTGAGGATGAAATAAAATTACTCAAAGAAGCCTTCATGGAAGAGGTGGCCTTTGAGCTGAGCTTTAAAGAATGGGTAGAATTTCAGTAGGCATATTAAGAGGATGTTCTCATCAATACTTTGCTCTGTAATCAGTCACAAAACCAAGAGAGTAATGTTACGATATGTGAGGATGGTGGTTTGCTAAAAGGATAGAACAGAGGTATTAGTCAAACTTTTATCCAACAGGCCAGTAAGGGATCAGCAAAAATCTGGGGGTTAGGCTGAATTATCTAATTAAAATGTAATTGAGAAATGTTTAAGAAAATAAATAAAAGTGAAATGCAACATAGATAATGTTAATTAGTAGTTTTCCCAGGCCATGTGGAGCTGGTGGCATCTTTCTTTTTGAGTTTGACACCACTGATATAGAATATTAGATGGTCTATTGATCAAAAGTGGCATTTATGTAGTAAAGTTTCCAAAGAGTTTTACAAATGCATGCTTTCTTTTGAACCACACAGCAACCCTATGAGGTGGCTACTTCAGAGGAGTCAGTGTGGTACAGTGGAAATTACAGGACCTGAGTTTGATCTTTAGTTCTGCTAATTTTTATCTGTAGGACTTAAACTCCCTGGGCCTCAGTTTTCTCATCTATGAAATAGGGGAGGGGTGGTTGTATTAAAAGACTGCAGTAGTATGGGACCTGTAGTCAATAGTTTATCAATATTTACTTGCCTGTTTTGTACTAGGCATTGTACTAAGCATAAGAAAAACAGTCCCTGCTCTCTAGGAATTTGCCATCTAAAGGGAGAAGGCAACACACAAAAGAAAACTGAAAAGTGAGAGGGGAGGAAGAGAAGAGGTTACCTCTGTAGAGGCATGGTGGAAAAGTCAGAAGTCCCAAAGTAGTGGAGCCAGGTGGTAAATGAGAGCTCTGTAAATGGAGGTTTTAGAGTTCATGGTTTGACTTGAATCAAAGGGGCCAGGATTTAATGAGGTGTGAGTACCAGGGGGGATTGTATATTGCAGGATGATGAGGTTTTCCCAATGATAAACTTCCTTGAGCGTGGTGAAGTCTCAAAGTAATACAGGCAGATGGGAAATGACATCTAGGTCTTGATCCTCTATTATCTTCATTTTACAAACATTAGACATGTTAAGTGACTTATTACTTACTGCAACTAGTTAGTAGAAAGTGCTGACATGGCAAGATTTAAATGCAGTTCTTGACTCAAGTCCAGCATTCTATCCACTATACCAGAGGTGTCAGATTTGGGGCCACTGGCTGCAAGCAGTACAATACTCCAGAGTCCTGATCCAGATTAAAATATAATTGAGAAGTGTTTAACAAAATAAGTAAAAAATACTACATGTTAATTAGTGATTTTTCTAAGTCAGTATGCAGTCTGCAGAGATCTGTTTATATTTAACACCATTGCATAACCTACTGAATAGTTATTTAGTAGACAATAGGGAACTATTGCAGAGTTTTGAACATGAGAATGACATGAGAAAATCAGATTATAAAGTGAAGGAGAGATTAGAGGACAGAATAGAGACTGGGAAGACTGGTTAGGAGGCTATGGGAAGAGACAAAGCATGTAACTGATGTTCTCTACTATGAATAGAGAGGAGAGGGTGGTGATGAAAATCTGGGGGTGGAATTTACAGAATGATGCATTTATATATATGTGTGTGCATCTATGTATATGTGTGCATATAGTTGTATAATAAAAAAAACAATAGCTAGTTAACTTGTACTGTGGAAAGAGTGAATTTGGTGTCAGACTTGCGCTTTAGGTCTAACCTTGCCACTTGGTTTAAATCCTGTACTCTGAACCCTATTTTCTCGTCTATGAAGTGATAGATACTTCTTATCTATCTTATCTAACACTAGATAACTTCTTAATTCCCTTCCATCTTTTAATCTGTGATCCCATGAGCCTCTTCTTTCTAAAGGAAGGAATGAGAATGGTATCCCCCATAGTAACTAAGAGATTAAATGGGAAAGGTTTTGTTGGAAAAACCGGGAAGTAGATCCTGGGGTATTGAATATTTTATTATGAGGCTTTTAAATTGAAGTTTGAACCATACATTAACATGGTTGAAAATAATTTCCTTAGGAAAAAAAGAAGTATCTGGTAAATCAATATTATGTCACAGAATTTCCTTTTTGAATACTTTACAATCCTACTTGGGTTGAAAAAGTGGATATTTGATACTATTTATTATTTGCTAAATTAGCATGTTTTTAAATAGCATATGTGTATGTGTATTTAACTCTCTGCAAAGCCTCTTCCCAAATGAGCCCAGGCTATTTTTCTGTTAGGGTTGCCTAAACTTTAATTTTGTGATAAACATATAACCATTCTGCTTTAGTCTCCACACTTGTAATATATAGTATTATTTGTTCCTACTTTCCCAGAGATATTCTTTTTGTGTTACTTAGATCTCTATAGTGACTCTGAGTCACCCTCTAAATAAAAATAGCTTTTAGGATTTTAAGAGTTTTTCAACTAATAGGGTCCCCCTTTTCTCTACTCATACTAGTTCAGACTCACATCTCTTGTTCCCCAGACTTATTATAATAATACTCCTAAGTTGTTTTTCTGTGTACAGTCTCTTTCTAATACACATTCTAGCCTTTACATTGCTACTGGAGGCATATCTTTCCACTGTTTGAAAGCAAAATATTAGAGTTTAAAGGGATCCAAACTTTTCATATTAAATATAAAGCCCAGAAAAATAAAGTAGTCTTTCTAATGTCTCTCAATAAAGTAGCAAAGCTAGAGTTTAAATATAAGTCTTCTGACTCAAAGTTCACTTCTTTTTCCTTTTACTCAACCATAGTTCCAGCTGCAAAGATTTTCTGTTGCCCAACAGAAGAGTATGAGCTACTGAGCCTGATAGTCAAGGTCTTTGCATAGTCTGGCTCCAATTTAACTTTCTGGTCTTATTTCTTACTACTGCTTTACTTCATTTACTTTATGTTCCAGAGAAACTGGAACCTTGTCTATCCTTAATTTGTCACATTTCTGTGACTTTGCTTATTTCTGGAATGGGCATCCCCCAAATTTAGGTATGGTAAACCCTTTCCCTTACTTTAAGACCAACTCAGGTACCACTTTTTTCTGAAAGCTTTTCCTGACTTTCCCTTTGCACTTAGTTCACTCTGCCTTGCATCTTGCTTTAGATAGTTATTAATTTTTTAAAACCCTTACTTTCCATCTTAGAATCCATAGTAAGTATATGTTCCAAAATAGAAGAGCAGTAAGGACTAGGCAGTTGGGGTTAAATAACTTGCCTGGGTCACACAGCTCAGAAGTGTTTGAAGTCACATTTGAACCCAGGATCTCTTCCAATTCTAAGCTTGGTTCTCTTATCTGCTGAGCCACCTAGCTCTCCCTTTACTTCGTTATTGCTGTGTGTCTTTAAACCAAATTAGAATATAAGCTCTATATTCTAGAGGGGTTGGGGAAGGTCTGTGTTCTACAAATCTGCATATCAGCAACAGGTAGCAAATAAAAGAACTTTAAAGAACTGGAGTAAAGGACATCATTGGTAAAAAAAATGTGATTGAAAAAGACATTGGGCTATTTCTCCAAATAATTCATAACCACTGGACAGTCCATATGTTCCACTGGCATCCATTAATATCCTAATATGTCAAGGAAGGCCTTTAGCCTATGGAATGGACTCCCTGTGGGAAACTTTCAGGTGGACATAAACAGTCTTACAAGTATGAATAGATTGTGATCTTCATCATTGGCTCAATAGCCTCATTGACTATACACAAACATTTGGGCTTAATTATCTCATGTTGAATGAATCATCTAATTTATTCTTTCCCTGAACTTCCACCAGGGCCCTCCGTTTCGGTTAGATTTAAAATAGTATATTTTTAGTTCATTCTATACCTTCATTCGAGTTATCCAATATCCCTCCAATGGAATATTCTTTTTGAAAAAAAAAGTAATATATTTTATTTCTCCCCTACATATAATCACAATTTTTATATTTGTTTTCCAAAATTTTGAGTTCCAAATTCTCTCCCCCACTTCCTTCCCCCCTCCTTGAGATGGCAAGAAGCTTGATCTAGTTATATGCATGTGATCATGCAAAACATATCTCCACGTTGGTTATGCTGTGGAAGAACACTCATAAAACAAAAACACGTAAAAAAACCTAAGGGAAAAGTAGTATGCATTGATTTGCATTCAAACTCCATCATTTCTTTCTCTAGACATAGATAGCATTTTTCATCATGAGTCTTAGAATTCTCTTGGATCATTGCATTGCTGAGAATAGCTAAGCTATTCACAGTTGATCATTGTACAATATTGCTTTTATTGTGTACAATGTCCTCCTGGTTCTGCTTACTTCACTTTGCTTCAGTTCTTGTTTTTCTAGGTTTTTCTGAAATCATTCTATTTATCATTTTTTATAGCACAGTAAGTATTCCATCACAATCATATATACTCTACCTTGTTCAGCAATTCCCCAGTTGATGGATATCTCACAATTTCCAATTCTTTGCCAGCACAAAAAGAGTAGCTATAAATATTTTTATACAAACAGGTATTTTTCATCCCTTCCTCCCTTTAAAAAAAAATCTCTTTGAGATTCAGACCTGGTGGTGATATTGCTTGGTCAAAGGGTATGCAGAGTTTTATAGCACTTTGGGCTTTGTTCCAAATTGCTCTCTCCAAAACACAATTCCACCCATAGTCCATTAGTGTCCCAGTTTTCTTACATCCCCTCCAATATTTCTAATTTTCCTTTTTCTGACATAGTAGCTAATCTGAAAGGTGTGAAATAGTACCTCGGTTGTTTTAATTTGCCTTTTGCTAACCAATAGTGATTTAGAACATTTTTTCATGTGACTAGATAGCTTTGATTTCTTCATTTGAAAACTGCCTTTTCATATCCTTTGTCCATTATCAATTGGGGAATGACTTGTATTCATATTCATTTGACTCGGTTCTCAATATAGTTGAGAAATGGGGCCTTTATCAGATAAACTTGCTATAAAAAGTCTTTCCCAGTAAATAGCCTTCTTATACTTATGTTTAATCATATCTAATTTTGTCCCTCAGATCCTTTATGTCCCACTTCCTCCACAAAGCCTTTCTTGGCTGACTTATACCTTCCTTATTATCTGCCAATTGTTTTTAGTCTCAGAATTGAAGGGGGCCTTAAGGAATTCATCTTGTCCACCCTATACCTGAAGCATGAATCCCTTCTATAATCTCATCTGTAAGTGAACATACAGTGACCACTTTCAAAGGAAATCACTATCTTTTCAGTCAAACCATTACATTTTTAATAGCCTTGATTGTTATAAAGTTCCTTCTTATACTAAATCCATATTTGCCTCCTCCAAACCTTTCTAAGTCCTCTGCAGTATTTTAGTCGTGTAAAAGGGTTGGAGGGGGGTGCGGCATGTTATGATTTTAGCATTTAAGTTCAGTTTGAGATGTTTTGAGTTTTAAAAGAAGCATAATGAAGGCCATGTTACGATCATAAATTTTTAGTGGTGGAAGGGATCTTACTGATCATCCATTCCCACCTACTTATTTTCAGATAAGAAAATTGAGCTTCTGAGAGTTGGTATGAGTTCTCTTCCACCTGACATCCTAATCAGGTCACATATCTTAGAATAATTATTCCATTTTCTGATTGTGCACATTAAGAGCTTCCTTTTGGACATTTTATCAAAGATACCCTTTGCTCCATAGGAAACTCACCTAACATAAGTATAGATTTATCTACTGAGATGAGTTGATTGGATATGCATTCAGTGCATTGACTTATTAAAATAGATACAATCTGTTTTTTGATTTTGATAAGCTTCATCAGGGCAGAACCTATGCCTTTTTTAAACTTGCTTATTAACTAACCTGTTTGCTTCTTTGGCAACTAGTACAAAATTTTATATACATGCTTAATTTTTTAAAATGATTATGAGGGTTGAGAATATAGATCAAAAGATAATGAAGATGAATAAGACACTAAACTTTTAAGAAGAAAAGTGTAGAGCCCAAGGTAGTTATTTTAACCATCTTTTATATAAAGTATTAGGTTTAATGTGGAGACATGAAATCAATCTATACACTTTGAGATATGTGCTATCATATTCACGGGACCTTGGAAACTTGTCTATAGAGTTCAGTAATTTTCAGACTTAAAGGCCTGTAAGGAACCAGTGTAATACAGTGGTGGGGGAAGTGCTGAATTTAAAGAAAAAAAATCTAGGGGTTCATATCCTGACTCTGCTACTTACTATCTTTATGACCTTGGACCAGTCATTTAACTTTTCAGGACTTCAGGTTCTCCTGTGTAAAATTATCAGATTGGACTAGATGACTTAAGGTTCCTTCTGGCTCTAAATCTGTGATCCAATAATGCATTTTGGCTTCCACTTGACACCCAAAAAGCAGAATTTCTTTTCATGAGATTTTAATAAAGTAATTACATTATATATATTTATTTAAAAACCCTTACCTTCAGTCTTTGAATCAATACTATATATTGGTTCTAGGACAGTAAGGGCTAGGCAGTGACTTTCCTAGGGTCACATACAGAAAGTGTCTGAGGCCACATTTGAACCCAGGACCTCCTGTCTCTAGGCCAGGCTCTCAATCCACCCAGCTACCTAGCTGCTCCCTACAATATATTGTTGACAGCGTTTATTTTAAAATATAAACTAATGAACATAGATTAGTTCACAGATCATCAAATGCTTTGAAATAACTTAGATTATTTTCTCTTATCACCAGGCAGGATGCTATGTACAATGTATATACAATATACAGGATAGAACCACAAGTGTGAAAATACCCTGTTACACATTAGTGAAATTCTCTTCTATATCATTTAGATGACAGACTATCACAAGGTAGATGCCAGTTTAATTGGAAAAGTGTGAAACTTTATTGTTATTCACTATAATACATGGGGAAATGGCTTTTGATCAAGCAACTATAGAACTTTGACTTTTGCCTAACTTAATAAACTTAAACCCTAAGATAGTACACATTTATTTTTAGTATTTTTTTTTTGCTTCTAAATATCATTTTAATTTCTATATATATCCCCTTCCAGCATCCTTGGTTCCCCTATCCTCTCCCCATCCAAGAGGCAACTGAAGGAAAAAAAGTCATTTAGCAAAAACAGTGACAAATACATTAACTGTTTATATGTCCATAGGATTCTTCTTCCACCTCTACAAAGAAGGAGATGCTTTTGAAACTTCTGCTGGACCCAGCTTCTTTTTCATTATAACTGTACAGAATTCAGGTTTTTTTTTGGGGGGGGGAATCTTTTCCTCTACTCACTTGTTTATATTGTTTGTTTCGCTCTTCATTAGCTCATATAATTCTTTCATGCTTGTTTAATTTAATATTCACTCCTTTTTAATAGCATAGTTATATTTCATTACATTCATGCATCAGAATTTATTTATCAATTTTCTGAGTTAGGGGGAATCAACCTTTTTTCCATTTCTTTGATACTACAAGTGCTGCTTTGAATATTTTTGTACATATATTAACTTTTTTTCTCAATTTGACCTCCTTGGGTTATACGTCCAGCAACAGGATTTCTTGGTCAAAGGGAATGGACATTTTAGTTACTTTTTCCAGTGTGCTTTCTAGAATATTTGGACCAAATCATAGCTTCCGTATTTGTTCGCATGTATTTTTATAATGTTTCCAACATAAACTTCCCATCTATTGCCATATTTGCAAATTTGCTGTATGTGAAGTGAAACTTCAAAAAACTTTTCATTTGCATTTCTTATTTTTAGTGATTTGAAACAATATTTCACCCAGTTGTTTTTAGTGTACAATTCTCCTGAATGAATAAAGCATTTATTAAGTGCTTATGTACAAATCTCTTTTAAGAACTATTTGTTTATAATAGATCATTTATCATTGAGGAATGGCTTTTGTTCTTTCAGAGTTGCTTAGCTCCCTATATGTATTGAATTTGATAGGGCTGAGTTAATTATTTGAAATATGTATATGTATATTTAATGATTTTCTAAGACTGCAACAGCAAATCATTGACTCAACAAGAAAAAATTCTGAATTTGTAATGACATAACTAACTCATTATTTAGTGCAGGTTGACTATACTTTAAATAAAACTTATTGTTATTTGGGTCTACAAAAAACATAAATTAAGCCTAGATACTACACACAAAAAATTGTTAGAAGAATCCTTTAAATAACAAGCCTTTCTAGAGTATTTACAATATGATTGAGTTTTGTACAAAAAAAAATTTTTTTTTTTCGGGAACAAAATGAATGAAAATGAGCTTTCTTTGTATATTGTGAAGCTTTTGAGTTTTTCAGGACTCATCCAGTATGCATTAATTAACTGATAACTGATTTCATAGTATAAGCTTTGAATTCCCTGCCCTTATTTCTAAACTTTCAATTTCCTCAGCCATCTATGTCTGGTAGTTAGAAATACAGAAGTCATTAAGTTTTTATTAAGCCCTGGACATAATAGGGAGCCACTGGAGTTTGTTGAATAAGAGTAACAAAATTGTCAGATATTTAGGATATCACTGTAGCAGCTGAGGGAAGGGCGGAAAGACTGGGAACTCCACTGACTCAAATAGGGAGACTAAGTAGAAGACTTGCATTAATTCAGGCAAGAGGTGATGGACTAAGTTGGTGACTGTGGAAGAGGAGAAAATAGAATGTATGTGAGAAACAAAATTAGAAATGACAAAGATTTGGTTACTACTTTTCATGTATGTAGGGTTTAAATGAACATTTTAGTGTAACACCAAGAAAAAGAACCTGTAAGCATGCCTGGAAAGATAGTGGTGTCCTAGACAATAATAGGGAAATTTAGAAGAGAAAATTGTTTGCAGGGAAGGGAGTGTGGAGGAAAAGGAGGAAGGAAAGAATAGTGTATTCTGTTTGGGACTCAAAGAGAGAACTGTTGCATGTAAAGACATCTATTCTCCACATGCTAAACTTTGTGCTTTGTATATGTTAAATTGTTATAGAATTATAAGATTGTATATACAGAGAAGTAACCTTGAAGCCCAGAAGTCTGGATTCAAATTCTATCTCTAATAATACATAGTGGTCGAGTGACCCTGGATTCAACTTCTCAGTGCTTTCACTACTTCTCAGAGTTTCTTCAACTAAGAGTTTTTATGTATGAAAACATGGGTCTTGTTTCTATTCCTGTTTGTTAGATGTTTTTCATGAATGAGGAAAGCATAGTTTTGAGAGATTATTTTTCAGAGGAGCAGGTGCTAAAAATTAATTGTAGTTCCATGAAAAGAAAAATAACCTCAGCCATTAGAACCTTCAAGATATGAGTTCAGGATAGCTGAAAATTTCTTTAAATTCCAAAGTTATTGCTTATTTAAATGATTTGGAGTACAATTATTTAATCAAGAAAAGGCTAAATTCTATTTGATAACCTTTTCCTTAATGACTGAAGGCCATCATTTAAAAAAAATATCCTTTTTTCGTTTTGAACTTAATTATCAAGTGTTTCAATAGACAAAAGAACAAGAAAAGAGTATTTCATCTGAAAGCATGAACTTCTGTAATGTATAGTTTGTTTTATCAAGTTAAATTTAACAAAGTTAATAACAAAATTATTCTATCCCCTTCTGAATTTTTTTCTTATGTAAAATTTCTATTTTAAAGTTTTAGTGATGCTCTTTACTTTTTTGGTATCACTTACCACTTCCCAGTAACTGGCCCCTGCCGTTCTCTTCCACTTCCAATAGAAACTGTCCCTTGTAACATATATGGGTTAGTAAAACAAATCAACATGTCTGAAAATGAATGTCTCCACCTGTACCTCTCTACCAAAACATGAGAGTTTTGCTTTGTCATCAGTTTTTTCAAGTCATGATTAGTCAAAACTGTTGGTGGTACTTCTGAAATCTTTGTTTTCCCTGACAGTATTATGGTTGTCTTAGAAATTTTTCGGGTCCTGCTCATTTTACACTTCATGAGTCCATGCAAGTCTTCCAGCATTATAATAGTACATTGCATTTTTGTATCACAATTTGTTAGTCTTTCTCCCAATGATAGACACCACTTTGTTTTGTTTTGTTACTAGTTCTTTGCTATAACCAAAAGCACTGCTATAAATATATTTCTACATATGAGCCCTTTCTTTCTGTCTTGACCTTCTTGAGGTATGAGTAAGCAGTTAAGTGACTTAGGAAGGGTATAGTTTGAAATTTTTTTTTCAGAATTAATGTGCCTGCTTTCCCATAGTTCTTCCAACAATGGTCATTGTCCTCTTTTGTCATCTTTGCCAATCTGATGGATATGATGTGGGACATCAGTTGCTAATTTGCATTCCTCTTAGTAGTGATTTGAAATGTTTTAGAGATAACAAATACTTTGGGAATAAACATTTATTGAATAGTGCCTATTATGTACTACTTTGTATGAAGTACTTAACAAAATTTTTTTCATTTGTGATCCTTACAACAAGAGATAGGGCTTAAGACCCAGTGCTGTATTCATTGGGCTATCCATCTTTTCCCCCTTTTTAAAAATATAGTAATTGCATTTCTTTTAGGGAGAATTTTTTTAAAAACCCATACCATTTTAGAACCAATGATGTGTATTGGTTTCAAGGCAGAAGAGCAGTAAGGGCTAGGCAGTGGAGGTTAAGTGATTAGTCCAACACAGCTAGGAAGTTTCTGGTCACATGAACTCAGAACCTCCCATCTCTAGGCCTGGCTTTCAATCCATTGAGCCACCTAGCCTGCCCCCTTTTGAAAACTTTCTACTCACTTCCTTTGACTACTTATATATAGGAAAATAGATCTTGGTCTTACATACCTCTCTGTTAGCTCCCTTTATATTTTGATCAATCCTTTATCAGAGATATTTGCTGCAAATAATTTTTTCCTAACTGCTTCTTTTCTAAATTTTGCTTGTGCAAATGTTTTTCAATTTTATGTAACCTAACCTTTATTTTATTTTCTATCCTTTGATTGTTCTCCTTTAGCCATAGTTGGGAAAGATGTCTTAAAAAATAATATGACTTTTAAATACTTAGGTCATGCATTCATTTGGAGCTTATTGTGGTATATGATAAAAGATGTTGGTCTTAAATCTAATATCTTTCATTAGAAATCGATATGTAATTTTCTTTATCTCTGAACTATCTGGTCATTATAATAATATCAGTTACCAGACTCCCAATTCCTTTATAATTTTTCCTGTTTCCTTGCTTTAAGAAATTTTGTTCTTAACATTCATTGACAAACACATATTTAAAAATACAAATAACAAAAGAATATTGCAAATGATTATGCACAAAACTAGAAACTTTTGCTTATATTGTCCTTTTTAAAATGTGTTTTTGCTTTTTAAAAATTTTTTTAATTTTAATTTTGAATATTTTCTCATAGTTACATGTTTCGTGTTTTTTTCCTCTCCTCCAACCCCGCCACCCCCACCCCCACAATTCCACTGGGTGACTTTAACAAAATAGTAGTGTTATTTTCTTGTTTCAATGTCCCCTTCTGAATGTTTTTCCCCCCTGTATATTTATCAGTATTTTGTTGTTATTGATTTATGTAATTATAGTCAGTGGTGTCTCTTTTGGTTAGTTTTCCTCATTGTATCACTTTAAATGTTTTCCCGTATTTGTTTGTATTCATGTATGCCATAAGGGTAAGATAATGTTACATTGTGTTCATATATTTGTGATCATTCCCCAATTGTTGGATACTTGGTTCCATTATCTTACTATTGTGAATAGTGATGGTAGAAATATTTGTTTATGGATAGACCCTTTTTACCCTCTTATCAATAATATTGTTTAAATATGGCACTGGGTCAAAAGATCTAAACCATTTTGGTTGCTGTTATACTTGCCAGCTGATACATTTCCCTGCTAACAGTGTACTTCCATTTCTAATCTGTTCAAAATTTAGTTGAACAAGCATCAAGTGCCTGCTGTATGCTAGGCACTGGACAGGGACACAGATGGACACACACACACACTTTTAAAATGCTTTTATTCTCCTATAAATGTTGGCCATTCAAAAACAAAAACAAAATCCCTGCCCTTCTTTACATTCTATTAGGAGTTGGCAATTGTAAGTAGAAAGTATGCACAAAGCTCTACAAAATAAGTTGAGGAAGGAAGGAGAGCTAACATGATCAAGAAAGGCCCTGTAAGAAGTGGCTCTAGTGGTGCTAGAACTGTGCTTTTGAAGGAAGTGGTCATGTGAGCCAGGCAGAGTGGAGGGAGTGATTAACAGACATGGGAGTTTACTGTTGTAGGCATTGAGGTCACTATTAAATTTTAAGTATTTAACATAAGAGTAGGAACACATAGGTAAAGTACATATCCTTTGAGTAAAGTACATCTTTATGATATCTCATTTCACTGCTTACATTGTTCTTTGCTTTTTTTGTTTTTCTTTATTTGTATTTTTGATAGGCAAAAATGCCAAATGTCTGAGGTATTACTATATCTAGAAAGCAGCCTCTAAAAAGACAGCCCCTCATTATGGCATAGAAGTGCCCCTGGATTCTTGAAAATTATACTAATCTAGTGCTAGCTTTAGCAGATCTCACTAAACTGGAAAGTTTTGAATATAGACTGGGAATAGACTGTCATGCAAGGACCCTCCTAGCTAAGAGGATTAGTGATAAGTTGTTTCCGGCACAGCAGTTTTATAAAACTAGCTCTATAATATGGAATATGGAGTGCTTTTTATCCTACATTTATGATAAATATGCAGACTATAAAAAGAAAAGTTTTAAACACCTCAAATGAAGGATCTTAGTCCACTTGAAATGTCTTGAAACTGTCTTCTTGACATGTGAGTACTGTTAGGGTTCTATAGGAGAGAATAGGTATCAATATATGAGGATCTTGATGTAAGGTAGTATCCCCCATGCGAACATTTTATTTACTAAAAGGTGCAGGGAAGGGGCATTTGGGAAGCACAGATAAAAATAATCAGGTTGAGAAGAAATGGGAGCAGGGCATGTTTTGAGAGGGCCTAAGAGAAAAGTAACCTCTCAGAAACAAAAATATTAGTTAGTGGTAATAATGACTAGACTGCAATTTCCCAGCATTTAATTTGATACAATAATTATAACTGCTTTTAGAACTTGGAAGTTTTATTACTAGGACACTGAACTAAAGAACTTTCAAAACTATGGACAGTTGCATATCAACTATTTTATTGTATTTGATAGAAATGTAAATTTGAATTTCTCAATTCATGGTAGAATTGAATATAATATAAGGATTTTCTCATTCAGATAGAAGAGCCTATAATTGGTCAGTAAACATTTATTAAGTGCCTACTATATGCCAAACACTGTGCTAAGTATCTTGGGATACAAAGAAAGGTATATAGTCATTACTTTCAGGAAATTCAATCTTATGGGGGAAAGACATCACCTAAAAAGAAGCTGAAAAGGAAGGGGAGGGAACAAGGGAAGACCAGTGGGCAATCTTCTAAGGAGATGTGAGTTATTTGTTGATTTCATCTTGCAGAATGCTGAGTTTCTAGAGATCATGAAGTTCAGGAGAGCAGCTGCATGGAAAATGATGAGGTGAATGCTCTAGGTGCTCTCCTTAAATGGTGGAGGATCTGGACGGAGTTCTTCCATTGTCCACCCTCCAGCCTCTCCAACTAGAGGGAGGGAAGGAACCCTGGCACAGGGGATGCTGAGGACATGTGAGTTTCAAAGTTGGTTTCATCTTGCAGGATGATGAATTTCTGGAGATCACGAAATGAGTTTCTGGAGATCATGAAGTCCAGGAGAGCAGCCGGGTGAGGTGAATGCCTTGGGTACCCTCCTTAAATGGTAGAAGATCTGGGAGGAACTACCAGATGTCCACCCCTTTCCAAATAGAGGGAGGGAGGGACCCCAAGGGCAAGGGATGCTGAGGAGGTTTGAGTCTCAGAGTTGATTTCATCTTGCAAAATGAGGAGTTCTGGACATAAGTCTGGAAGAGCAGCCAGGTGGGAAATGAGCTGGAAAAGGGTGGAGAAATGGGTGGAGAAGCTGCATTTAGAACTGGAGAATCAGAAGACACTATAGGAAGACACAGCATTAAAGCAAAGAGAAGGTGACAGAAATTGATGGAAGCAGAGCAGGACGAAGATATGTGTAGAACCTAAGACCAGCTGACTAAAGAAAGGCTATGCAGTTGATGCAGGATGCTGATCTGATTGAGAAAAAGATCTGATAGCTGAATGGAGAAAATAGAATCCTTTGCTTTTGAAGGATCTAGCTGGAGAAAGGCTCCTTACCCTCTAGTGCCATCTACAGCTTGGGAGGGATATCCTTCAGAGGCTTGCTTTCATTACTCCTGGCTGCTGTCTATGGTAGAAGAGGGAGACATCCCTCACAGTCCCAAGAACAGGCCTGAAAGAACTGTTTTTCACTAAAAAGTGTAATGCTGCCTCAGTGTTAAGTCAAGGGACTAGAACTGGGAAATTCTTCAGATCTCAGGTTTAAAGTTTTTGTTAACTAAAAGAGCTTAACATCATTATCAGAGAAATGATTTTATTCAGCAGGAGAGGCCAAGAAGAGGAGTGTTCCACCCAGCATGACAAATGGTATAAACTTAAAGATGTTAAAGGGCATCAAGGTCTGCAGTCCAGAGTTCTACTTCAGGGTCTCTTTGCTATATAAATTTGTGCTTATTTTTCCCTTTGGACATTGCAGTTGTGGGAGAGAGTGACCCAAGTTTATGGGTAGAATTATTATATAACAATTTTCACTTTGCTTTCTGTTATTAAATATTTAGTTTTTAATAGTTAATGATATCACTAGCTGAATTGTTAAATAGGAAGCACACTAGCGAAGGCTCTGGATGCTATAGTTGTGAGTAGTAAGTATTTATATCTCCCCCCTATCCCCCATCCACCCCCCACTTCCCCCA
>NC_058132.1:120604774-120762543 GCF_016433145.1 Gracilinanus agilis | reverse complement strand
CTACTTTCCCCTTCACCCCCTGCTCTCCCCCCACCCATGGCCAACGCACATTTCCACTGGTTGTAACATGTGTCCTTGTTCAGGGTCTATTTCCCATTTATTCTTTTGATTTTTGTCGCTTAATCTTTCACATTTGTCTTTGCACAAACTTGCACAGGCTCCCCCCTCTCCCATATACTGTCCTTACAACTTCATTTTAGAATCCCTAGCCACTGTCTTTTGAGAAGTGTTTCCTTATAACTCATTATTAATGCTCTCCCTCAAATAATCACATACAATATTGTCTAATTACATATTTACTCTTAGTAGGATGTAGAATAAATGCAACTATTTTTCATTTTGCTTTGTGCCTCTTGCATATATAGTAGGCACTTAGTGAATGCCTATTAGACTGTATTAGATTTTAGTGCATTCCTTCTGTTTAGAGTTATTTGGTTAGTTTCCAACCAGAGACCAATGTTAGTGAGTTGATCCTACTCTAGGCCACCTAATTTTTCTTTGTTTAGTGCCTACAGACCATATGTCTATCTTTGGTTATCTTATATATGTGTTCCATTGGTCATAAATGGGGTAGGGTACAAGAATTTAGGTTAGAATAACTTTCATCAGAATATATTAGAAGCTTCCCAATAAATAGCAGGAATAAACCCTCCCTCAGTATTAGTTGAAATAATTCTAGAAATGCTAGCAATAGCAGTAAGACAAGAAGAAACTAATGTTGTAAAGATAAGCAAAGAGAAGACAAAGCCATTTGTATTATGACATGATGTTTTTCTTGGAAAATACTGGGGAATCAGCAAAAAAGCTCATTGGAAGTTATTTGCTTTAGCAAAGTTGCAAGCTACACAATAAGCCCATAAAAGATAGTCTTATTTCTATATGATAATAAAATTCAAGAGGCAGTAGTAGAAAGGAACTTACATTTAAAATAACTACAAAATGTATAAGATATTTAAGAATCTGTAAACATTCAATATTTGTTTAGTTTTAATTATAAAATGCTCTTTATTGAAATAAAGGACAACTTTGGTGGCTGAAGTAATATTCAGTGCTTATGTCTAAACTGACAGTATAATGATAAAAACTGCCAAAAATTAATTTACTCTTTTATTAGCATAGCAATCAAACTATCTAAGGAATACTATACAGAACTTATTAAAATAAATTTATTTGGAATGAAATACTTAGAATATGAAGGGAAATAATGAAAAAATGTGAAGATAAAGGGTGAATACCTTTTCCAGATTTCAAAAAAAAAATTTGTATCAAATTTCCCATAAAAGAATTTAAGAGAAATTTGACACAAAGATTTTTTTCCATTCTGTCACTTCCATTCTTATCTTAGATGATGCATTGATTGTATTTATTCAGAAGTTTTTCACTGTCATAAAACCAAAATTATTTTACCTTGTCCAATTGTCTCTATCTCTTGTTTGATTACAAATAAAGGAAGATCTTCCCAAAGCTGTGAAAGATATAAGATCTGTTTTTCCTGATTATTTTAATGCTATACTCTCTGTTTTTCCCTCACTCCCTCCCTATCTCCTTGGACCTTGCAAATTGACAGAGATGATAAAAGATGGGAATAGCAATTTTGGAGTTGTGGAAAGATAAGCACATTAATGCATTCATTGTTGGTGAGGTTGTGAACTAATACAACCCTTTTTGGAAAAGGATGTAAATCATGGCCAAAATATCCTTGGCCTTTGACCCAGACATTCTACTGGTAGGCATATAAAAAGGTAATTAATAAGGAAAGTGCTCTCATAAAACAAAATATTACAAGCAGCGTTTGTTTTACTTTTTTTGTGACAGCTTTAATAAACTTCCTGACTATGCTCTAGAATCTGATTACTTACTGACAATATATTGTCTTAAAGTTTGTTAATTATAGGGTGTGGGTGTCATAATTATGCTTTTCGGGATTAAATTTTGGCCTTTTGGCTAAGATCAAGTTCAGACTTAAATGAAGTTGAGTAACAGAATCATGCATGTCTTTAGGTGCTATTATTATTTTGTCTTATAATCAGCATTGATATTTTTTGAAATATAACTAATTTGTTATAATTTTAATTAAATGTCATAATTTAATGCCTCCTTGAGAAACCTAAAATTATTCATATGTATTATCTGTAATATATAAATCAAAATAAGTAAATACCTTAAGATAATTTTAGTTTTTTTTTTAAGTTATGCATTTGTAACCTTATTGTGTGTTATTAATGAGGGTATTTCTAAAAAAAGTGTTTTACAGTACCTCGCTATTACTGTCATCTGGTACTTGGAAGTGGCATTTCATAGACTAGAAATATACCAGTGATGAGTCATATTGACAGATATAGTCATGCCTGTCATTTGGGTACTCCAGTCAATACCTAAAGTACATAGAGATGAGAGATTGATTGCCATTGACATCTTGCATGCATTAAATGAACAAGGAATGGAGTATTTAAATATTAGTGTTTTTTTCTAAATAACACAAATATTTACTAGTACTTCTCCAAGAGATTAAAGGAAGAGCTTAGGTTGGAGTAGTAGCCTGCAGTTAAATTTCAATGAACTATCTGAGCATTTATAAGTGTAACCTGATATAGACTTAAAGATTATGTGAATTTTTTTAAAATTTAAATTATTTTTAGCATTAATTGAACATTTTTTGAGTTATAAATTCTTTCCCTTTGGCTCCTCTCCCAACATTGGGAGGCAAGCATTATATCAGTCATATATGTAAAATTATACAAAACATTTCCATATTAACCTTGTTGTCTCCCTCCTCAACAAAAAAAAAAAAAGGCAAGAAAAATTAAGACCTTGGGGAAAATATGCTTCAGTCTGCCCTCAGATCATCAGATCTTTTTTTATGGATAGCTTTTTTCAATAATTCAGAATTATCTTGAATCATTGTGTTAATTAGAGTAGCTAAGTCTTTCGTGGTTGATCATCATTACAATCTCTGTTACTTTGTACAGTGCTCTTGTGGTTCTGCTCACTTCACTTTTAAGTCACTTCATGAAGTCTTTCCAGGTTTTTCTGAAACTATCCTGTTCATCATTTCATATAGCATAATAGTACTCTCTCACAATCATGTACCATAACTCGTTTAGCCATTCCCCAAATAATGGACATCCCCATGGTTTCCAATTTTTTGCCATTGCAAAAAGAGTCGCTATAAATATTTTTGTTCATATATAGGTCCTTTTCCTTTTTTTTCTCTTTGGGATATAGACCTTAAAAGTGGCATTTCTGGGACAAGGGCTATGTACAGTTTTATAGTTCCTTGGGCATGGTTCTAAATTGTTCTCCAGAATGGTTGAACCAGTTTACAACTCCACCACAGTATATTTAGTACTTATTTTTACACATCCCCTCCAGTATTTCTCATTTTCATTTTCTGTCTTATACAATCTGATAGGTATGAGGCACTTTAATTTACATTTCTCTAATCAATAGTGTTTTAGAACATTTTTTCACTTGGCTATTGATAGCTTTGATTCCTTTTTCTGAAAACTGCCTGTTTATATCCTTTGACCATTTATCAATTGGGGAATTATTCTTATAAATTGGCTTAGTTCCCTATGTATTTGAAAGACGAGGCCTTTATCAAAGAAATGATACAAATTTTTTTCCCAGTTTCCTGCCTTCCTTCTAATTTTGACTGCATTGGTTTTATGCAAAACCTTTTTTTAAATTACAAAAACTTTTTTAAAATAACCTTAGTCAAAAATTTCCATTATACAGCCACTGATCCTCTGTCTCTCGTTCAGTCATAAACTCTTCCCTTATCCATAGATCTAATAGATCTATTGCACCCATTTTGACCTTATCTTGGTATATGGTGAGAGATGCTTCATTTATGCCTAACTGCTTTCCAGTTTTCCAAGCAATTTTTGTCTACTAGTGAGTTCTTTCTCCAAATGTATCTTTGAGTTTATCAAATCCAAGATCATTATGGTCATTTACTACTGTGTATTGTGTACCTAATCTATGCCACTGATCCACCACTCTATTTGTTAACCAGTACTAGATTGTTTTGATAATCACCACTTTGTAATATAATAATAGTTGAAAATCTGGTACTGCTATGCCACCTTTCACTTTTTTCCCCCATTTATTCCCTTAGATTTCCCATTGATTCCCCATTGATTTTTCCAGATGAATTTTGTCATTTTTTCTAGTTGTACAAAATAATTCTCTGGCATTTTGATTGGGATGGCATTGAATAAATAAATTCTATAGGTAGAATTATTTTTTTTATTCTTTTAGCTCATCCTTTGCATGAGTAATATTTCTCCAGTTGCTTAGATGTCTTTACTTATGTGAGAAGGGTTTTATAATTGTCTTCAAATAGTTCTGGCTTTATCTTGGCAGCCAAGTATTTTATATTTATCTATTAGTTATTTTAAATTAAATTGCCCTTTTTACCTCTTGCTTCTAGGCTTTGTTGGTAATATAGAAATGATGATGATATCTATGGGTTTATATATTTATATATGTTTATATGATGATGGTCTTTATATAGTCCTTAATGACATTCAAGTTTTAATCAAATATTTGATTGCTGTGCAGAGTGCAACATTGTTACAGGCAATAAAAAGAAATATAAACTAAAGAGCTATTCCTCAAAGAATATGTAATCTAATTATGGACTTATATAAGTGAACCTATATAAGACCAATATAAGTGAAAAAATATCACACAGTATGATGTAGTAAATTTGGTAATTGCCAAATGAAGGATTTTTGCATTTATTTGTCTGAAGACTTCAGGATAATGAAAGATCTTTTTGTTAGAATTTCACTGTAGAGCTGGAATGTGAACTGAGTCCTCAACGATGAGATGGTAGGATTTAGAGTAGCATAGGTTGCTTTACTTATAGTCAAGAAGAGCTGAATTCAAATGCTGCCATAGACATTGTCTAGTTGAGTGACCTGGGGTAAATTAGCTTCAGTTTCTCCATCTGTAAAATGGGGGTGTTATCAAAGAGTTAACTTATATAAGGTGCTTTGCAAAACTGAAAAACACTGTAGAAGTACTAGCTAGTAATTATAGTAGGCAAGGATGGGGGAGGAAAGGCATGTTTTAGATAGACAAGAAGGACTCCATGTAAAGTAAGAATCAGGCTAGCAGTGTGATATACTAAAGATAGCAGTGATCTTAGAATTAGGCAAAGTCTTATGAGACCTTGGGCACTCACATTATTGTTTGGGCATGAGTTTTCTTATCTACAGAATGTGGAGGTTATTTAGACAAAATAATCTGAGTCCTTTTTTTCCTTCAACATTGTATGCTTTGATTCTTTTAAATTCTTAAAAAATTAAGAGGGGGGAGATGACGACAGACTTCCTACATTAAACTTATTATTGGCAGTGAGGCAGGGTAGCAGTAGCTGTACTTGACACTAGCCTGATAAAATGTCAAGATTAAACTTCAGCAAATAGTAATTTAAAAACATTTTTGCAGGTAATTATCAACATAAACAATCAAATATTTAGGATAAGGGAAGCAAATCAACAGGGCAAAAACCAACGATATTTCTATCATTTACCATTCTAATAGAATCTGAAATTCTGCCACTTTTGACCTTGTTTTCCTTCTCTCACTGTTTTCACTCTTCATCACTTTAGTTGGTCTCTTCATATTTCTTTGTATGTTTCATATTTATCATCTTTTATGACACTTTACTGTCACATTCATATCTTGTAGTGTATCAACTCTTCCGATTGTTACATGTACAATTGCAACTTTTTTGCCATAACAATAGATTAACCAAATATTTCTATATGTTGATTATTTTTTCCTTATAATGATGTTTCAGGAATAAAATTCTAGCTGTGGAATTGCTGAATGAAGAGATATATTCAATTTTGTGATTCTTACTACATATGGCCAAATTGCTCTCAAAAGTAAATTTCACCATTCTGCAGTGCCGCCAATCTTGTATTCCTGACAATTCTACAAACTTTGGATTTTTTTATTCTTTTATTATTTGGGGGTATTTTTACCCTAACCCAGTGATGGGAAAACTTTTTAAAGAGGGGGCCAAAGGAAAGGAAATGCTCATCTATCAGTCTGTTTCTAAGGCAACTCTTTTGAAGTTTCATTGTATCATATCCTACTCAGATTCAGATTAGGAATAATGTCCCTAAACAGGATAGAACTTTTCGGGGGCTTTCTGGCCCGAGGGCTGTAGTTTACCCATCACTGCCCTAACCCATTTTCCAATGGATGTGAAGTGTTTTAAGGTGTCTTGATTAGGTTTTTTTCTGAGTATTAGAGAACTTGAGCATCTCTTTATGTGGTTGTGACTGTTCTTCTATTTTGGTTATTAGTGTAACCATTATCAATTCCTTATTAATTCCAATTGCCAGGCCTTTCTCTGATTATTTCAGACACTAATTGTTTTAATCTTAAAAATAATTTTTGTCATGTAGAATCCTTGTATCTTTAAATAATCCACTGATTTTTTCAACAATTCATGTTTATTTGATTTTTTAAAAAAATCTTCTTTGTAATAATTATTCCTTTTACAAGTGAAAAACTTCCAAATAATTTTTAAAATTTGGATTGTACTATAAAGTGACTAATAAGTCATCCTTTGGCTATGTAGCCATCTAATTAATAAGTATTTATTGACTATCTAATATGTGAATATTTTACAGAATACAGAGAACACAATAAAACATCTTAACTTTCATGTTATTGAACATTAACAAATTATGCCATAGAGATAGATTTGTTATGAAATTCAAAACTATAGAAAAGTCAAAACAGTTCAATCATAGCATTTCAGAATTGAAAGAGACCTCTGTAGTCATCTAGTTTACCTTCTTGCAAGTAGTCATCTAGTATCTGCTTCAATATCTCTCTTCATGATACAACTTTTTACATTTTTTGAGTAGCTTAGGAAGCTTTTCCTTATATTGAACTAGGATAGTCTTCCTTCTAGCTTCCAACTATAATTTCTACATGATAGCCTTTAATACATTGAAGTCAGAGATCATGATGTCTTCCTAAAACATCTTTTTTTAGTTAAACATTTCCATTTCCTTCAGGAGGTTTTGGCACAATCCCTTCCTTTTGAAACCTTTTGTCTTACAAGTTTCCTTCTTAAAACATCAATCTCTTAGTGGAATGCGATACTCCATATACCTGACCAGGGTAGAATATGTTAAAATAATCAATTCTCTCATTCTCTAAACCTATTAATACCTATTACTTTTGCTTCACAGTTAATTCATTCAGTATGTGGTCCACCCAAACCCATAGGTCTTTTTGTTTCTCCTTTATTCTGTCTATAATTATATACATTTTCATTTTTTCATATATGATTATATCTTAGCACTGCACTAAAACTTTTTGAATATAGATATATCACTAGATTTATTGTTGTTTTTCAGTCGTGTCCAGCTCTTCATGACCCTATCTGGGATTTTCTTGGCAAAGATACTGGAGTGGTTTGCCATTTCCTTCTCCAGCTCATTTTAGGGATGAGGAAACTAAGGCAAATTGAATTACGTGACTTGCCTAGAGTCACATTAGCTATTAAGGGTCTGAGGTCAGATTTGAACTTAGGAAGAGGAGTCTAACTCTAGGACCAGTGCTCTATCTACTTTGCCACTTAGATATCCCAATATTGATGTATACCCATGCAAAATTAAGTCTTCTTGATGCTTTTTGTTATTATATCATAATTTGGTTATAATCCCTACTCTTAACACATGTAGGGAGCTTTCCCTTGTAACAAAGAAAAACAATTGAAGAAAACCAGATATAAATGACCACAGTGGACAGTGTTAATATCCTTCCGAATGCATTGTTTTCTACATTTGAGGAAAAGAGCATGGTTCATTTATTCATTTCTAAACTGAGGCCAAGATTGGAAATTAAAATTGTACCATATTTGGATTATTATAATTATTGTATTTTGTGTATATTTTGCTTTTATTTCACTGTCATAATTCATATGGATCTCCATAATTTTCAGACTTCTTGTTAGTTATCATTTCTTACTGCACAGTATTTCACATTCTTGTAGATATTTATCTGTCCCCCAATCGATTTGAACCCTTTGTTTCCAGTTCTTTGCTTAAAGAAAAAACAGTGCTACTATAAACCTTTTGGTATATAGCTGTGTTGAAGAACCTGTGGCACACATGCCAGAGGAGGCTGCTCCTCTCCTCTTCTCCACACATGCACCTGAGGACATTCCTCACATCATCTGCCCAGCAGCCCACTGGAAGCACTTCCTCCCTCCCCTTCCGAGGTAAGGCAGTGGGCTCACCTGTGTTGTGAGGGTTGCAGTTTGGGCACTTACTCTCTAAAAGGTTAACCATCATTGGCATATATTATATATTTGTTTCTATCTTTGACATCTTTGGGATATGTGACCAATAGTGGGACCACTGGGTCAAAGGACATATCCAGATTAATTTGCAGAACAGACCATTTTTCAATGCCATCAATAATAGTCTCTTCAGTATTGACTATTTTATAAGTCTTGGCTTTTTATCCACTTTGCAAGGTTGTAAGATCAAACATCACAGTTTACTTAAATTTTTGTTTATAGTTTACTCCTTTTTTAAAAATTCATGTCTTTTGAACATTAATTTATTATGGAATGAATCATAGCCATGTATTTGGATACTCCCCCACCTGCTTTCTAGATATCCTCCCCCATCATGCTTTTACATAATTGATTTTGTTAAAGTTTATTCTTACCAAATTTTTATCTCATTATATTGAGACCATTATTTTAGCCTGTCAGGACCTTGATTCTGTTATCCATCACATTGTTATACTTCAGCTTCTTGCCATCTGTGAATTTCCATTTTTAATTTTTTCCTGTCATTTTGATTTTCTCTTTTTATTTAGATATTTCCCAATTACATGTAGTAACAATTTTCAACATATGTTTTCCAAAATTATAAGATCCAAGTTGTCCCATCAGTCATCTCCCCCACTTCTCTCCCCCCATGGTAAGGAATTTGATCTGGATTATACCTGTTGTATGCAAAACATACTTTGATTTTGGGCATTGTAAGAGAATACTCATACAAAACCAGAATCCCAAGAGAAAACCATAAATAAACTAACATCTCTAAAGTTTTATTAGCATACATATATGACTTTATAATCTCTCAAATCCATGTAATGTTTCATTTTTTACAAAGTATTTTCCTTACAACAAGTCTGTGAATTTGATAGTTTGCCATTGATAAAATGATGAATGCAGCTGAGTTGAAGCCAAATCCCTTTATCAGACCACTGAACCCCTTTTCATAATGACATGAATGCATTATAATTACTCATTGTTTTTGGTCACCCAACACATTCTCAGTGTACTTGGTCATAAGATCCTATATGTTAGATCTTCCATGTGGTTCATAAGGATGTGAAAGACAGTATGGTGTAGTAAAAAGAAAATTGGATATAGAGTCACGGAACTTTAGTTAAAAATACCAATCCGCTAATTCTATGATTTTGGGCAAATCACTTTCCCTTTCTGAGCCTCAGTTTTCTAACCAGAAAACAAGGGCGTGGACTTTAGAGATTGTTTCTTATCTCTAGGGTTCCTTTTAACTCCAAATCCTATAAATCAAACTGCCATATTCCTTGTTGAAATTCAGGTATACTATATCTATAGCATTCCTGCTTAATTACTGATCTAGTAACTTTGTGAAGAAGAAAATGAGGTTAGTCTGGAATGACTTGTTGATAAATCCATGTTGCCTTATAGTGATCACTGATTTCTTTCCTGAGCATTTTCAGACCATCTTTTAACAACACTTCTAGAATTTTTCTAGTAGTGGACATGAAACTCACCAGCTTAGAGTCTGCAATTTGTCATCTGACTCTTTGAAACTAGAAACATTGGCTTATTTTCAGTACTTTTCACCTTCCCCATTTTCCACAATTCTTCAGAAATCATCATTCAACAGTCAAGCCTTTAAATCCAGTAGACTGGGATTTGTCTAGATTAATAATTTTACCCTCTTATTTATATTGGATTTTTGTTCCTCCTTAATTTTTTTTATCAATCCATCTAGTTTGAAGATCTTTTTTCCTGATAGAGATAACAGAAGCAAAATAGGAGTTGTGAACAACCTATTCTGGCCGTGTTGGATTTGGAATCAGGAAGACCTGGATTCAGAATCCAGTCAAAGAGTTATTGTCTTTGTAACTGGGGAAAATCACTTGCACACTCTGCACCTCAATTCTCTCATTTGTAAAATGAAGGTGTTAGATTTGACTTCATAAGTCCCTTTCCAGTTCTAAATGTATGCTCCTACAATTTTACCTGTAACATACAGTTTTGTTCAAACTCCCTCCCCCCTTTTGTGTTCTTAACATTTTTTGCTAGCTAGGTTACTTCTTAACCATAACACTTTTAAAAAATCTACCTGTATTAACTTCTGTATTAATAACCTTTGATTCCATCTTTTGAATGTGACCATTTAAAATTTAAGTTTATCTGAGAATTCTCCCATATTGTCAAATTGGTCTTATTAAGATTACTTCCTCAAAGGAATCATTTGTGACCATATCAGAATTGCTCTCTTAAAGTCTCAGACCAGGTGATTCCATCTACCTTTCTCTTAACCTTTTGAAAATTGTTCTCCTAAAGTCTAGGCTCAATGTTATCTATTAGAAACTATTTCTTTTTTTTTTTTTTTAAGAAACTATTTCTTAATTACAAATTTCCAAATGCCAGATGAGAAGGATAAATTTAAGAGTAGGAGAAAGAGTGACTGACAAGTAGATAGATACATATAAGGCATTTATTAAACCCTGGGAGGGGACAGGGTGATGAATGCAGCTTCTAGGATTGCATTGAGAGGTTTTGACTTGAAACTTGAAAAAAAAAACATATTTTGATACTTTGCAAGTGTCTAGGATTGCTATTAGATGTTATTTTTTTACTGAGAAAATCTATACAAGTTAGAACAAGTGAGGTTAGTCTGTTAACTTCTTACATATTTGTTCTCCAATAATCTCTGGTATAACAGTAAATTAATTTGAATGCTTTGACAGTTGACCAAAAGTGTTGTGCTGCCCTGGGATGGGGGAGTAATACTATAGATGAAGTGCATGGACACTAGAGAAACCACTGACCCCTTGGTTAGAAGTAATGAGAGTTCAATCACTTAGCTGTCAAACTGATTAAGAAGTTTTTTTCTTAGAAGTCCACTGCAATGCAGTCCACATTCCATGACAAAGATTTGTCAGTTTCTTTTCTCCATTTAATTTAATGGGTCATACAATGGCTGTTTTAACAGTACTAAAGTTAGAAAAAAATGTTTGAGAGAGTTAAACCCATGAGACAACATGGTACATGATGCACTGCCAAACAGAAGTCAGGAAGAACTGAATGAATCCCGTAACTGATACTTAATAGCTTTGTGAACAAGTCACTTAACCTGGAGAAAGAAATCTTCAAACTACAATATTGACCTTGACTTCAATAATGAACAAAATTCTACAATATGTTATTAGTGGTATGATTTGTGAGTACTTGGAAAAAGAAGTGGCCTGGGTTTGTAAGGGATATAAGTACCTCAGACTAACCTTTCTTCCTTTTTTGACATTATTAAACTGATTTAGAAGTAGAATGCCACAGATAGAATTTAACTGGGTTTAAAGAGGTATTTGAAATTTTCATTCACAAAACAGCATTTGGACAAGAGAGAAAGGTATGGACTGGGGTCATAATATACTTGGTTTTATTTGAAAATGAACTGATCCAAAGAATTCTGATTAATAGATTGATGTTATATTGAAGGAGAGTTTCTACAGAGTCCCAGAACTTTTCTGTTGTGCTTAACATTTTTATGAATGACTTTGTTGAAGCCTTCTACAAAAGTCCTACTTCATTCCCTCATCATGACATGGATTTGACCCTGGTTCCTTTGAAGTCTATGCCAACAGAGTGAAAATTCTGGCAGGTTTCCCTTACTGGAAAGGCGTCTACTGTGGGCCAACTGACAGACTTTGTGACCCTGTCTGCTGTCTAAGTTCATTACTGGCCGGTTAGCAGTTGGTGATGAGTATGTGTGTGCACTATATAAATGTATATTAGATACTTGCAGTGGTCTTCACTAAGCAAGATAAAAGTTCCATGTGGTTCTTAAGTCTTCTTTCCACTTCTGTAGTGATGTAGTAGAAAAGGGATCTGAGAGTACTGAGAAATCTCTAGTTTTTAGATTGTGCCCAGTACTTCCTCTACTAAGCTGTCGAATTGATTTTCTTTAAAAAAATAGTTTGACCAAATCACCTTCCCCCATCATTGAATAAAACTCCAGTGGCTTTCTATTACCTCTAGGATCAAATATAAAATACTCTGGTATTCAGAGTCCTTTGTAATTTAGCCCCTTCCTATTTTTCCAGTTTTCTTATACTTTCCTTTCCGTACTCTCTGATTCAATTACACTATTTTTACTGTTCCTTAAACAAAACATTCATTTCCCAATTACCTGCATTTTCACTATCTATTTCTCTCATCCAGCTTCTTTAAGAAGCCTTTCCTCATCCTCTTTGATCTTAGTTCCCTCCCTCTTAGATTACCCCAATTTATCACAATAGACGTAACAAATATATTTGCAATTTGTGCAGTTGTTTGCATGTTGTCTCCCTATTAGACTTTGAACTTGAGAAAGAGAAATTTTTAGTTGTTTTTGCTTTTTTTTTTGTATCTAGCACTTAGAACATAGTAGGCACTTGGTAATAATAAATGATTGAATGTCTAAAGACAAATTAAAAAGGGACACTTTAAATGTGATTTTTCTACAGTGACTGATAAATTTTTACACTTTGGAGAAATCAAACATGCTAACATTCATAGAATTCTCTTTAGAGCCAGAAGAGACCTTAGAGACCATCATATCCAATTCCCCTCATTTTTATAAATGAACAAACCAAGGCACACAGAGGTTTACTTGATTCACTCAAGATCACTTAACCAGGAGGATTTAAACTCAGGTCTTCCTAACTCCATATTCAGTGTCTTATGCAAGAATATCAAAGATATTGATGACAAGAGTTGAATAGTAGACACCATATTTCATTATGTAAAACAGCAAATATTAAAGCAAATAATAATACATTAGTAGAGTAAAATAGAAAAATAGACCCCTCTATGTATACATATGGAGTTAATTTTAAAATTTATAACAAGATTGGTAAAAAAAAATCATTCAATAGCAGTTTCGAATTATCTGGGCATCAGTATCATGAACTTAGATCCACAATATAGGGTATTCAGATGGACCTTTGATTTCATCATTATCCCCTCCAAAAATATAGATCACATGTCACCCATGTCTGTCTGTCCCGTGCAAAGTTATCCCTGACCATGTTTTTCCCCTATTCAGTTACTCTCGTGGCTTCTATTCTCTTTAATTTACATAAATTTATCTTTTTATTCGCATCAAACATTGCTCCCCTCCCTGACTACTAATCCAGTTAAATTAAATTCTTCTCTATACTGCTCACACATGGCATTCTGTACCTTTTGCACTATTTCCCATAGCTGGAGTAAACGCCTTTCTTAGCTCTGCCTCATAGAGTTCTTTCTTGAACACACAGCTCAGGCACCATCTTGAATTCACACCCCTACCCACCCCCACTTCATTCTCCCTCACTCACCCAAATGCCAATACCCTTCTTCCCATGCTACCTTTTATTTAACTGCTCGCTCTATACTTTATATGTATACATACATGCATACATTTTTTTATATTGTTATCTCCTTCATTACAATGTAAGCTCATTGCAAGTACAGATTGTTTCATTCTTGGTACTTGTATCCCCAGTGCCCAACACAGTACGTGACACATAGTAGGTATTTAATAAATACTTATTGATTGATTGAACTCTTGTTCTGCCCGTTAACTTCATCATAGGTGATCAGCCTTAGGTGCTGGAAGCTTTTCTTGACTTCGTTTGATATTACAAGCATAAAAGTAGTCTGTAAGCTCTCTACTGTTTCTCTCTTTTTATTGCCCCAAGACCAACTTGTTAATCCTTCTTGTTGTAAATTTCTTTGATGAAATGCTTTATTCCTTGTATATAGGGTAGTAGAGCCTATTTATGTCTTCTATGTTCCTTAGGCTCAGTATTTTGGAGGCCATCATATTCTGTGATTTAGAGCCATAAGTAAAGCATCACCAAAAAACTATTGGTACTGAAAAAACAAACCTTTGTTTCAGGGAAAGGATAATCATTAATTTGTTAAAAGCAACCCACTCAACTGTCTTCCTCTCATTTCAGTTCTGGACTATAAGTTCCACACTTACAGGACCCAATTTGTACATATCCATATCTGTCCATGAGGTGTGTGTCTCAATTTTTAAAGGATTCATTAATAATTTCAGTTATTCTTTTGTTTTACATTGCATTAATTGTAAAAATGCCAGAGATCATTTAGATCAGTGAGGGTGAACCTTTTAGATACTGAGTGCCCAAACTGCAATCCTCACACCACATGTGAAACACACACCCCTACCCCACTTTAACCCAGACAGGGGAGGGAGGAAGTGCTCTGCTGGGTAGAGGGGCGGGTCATGTGAGAAATGTCCTCAGGCAGTGTGGAAAGGGGGAAGGGAGTAGCCCACGCTGGCATAGGTCCACCAACATGAACTTAGACCATCCTGTATCCCTCTATCATTACTAAACAAGTGACCATATGTCCTCTGCTTTAGGACTTGTAGTAAGGAGAAACCTTTTCTGTGTAGATTTCTAGATTTTCCATCCAACCATAGATTATATTCTGGACAATAAGCATTCTTCAACCACTTGGTTTTTTCCCCTCTGTAGTTAGGCCATTATCAGTCTCAGGGGGTTTTGCAGTATTCTAGGTCTTGATGCAGTCAATACATTGATATATATAAGCAGGAGCCTCTGGAGGACTTTACCCTTTGTAGGAAGTCTCTTCAACTTGAATTTTGTTCTGGATCTTTTCCATGACAGTGATAAATACCTTTGGCAAGCATATATCTTCCTTTTTTATTACCTAATTTGACATTAATGATCAGAGAATCATTGAACAAGGTTACTAATATTTCTTCTTTCAAGGAATCTTTTTAAATTTGGGGATGTGTATAGGAGAAATCTTATTGAAGGAAAGCCTTTAGGGTAGCATTTTTCTGTAATCAACTAACAACTAGGCTCTCCTTTTCTCTATACATTCTTGCATTTGTTAATGTCTCCAGCACCCAAAGCTTTAATTAAATTTTTATCTATCGAGATGATTATTATCAAATCTGTTTATCCCATTCTGGTCCAAACTCATCATCTTTCCCTGTCAAACCTTCTCTTCTTCCTAACTTCTCTGTTATCACCAATTATCCTTTCAGATCTCAGAATTATCCTCAGAATTACCTACTTTCCCCACAAATCCAATTTATTGCCAAATCTTGTCCTTTATTTATAACATCTCTCAAATGCATTACCTCTACATTCACACAGCTTCTACCCTAGTTTGACCTTAACCACCTCTTAATTGCTGTAGCCTTCTAAAATGCTTTGCATACCTTAACTTTCCACTTCAAGCCATCTACCACACAGTTATCAAAATGATTTTTTCCTAAGCATGGAACTGATCATGTCATACTTTTACTCAGTAAAATCTAGTGGCTCCTTATTATCTCCAAGATTTAATACAAATTTTATATTTGGCAGGTAAAGCTCTTTGTTTTAGCTCCTTCCGGTCATTTCAGTCTTTCACAGTCTATAATACAGTAATCATGACCTATTTGCTATTCATCAAACATAGCATTTCCTTTGCCTCTGGCTATTTCTCATGTCTGGACTGATCTGTCCCAAATGCTGAATTTTAGAAACCCCTGGCTTATATAATAAGATTGGTCAACACCACCTCCTCTAGGAAACCTTTCTTGGGATATTCTCCTACCCCTAATTCTCACCCCCAATCCCCCTTCACACACTTTCCCTGCTCTCACTGGTAAAGTACCATCCCCTCTGAAGTTACCTTCCATCTATTATGTATTCATCTCTTATATTATACTGATTATATTTTCTCTTTTATTAAATGTAAACTTCTTGAAAGGCAGGAATGTTTCCCTTTTTTTTTGTATCTCCAGTTATATAGTACCTGGCACAAAAACAAGTGCTTAATAACATTCTTATTGTATTCCTGATGTGTCCTTTAGTAGTGTGATTGTAGAGATGTGAACTTGCCAATTCCATTCTCATATATCCTCATTAAGCCCTTGACATGTGTTTAGCTTATTCTCATAAACAATAGTGGAAAAGAAGACATATTAGTCAGTAGTTGTTTTTTTCTGTCACCTTTAGATATTTGAATGTAATAACTGACCTTTGTTTAATTTTTATAAGTATCTTAATGACTGAAAAAAAGATTAACAGTTTATACATAGCATTATAAACTTTATTGATCTTTTGTTTTGTGTTTAGATATTAAATATCTTTTTTGTCTTTTTAGACTATGAGAAGACACAGAAATGAAGTGACAATTGAACTCCGTAAGGTAAGCAGTTTATGATTTTGTTATTTATGTGGTAATTATCTTTTCTAATGTTAAAATTACATATAATATGAATGAAAGACTGTCTTTTGAAAACTGGTCTTTATTTCTTGTCATGCAGAGCCCCTTCAGAAACTGTAATATTATAAAATTAAAACAGAAATGAATGCTTCTCTGTACCCTCTGTCTCTGTAAATTTTTTAATCAGTTCTATTTAAGAATATGATATTTCCCTTTGGAAATGGGAATTTGGAACAATAGTACTTTTGAGGATATGATGTAGGAAAAAGAAAATACTGACTTTGAGTCAGAAAATAAGAATTTGTGCATGGGTTCTGTTTTATGAGTACATAAGCAAGGCACTTAATTTTCTAAGCCTCAATTTCCTCCTCTATAAAATAGGAATAATTGAATTTATTCAGATATCCTACTTCACAGAGTGTTTTAAGGAAAGTTTTTTGTCCTGTGTAAAAGTGAATACAATGTAAATTATTGTTTTTATATATATGTATGTACATGTACATGCATGTACATACATAATATATATAGTGTGTATATGTATATGTGTATATATATTTATATACTAACACATGTCTTATCTCTGGAGGATATGTTTACATTAATGGGCTCTTTGAGGTTGACTGAGTATTTATTCCCTTTAACCAGATGGTTTTCTGTAATCCTGTTAAATGGATAGAGAATCCTCAAGAAACCAATTAAAACCAAACTATATAGTATTTGGTTTGTTGTTATCTTTTAAGAGGTTACCTAAACATAAAGACTTTCTAGGTGTTTTCTCCCTTAAAATTGTTAATAAAACATGCTTTAAAAATCAGATTCTTTTTCAAGTTTAAAGAAGCAAAGTCTATATACTTAGACTAGTAGTCTTAAATATTCTGGGGATAGAGATTAGCTTTCTGTTGTTAATTTATTTTTCTGATGAAGTTTTTCAGGTAACAAAAGGTTATAGTCAGAGGATATAAAAGAAATGTAAGTAATAGTTTTGCAGCATTTGGGAAAGTCAATTCACTTCAATGATGTTTATCAAGTAATTGCTGTATAACTAGTACTTTTACCTCTATTTTATATGACAGCATATACAGCCTAGAATTCAATGACCTATAAAGATTAGGTCTTCCTTATTGTCCTTCAAGACAAAAGAACCTTGGAAAGAATTAGTTTAATTGACATTCATTTAGTCATTGGCAATATTACATCTCTGTTAAGAATATGGCTTTAATTAACCCATAGAATTATCTTTGTCAAAAATATCATAGCTTTTTGTTTTATTTAATTCTTTGATCTTTAGATAAAATCTGGTACTCTAATATATATGTGTCCCCATTCTTTTTGGGTAAAGTCTCAGTTAACTGTAGTACCCTGTTGAACATCAAGGAGACCAGGGTATGTGGAAGGGAGTAAGTTGTGAGAAGACTAGAAAGGTAGGAAAGGACCAGGTTATGAAGAGCTTTGAAAAGCCAAAAAGAGGATTTTATATTTGATACAAGAAGTGATGAGGAGCAGGGAAGAAAGAGCTTTCAACCAATGTCCTTAACTTTTTCAATGAAATAGACCCAGGTTCTCTTTGGAGAATGCTAACATAAATATAGTAAATTCTAAATCTTATTGGACCATGAAGTAGTACAGAATCTGAAACATTGTTCCTTAGTAGTACAAAAGAGAGATGCAGTGAACAAACTTACCAATATAATGGTCTTGGCTAAAAATATTAACTGTAATTGGGGAAACTATTAATGAAATGAGGCAGAAATTATGAAAGACATCAGTTGTTTAGCTGTAGATCAACAGAACAGTTGATTATGGTGAAAAAGAGAAATGAGATTTTGGTATAGAAAAAATTTCTGCTTTCTAGAACTGGTCATTTTAAAATTTAAAAAAGGAAATAAACTGTTGTATTTGCTCTTGAGCATTTACAGGAATTAATTATGTCAATAATTATGGTTAAATTTAACATTCTGGCAGGAGAGGGGATAACTTTAAATACAGCTAAATCAGAAAGAAGAAAAAATTCTTGAAGTAAGCCAACCCACCCCTTTCTCTGTTTTACTCATTATGTCTGCAGAATTAAGGCCCTTATCTTTCTTCTACTCAAACCAAAGCAGTTTGTACAGTTAGAATATGATCTTATTATTTATTTTTATGCCTTTCTTAGCAATTCCCTAGTGGGAAATGTTTTGAAGCACCTTTGTAAAAGTCTGCTAATGACTTAGTAATTGCTTTTTTGGCTTTCTTTGAAGTATATAGCTTGTTGACAAAGTATCAAATACCAGAAGACTTCTTGATATGTATTTGTAGTTTTCTGCTTCTGCATTTTGTAAAACAATTATTATCTACTCACATTTGTCCTACTTCATTTTATTTTGTAGGGAGGGTTTTGGTACAAGGGAGAGTGAGTGTAATATTCTGAATACCGTTTTTGGAACTTTGGAGGAGATTTTTGGAGAGGTCATGGGGCAGAACACCTGGCATGAATATAATGTTTTTTCAAGCCTTTGTGAAAGTTAGCCAGACTCAGAAAACCACAGAGCCTGAGCTTGCTGTAGCAGTGAAAGATGAGTAACTTAATGGTTTTTTAAAACTGTTTTCTGGTGACAATAGTTTTGGTCTGATACTGAGCAGTTTCAATTGAAACTGGTTAAACTGAGGAGATAGGTGAGGGTGAAAGGGATAAATGTTGGGTTAATCCCACCTCTCAAAAATGCTTCTGAGTGGAAGGAATAATATTTTTATTATTAATAACAAAAAAAACCCTTCCTTTATACTTACTGCTTTTATCAGAACACTAATGCCAGTAGAATGTACTACTAGGAAATTCATCAAGGAATTCATCAAGGAAATCAAAGAAATTCATCAAGAGAAAAAGAGAGTTCATACTTCATTGAACAAATTTTTTAAGAGACCCTGGCCATCCAAACCAGAGCTATCAAACTTGCCAGCACAGCTAGAATAAAAAGTAAAATGTAATCAAGAAACATTGTATTTAATAAAATAAAATATAATACAACATGGCTAGTGTTAATTTGTGGTTTTCAAAGTCAATATATGACTTCCCAGACTCTATTAGTTTTAGATAAAAATAATGATATAGTTGAGTGGTTTTTCTTATACATTGACCTTTGCATAATTGAAATATGTAGTAATATATACTGATTTTAGGATAGCATAATTTTATTATTTTAAATGATTATAGAACTATGCCATTGAATATTTGTTTTAATGACATGTTGCTAGTCAGCTGTTATCATTAATTCTATGCCAAGTATTTCATTACAAATGAAAACTCAAATATATCATTACTCTAGTGCTTAAAATAAAGGGCAGAAGGGGGAATAATAAGCATTGCCTGTATTATTGACAAGACTCATGGGGGGGAGAAACAATATTCATAAGATTGCTTAGGCAAAGAAAATAAGAGGAAATCTACTAAATGTTGAAAACCAAGAGGATAATGGACTTCTAATTTATTAAACAAATATGAGAACTAAGCACTACCATTAAGGACAGAATTGACAACAAGGTGTATAGAATGTCAGACCTGAAATCAGGATGACAAAATTCCTTCCTATCCATCCTCATATCCATCCTCAGACACTTATTACTAGCATCACTTAACCCTGTTTGCCTTTGTTTCATCATCTGTAAAATGAGCTGGAGAAGGAAATGGCAAATTACTCCATTATCTCTGCCAAGAAAACCCCAAATGGGTTCATAAAGAATTGGAAGTGATGGAAATGACTGAACAACCACCACCACAAAGACAAAATGGGCAATAGGTTTTATTAGCCTACCACAGCAATTTTTACTTTTTTCAATGGCATATATACTAAGTGGCAAAAAGTTAGTTTCTCATAGAATACATTTTGAAAGTAGCCAGTACTGTGATCAGTGTGCAGTATTGTGTCTAAGACATATTTGGACTCAATAACTATCAACAGTTTGCAGAATGCTTTAATGTTAAAGTAACTATTTCAGAACAACTCATTTGATGAGTACTTTCTAAATAAAGCAGTGATATAAGAGGAAACTGTTAATGTTGCAATGACCCCAGTATATTACAAGTGTCAGTGTTTAAAGGTGCTTGCTTACACATAGGATTAAAATAGAGCTAATTTAGATAACTCCAGGGGGCTTAATAATTAACACAAGTTTTCAATTTTTGGCTTCATTAAAATAGAAATATGAATGGTTTCTAAATAAATATTTCTATTATAACTAAATAATATAATAGATACTGTATGTTCTATATAGAGGTTTGTCACTTTCATTGGTTTGTTACATTTTTTTTTTTTTAACCCTTACCTTCTGTCTTAGAATCAATACTCTGTGTTGGTTCTAAGGCAGAAAGTGATTAAGGTTAGGCAATGGGAATTAAGTGACTTACACAGGGTCACACAGCTAGGAAATGTCTAAATCCAGATTTGAATCTAGGCTTTCTCATCTCTAAGCCTGGCTCTCAGGCCACTGAGCTACCTTGTTTCATCATGTTACACATTTACTGGCAAAAAAAATAAGGCATGCCAATTCTTTCAGTTCATACCTACACATCTAAATTAAATTAATCTTGGATAGAAACTTCACTATGTTCAAACTTCTAAAGCCGAGCCAAAAAATTTTAGTTTTAATCAATTTTTCATTTTTTTAAAAAGATCTGAAATTGACATCAATTAATCAATTATATTTTTCAGTACTTGTTGATCAATTACTTACCATTTGCCTTTCAGAACAAAAGAGATGAACATTTATTGAAAAAGAGAAATGTTCCTCAAGAAGAAAGTTTAGAAGATTCTGATGTTGATGCTGATTTTAAAGCAGTAAGTTGAAAATTTTTTTCTGTAACAATTTTAAAAGAAAGTTTTTAGTAATAACCTTAAAATCAGTTTTTTATACCCAAAGAAAATTTGGGTATACTTAGTTTAAACTATTAGCAACAAATAGACTTTTCATAAATAATTATAATTATCTCTTTCTTTTTAAGCAAAATGTAACGCTAGAAGCTATATTGCAGGTATGTTACCTATAACATTTTTACTTTATTCAACATTATTTATATTGAATGCTTTACAAATTTCTGAACTTTACATTTGGTATTACAGAATGCCACAAGTGATAATCCAGTGGTCCAATTGAGTGCTGTCCAGGCTGCAAGGTAAAACTTACTTTTTCTCAAGAGTGAGTTGTTTTATCATATGTAATAATATCATAACAGTGAAATTAAGAAAATTATAGCCCCACTATTCTTTTGGTTCAGAATTTTATCTTTATGACACAATTCTTTGTTTTCATTTCTTTTTTTAGAAAACTGTTATCCAGTGACAGAAATCCACCGATTGATGACTTAATAAAATCTGGGATTTTACCTATTCTAGTCAAATGTCTGGAAAGGGATGATAAGTAAGTATAGATCTGTTTTGTTATCCTTTTATTTTCTTTCATTTAAGGCTTAGAATTTTTAGATAATCAAATTGGTTCAGTGCTTTCCTCTTAAAGTTCAGCTGTCTCATATATTTGTAATACTAGTTTTTTTATTGTCGTACATTTTTGATACTGTATTTTTGTTGTACTTGCTTTTGGAAATCTAGGATGTTATTCATTTGAAAGCATATGAGGGGGCAGCTAGGTAGCTCAGTGGATTGAGAGCCAGGCCTAGAGATGGGAGGTCCTAGGTTAAAAATCTGACCTCAGACACTTCCTAGCTGTGTGACCCTGGGCAAGTCACTTGACCCCCATTGCCTACCCTTACCACACTTCTGCCTTGGAGCCAATACACAGCACTGACTCCAAGACGGAAGGTAGGGGTTTAAAAAAAGAAAGGAAGGAAGGAAGAAAGCATATGATCTCTATGTTTTCTAGAGTATGTTTTAATTTTTTGTTCCTGAATGAATCCATTAGCCTTATCCATAGTGCTGATGGTATTCGTTTTTTTTTTCTCACTAATAATGTTTTAAAATAGACCCCAAATTTTTGTTCTAGGGAGAACTTTAGGGCTTTTTTTTTTTTTTTTAAATCAAACTATATATAGACTAACCACATGTCAGAGACAACATGAACTGTTCCAGAATGGAGTGACTCCCACTTAAATCAGGAATGTTCTCAGCTGATCCACTGAGCTTATGCATATGCCTCTGCAGCACTTGGACCCATTTCCCTCTTTTGTAATATTATATTCTTTATTTGTGGACTGTGAGAAACAGGAAATAGATTCTACTCACCTAGAAGAGTTGGAAATAGGAAGAGAGGTGGGGCAACATTAGTGTCATAGAACTCCCTTCCCAACAAGATCTAAGAATATTAATGTATCATATCATAAAAACTCAGAAATTTGGATTTATTGGGGAAGACAAGTCTGTATTATAAACAATATTAATAGATGTATTTTTATTGTTTTTAAATAGTAGTAATTTCAAAGATATTAATTAAAATAGTATAATTTTATTTTGCATGTTCCCAAATAAATATCCTTAGGGAATTTGTTTTGAATTAAAGAGAAAGATCTGTATTTAGCATAACAATAGTTCAAAAGTGAGCACTTCTTAGGTGCTTGGAATTGTGTGTAAAATCCTTGTCATTCCCCTTGAAATAAGCTGCTCCCTTCTACCCACTACCCCTATCATCATTATTTGTCTTTGAAGCTTTACTAAAGGAACATATAAATTAATTAATATTAAATTAATAGTTTTATTATACTTTTATAGTTTTATGTACATAAAGTTTTATGTAATAGTAATATTCTACCCATGATCATCATCTAGACCCTATTTTCCATCTTTTACCATTCTGTTCCTTATTCCCATCCACCTCCATCTTTCCATTCCAAAGTTCCAGCCAAACATGACACTTCTGTTGTGCCTTCTAGAATGCATGTTCCACAGGCAACAAACTTCCCTTACTCCTACATCATTTCTTCTCCCACTCCATTCATCTGCTAGTTATTATTGAAAACTGACTCCTTGCTGATGACTCAGCTTCTTTGGTCACCCTTTTTAATTCTAGCTGCACCTTCACTCATTCCCCTTGGTTTAGTGAATTAGAATGCTACTTGCTCTCCATTGCAACTTCTAGATTTTCTCCTTATCTCTATCACTCATCCTTTGGGATTCATGTTGCTCATCTCTACTACCCAATCAAAATCCTAGTAACTATTATCTAGAGATTCTAGGTTAGTCTCTTACTTCCCAAATGAGATTGATGCATGGTTTCAGTTCTCTCTTCTCCAATTTCTGCCCTCATACCAGGGAACTTCAATATGCACATTGATTCTCCCTCAAATACCATAAACTGCTCATTTCTTGTGACCTACTTCTCCACCCATCTCAGCTGTGCACAAATATGGTCATAGCCTTGATCTTTTCATCACCTACAAATGTACCACCTCCATGTTTAGATCACTTCTTCTGATATCCCTTACCAAATATTACTCTTTGTCTACTCCATGAGCTGTAATGCCTTAATCCCTCAATTTTTTCTCAAGTAATCATGCTTTCACTAGGCACTCTCCTCTTTTGTCCATCTTATTTCTGGGTAAACTTAATTCAGTTCTTCCTGTCCTTTTCTCTTGATTTCCTAGTCCTCTTATCATTTTGCTTATTATATCCTGCCAAACCTCAGTCTTCATCACTGCCACTATTTGCTGCCTTTGCTCCTACACATTTTACAAGGTAGAGAAATTCACCCAACTGTTCTGATTAGGTCCACTACAAATGTATATTGTATAACCTTAACTGGGCTGTCAGTGCTGCTAGGCAATCCTACTATAGTTGCATTATCAACTCACCATCACTTACCAAAATGACTCTTCTAGACTTTTTCTTTTCCTCTTCAAACTTTCAATGGCTTCTCCTCCTCACCCTCTTAGCTGAGAACCTGGCCTCATATTTTGTGGGGAAAATTGACACCATTCACCATGAATCCCAGTGTTTTCTCCTTTAATTTCATATCACTCATATACATTGTGTCTGTCTCCTTCTTGATACCTCTCTCACATGACAAAGTGGCTTTACTAAGACTCTCGTCACTCTACTAGCACAATGACATTCCATTCTGTCTTCTCCAGCAGATTGCCTCCTCTCATCTCTGCTCTATCACTTGTTTTCAATCTCTCCCTCTCTACTTACTCCTTCCCTCCTGCCTAAAAACATGCCTAGTTTCCCCCATTAAAAAAAAAAAAAGCCTCACTTGATCTGTCTGCATCCACCATCATCCTATATCCCTTCTGTTCTTTGTAGCTAAAATCCATAAAAAGGCTATCTACAATAATTGCTCCTGCTTTTTCTCCTCTCAAACTCATCATAGCCCCTTATAATCCAGCTTCTGACATCATCATTTCCCTGAAACTATTCTCTTTAAAATTACCAATGATCACTTAATTTTCAAATCCAATGGCCATTTTCAGTCTTTATTGTCTTTGACCTCTCTGCAGCTTTTGGTATTGTTAATCTCTCCTCCTTGATACTCTTCACTATAGGCTTTCAGGGTATCATTCTATTCTAGTTCTTCTACTTATCACACTGCCCATTCTTAGTCTTATTTATTGGTTCCTTATCCAGATCATTCCCTCTAATCATAGGTATCCTATAGTGTTCTGTCCTGGGCTCTGCCCTAACTTCTTTAGTCTTTCATACATCTCGAATTGAATGTTCAGTAGACATCTTAAACTCAACATGTCTAAAACCAAATTCTTCTTTCCCCCAAAGCCATCCCTTACTACCCCCCTACACCCCATTACTGTAGAAGGCAACACCGTCTTCTCATCCCTCAGACTTACAGCCTGAGAATCATCCTCAACTCCTTACAGTCTCTCACCCTCTCCATAATAGAGGTCAACATTTGTTGACAAGGCCTGTCAACTTCATCTTTGCAACTTCTCACCTTTAACACTGACACCACTCTGGCACAGATTCTTATCACCTCACTTGGAATATTGCGATATTCAGCTAGTGGATCTGCCTGCTTCAAGTTTCTTTTCCATCATCACCCAACCCTTTCTACCTCCCCCATTCTAGCCCATCCTACATTAAGACCCCAAAGTGATTTTCCAAAAGTGTAAGTCCAACATGTCTCACTCTGTCTCTGTCTGTCTGTCTGTCTGTCTCTCTCTCTCTCTCTCTCTCACACACACACACACACACACACACACACACACACACACACACACACACACACATTCAATAAGGTCCAACATGTCTTTCTGTCTCTCACAATACAATAAACTCCAGTGACTACCTGTTTTTTCTAGATCAAATAGAAAATCTTCTTAGCATTAAAATACCTTTTTAATCTAGCCCCTCTCTTTCTAGTCTTCTCAGTCTTTATGCCACCCCCCCCCACTTGCATGTACTTATGAACCAGTGACACTTGACCACCTTGCTTTTCCCACCTCTTAGCATTTCTTCTGTCTGTCCCTCATGCCTAGAATGCTCTCCCTTGTCATCTCTGCCTTCCCTGGCTTCTTTTAAGGCTCAACTAAAATCTCATCTTCTGCAGAAAGGCTTTTCCCAAACTCTTCTTCATTCTAGCACCTACCCCCTTATTTATTTCCTACTTATTTTGTATTTAGTATATTTGTATATATTTGTTTGCTCAGAGTCTTGCATTAGACTGTGAGTATTTTCCATACCGGAATTGTCTTTTGTCTCATTTTGTATCCCTACCTAGTGCTTTATATCTTGCTTGGTGCATAGTAAGCATTTAGTAATGTTTATTGACTGATTGGCTGCTACTTTAAGTTTGACTCATTTAACAAGTTTAGTTTGGGAAAGACAAAATTATTAGCTAAATGACAGAATCTGATATTTATACATTAATCTTTTTTTTATATTGGTAGTTTGCCCCTAGAATTTATTTTTATCAAAACCATTAATGGAAGTAAAAAAATTAAATGACCCAACTTAGGCTTGATCTTTCTCTCACTTGTATTCCCTTGTGTTTTTTTATATTATCTCTCCATTAAACATTCTGCTCCAACTTTCTTCCCATCTTTCTTCCTTTCCTTTAAAGAGAAGATTGAATTGCTATCTGGCTCTAACAAAGACATTTGAACTGTACTTCTCTCATCAAAATCCACTGTTAATTGCCTAATAGCTAAAGTTTGGATGATTTCGAAGCAACCTTGGCTAATTTACTACAGCCTTCTCAACTAATAGCTCAACAGATGGCTTTTCAGCTTCTTCAAAAACTCTTCTAGAGCAGGGAACTTATTATTTCCTAATACTGCCCATTCCAATATTGTCTAGCTCTAATTAGTTCTTTGTATTAAAGTGAAACAATACAGTTATTGATAGAGGTCTTGAATTATCTGGCTATTTAGTAGAAATTTTTTCCCTAGAAAAGCAAAGCTCCTATGATAAATTTGTTATTTTGTTGACAGTGACAGTATTCAAAAGATAAAGATAGTGATGTTTGTTGACTGCTATTCTTGATGACAATATCATCCAAAAGAATGAACTAGTTAAGCATGTGGAAATAATTACTGTTTTGGGACAAAGTGAACATATATATAATCATAGCATTTGAAATGTTGAGAAAGAGAACATTGGATATAGACAAATACTTAGAATGTTAAGAAATCATATTTCAGAAAGCCTAAAATGAAATGAGCCACAAATTAAAAATGCTAAGGAAAGAACTTATATGTGTTAAACCCAAAAAAGACAAGATAGCAGAGCTTTGAGTAAACAATATATTAATCTACAGAGTAAGCCAAAATAACTGACTTTGACTTGATTCATCACTGTCTTCAGATTAAATAGGATAGCATAGATATGAATGAAGGAATTGAAAAAGAGGTAAGAGAGTATCTAGGTAATTTAAATGAGTTCAGTTCTTTCAACGGAAATTAATTTCTTTTGAAAGTACTGAAAGAAGGCATAATCCATTAATTGCTATTGTTGATCATCTCTAGGAATTATGGGGAAATGAGAGAGGCACTAGAAACTGAAATTTAGAGGTGTCCTAGTTTTTCAGACAAAAGGGAAAGTGTATTACAGAAATAATAAATTTACAGGCTTGACAATCTCTAGTAAATTTTTAGAAAACCATGGATCCTCATATTTAGAAAAGGAGTTATTACACATTAGAAATGAGCTTGGGTTCACTAAGAACAAATCAGGCTAAAATTATCTCATTTTCCTTTTGGACAGTTCTTGTACCTCACAGAAATGTTGTAGTTATTTTGATTTCAGCAAGCTATTTGTTAAAGTCTGTTGATATCCTTATGAATAAGATAGAAAAATCTGACCTATGTTATACTCTAGAGCATTGATGGGCAAACTATTCCCCATAGGCCAGATCCAGGCCGTAGTTTTCCCATCACTGCCTTAATTAAGTAGTTTCCCCATCATAATTAAGGCAGTGATGGGAAAACTACGGCCTGGATCTGGCCCGTGGGGAATAGTTTGCCCATCACTGCTCTAGACAAAGTCTTAAGATCAAATCAAAAGAGAATGTGTGGATTCTTCTTAACTACAAGGAGGTCTTTAATGACATACTACAGGATTCAGGCACATCCTATTCTAACGCCTTTGTCATTGATTTGGATCAAGAGATAGAAAGCATGCTTATAAGATTTGCATGTGATTCAGAAGTAGACAGGATAGTATACACATTAGGTGGCAGAGCTAGGATCCAAAGAAATCTCAGCAGGTAGGAACAATGAACCATATCTAGCAAGATAAAATTTAATATGGATAAATTTAAAAGCCTGCACTTTAGGGTTAGAAATTAAACATCATAAAGTCAATGGGTCAAAAAGTTTCATGTTTTTTTAATTCAATATGAATAAATGATGTAAAAGGGGGCAGTAATGTAAGGGGTTAAAATTAAAGGGCTAGACTAAGTTATTTAAAAGTATGGCCACCAAGAATTAATTACTCAATTCCAAAATGATTTTTATGGTAATTTATTTACAAAGGGAGAGAGAAAGAGTGAAAGTAGAGAAATGGGAAAGAGGGCAGAGTAAGAGATCTAGCTTAACGAGCTAGACTATGTGCTCAAGCCCTGGCTTACTCCAGCAGGGCTCCAGTAGCCCCAGCTGGAGGGCCTAGGGGTCAATTAACAAGGGTTTTTAGCTAGGAGACCTCCTTCCAGACAAGGAGCCCCTCCCATGACTAGTACCTCCAGGAAAAGCCAAGGAAGGGAGTCAACCTTTTTCACTCACCCACGTGGTAGTTCTAAGGAGAAATAGAAAACAGCCCAAGGTCCTCAGCTGGAACTCCTCTAGAGTCCAGTTCAAGGTGAAAGAGAGTGTCACAGGAAGTTCTGGCCATTTTTAAAGGCCATTCCTTTTGTCACTTCCTTTGCCTTCCTCACACTTTATGTGTACCAATCTGATTTGTCACTTGCTATAGCAGGTGACCTCCCCGTACTTAAAGATAAGTGGGGTGTATAGGATTCTAGTGATTAAATCTAAAAATGGGCAGGGTGGAGTTAAACCCATCTTCACAATGGCTTGGTACAACTGGCCCATCCCTCACCCCCACCCCCTCCCAATCTAAGACACTCCTAAGTGTCAAGGCAATTTTAATAAGGAGAGATCACTGAACTTAAGGTACTCTTAAGGTAGAAACTCCTGAGACTTTTGCAGGAAGCTGCAGGACCACAAACAAATCAGTTAACCCCTCTGAACTTTTATTTCTCTTAAAAAAAAAAAGGGTAGTAATAATATTTAAACACCCTACCTCACAAAATTGTTAGGAGGAAGGTGCTTTATTGTACACCTTAAAGTGCCGCATATTGATACAAGTTATTATTAATGTTGGGTACATATTTTGATGCATAGTGTTAAGAACAAGAGAAGTAATAATTTGTACTCTGCTGATTTCTGTCACATCTGGAGTATTGTCACTAGCAGCCAAGATGATGAGGGGACTTAAAGCCAATTGTATGGGGAATTTTTTGATGTTTAACCTGAAGAAGAATAAGTCAGTCAAGAAGCATTTATTAAACATTTGTTATGTCCTCAGTGCCAGGGGCATTAAAAAACAACAACAACAGATGTCTCGAGCATATGTTTATTGGGGGATAGTACCCTATAGCATGTACATCTAAAAAGTCATATAAAGTCAACACAATGACATTTTCTGGGTCATGGCTTTAGCAGCTAGGAAAACCAAGGAAAACTTCTTGAAGAAGGTGGGATTAGAATTGATTTTTGAAGGAAACAAGCTTCTTAAGGGATAAAGAGCCAGAACAAAGGCAAGTGAGATATCTTATGTAAGGTAAAACAAGACCAGTCTGGCTAGACTGCTGACTATGGGAAAGAGAATTCTGTGGAATAGGACAAGAAAGGTCTGTTGAGGCCAGGTTTTGAAAAACCTTAAAAAGCCAGTGTTTGTGTTTGAGTCTAAAGCAAAATAAGGAACTGTTGGTGTTTGTTTTTTTAAATAGGGAAGTGACTTAATCTGACCTGCACATTTATGGAAATGATTGTGGAGAATGGATTGGAGTGGTATGAGACGAGTCAGAGAGTGCAAACAAGCATCAATGAGAACCTGAACTAGAGTAGTGGCCATGGAAATAAGAGGAAGGAAATGGATGCAAGAGAAGTTGTGGGGAAGATATGGCAACTTATTAAATAGGTGGAGTGAGAGATAGTGAGGCATTGAGGATAAGGCAAAGTTTGTAAAATTAGATGACTGGAGAGAGTATTACTTTCTTCCTAGAAATAGGAAAGTTTGGAGAAGTGATGAGTTTTAAGGAAAAATAATGAGTTTGGTTTCACATGTCAAGTAGATGCCTTTTAGACTTCTATTTTGAAATATTCAGTAGGCAGATGGAGATGTGCAACTAAAGGAGAAAATTTTTTAATTTTAAAGAAAAATTAAAGGGGCATTTATTAGTTGTCATGTGCAAGAGAGATTAGACCTCTTGTATGTCACTCCACAGGGCAGAAATAGGACCAGTGAGTGGGAAATTAAAGAGAGCTGGTTTGCAGTTTAATAGAACAAAGGACTTTTTAACACTTGGCAAGTCAACAGGCATTTATTAAGTAATTCAACAAATAAGATAATATAGCAAATATATGAAAGTTAACGTCAGAGGGAAGGCACTAATAGCAGAGGGACAAGAAGGAAGGATTTGAATTGAGTCTTTAAGGAAAGCAGGAAAATGATTAGTCAGAGGTGAGGAGGAAAAGGAGGAGCATTCTAGGTATGGACAGTCCATGCACGTGCATGAAGTTGGGATATGAGTGTATTTTTTGTGGAAGAGATGAAGACCTGTGTCACTTTATCAGAGTATATGGTGGGAAATAAAGTATAAGAATACTCAAAATGGAGGAAGGAGTTAGGTTATCAAGTACCTTAAAGCCAAATAGAAGAGTTATGATCCTGTTGATAATAGTGACATACTAGAATTTATTCATTAGAAAGCTAAAGGAGGTGACATTGGTAGGTCTACTCTTTAGCAAAGTTGCCATGGCATTGAGTGGAGGATGGATTGAAGTAGGGAGTACTTCAAGTAGGACTTAAAGCTGAGAGCCCAGCCAGAAGACTACTGCAATAGTCTCAAGATGAGATGTATCCTAAACTAGGATGGTAACTGTGTGGAGAAAAGGGGGATATGTGTGTGTGTGTGTGTGTGTGTGTATGAGAATTTGAGAATGACAAGTTGCCTAGTCAACTGAGAAGGTGGTAAGAACTTCAGTAGATAAAGGAAATGATCATTTCCATTTTGGACATATTAAATTTGAGATGTCCAAGAGTTATCCAAATTTTTTGGGGGCTTTTCTGTCTACAGTGAGTTCTCCAATACTGAAATTATTCAAACAGAAGCTAGACAATAATTACATTACTGACAAGACAAAGAAATAGGATTCTCCAGAAACTGTTTGTTTCATTTTTGAAAAGTTTTATTCTTTCAGCCTAAATTTGTTGCTTTGTTATACCTCTACTTACTGCTCCTACCTCTGCCCTTGGAAATTACAGAAACCTCCATTACCATTTCTGCCATGAGTGGGAGGAACAAAATGGAAGGGTTTTAAAAAAATAAAAGTAACTAGAAAGATTGAAAAGCTAGTTTACAGAGGTAGTGGCCCTCAGAAACAATAGCGTAGAAAGGATAGCTTTTAATCTCTTTATTTATCTTTCACTTTTCCCCAGGACAGGGCAAGGTATTAAAGAGTGGTATCCTAGTAGATACCTTTCTACTACCACTGGGGAAGGGCAAAGGCAAGACACCCTGCCCATCCATTTAAATTCTACCTCTCTTACTCCTTTTGCCATTTATCCTAAATACAGAAAGTTGAGAGGATAATAGACAAGGAGAATTTGGTGCTTAACTTTATTGGTTTTATACTACTATCTACATAAGATCTAAATCTTTAGACTGTCATTCAAGGACCCTCAGTATTATGCCTTCAACCTACCATTCTCATAAACCCTTTGTTTTAGCCAGATGGACCTCATCATCTCTAATAGAAGTCAAATTTTTTTCCTATTTTCACTGCAATTATTTGGAGTTGGCACAGAGCCGAGGTCAGGGATGTTTCTGGCAAATAAACTCTCCCATTTCACTTTTTTTGTTTGTTTTTGGATGCAGCCTCAGCTTTGATATGATTTTTTTAAGTGCATTCATGTTAACAGATTTTTGTTAATGTGCTTTTTAGTCCTTCATTACAATTTGAAGCTGCATGGGCACTGACTAACATAGCATCAGGAACTTCTGCACAGACTCAAGCAGTGGTACAATCTAGTAAGTAAATTAAATTTCCTTTCTCGTTTTTGGAATAAGCATAAGTGCATAAATTTTATGTTTTAACTTTTTAAAATATGTGAGTATAGTCTTTCCCTTGGTGATTGTGGTCTCCCCTTTTAAGCCTTTAGGCTTTGTTTGTCATTAACTTATCAGATAATTTTTATTCCTGTTACTATTTAAAGAATGCATTTTCTTCATGCAATAACTTGATTTTTTTTCCATTTTGCTACAAATTATTTTTTTTAACAGCGGGCCTTAATGTTCCTGTTATTTATGCTATTTAGGCTGCAAAACATTTTGCAGTTTTTTTCATATCGTATAAGTTAATGTTATTGTTACTAAATAATCAGCTGGTATACTTGTTTCATCATTTAAAAAGCAATAGATTCGGGAGAGAAAAAGGGATCAGTCTCTAGGCAGAAAGGTTGAGAAGCTCCTTGTCCCTTGAGCTTAATAACCTTATTGTAATAAGATGTGCAAAGCATGAGAATTCCATTAAAGTATAATTTATTTAATATAAATATTTTATCATTTTTATGATAATATTAAGTAGGTTTTTAACTTTTGTGAAATGATTTGATATTGACCGACTCTCAGTAGTGATTGGTGATTTGAGGAACTTGTTAAAGGGGTATAGTAATACTCTTAGAGTTTATATAAACAAGGTTGAGATTCTTTTGTGCCATGCAGTATAGCTTGTGTTTTCAGGATAGAAAAGATTAGATGTTTCTTTTCCTTTACATAATTTTTAATTAATTTAATGTTTCATATAGAATGGTTTCATATAGAATGCTTTCTTCCAGGACTAACAGTCTGGTGTCTTTTTGGGACATTATAACTTTTATTTTAGAAGAGTTTTAAAGTGCATTATTAGAATTGAAGTTTGCAATATGTTATAGTAAACTTTGGCAAGTACATATATGTATATGTATGCATATACATTTATACCTCTGCATATAATAATTTCTTAAAGTTGAAATCTTAGTCATTTTTCCAGTTTCTGATGATTAAAATTTTTTTCTTTATTATTATAGATGCAGTGCCTCTTTTTTTGAGACTTCTCCATTCACCACATCAGAATGTTTGTGAACAGGCAGTATGGGCCTTAGGAAATATTATAGGTAAGTCATATGGAATTTGAAAAATGGCTAAAACAAGGACCATTTAACTATATTTTCTAACTTCTTCAACATTGGCATTATCATTGCACACTATGTTTCCTCTGTATTTTAACATGTTGACTTCATCTTTTCCCTTCATAGAGAATATCTTAACATACCCTCTTGAAAAAGATACTATGACTTACTATCAGGTTCTAATAGGTTAAATTGTATGCTCCCCAAATCAGAAGGGGAAGGAACAGAAATATTTTATGCCATTCATAGATTAATGGTGAGGAAACATAGAATATCAGTGTCTCAACATAGCCATTGCATACATTTCAAAGTTTTCCATCTTGAATGTAATTTTTTTTTTAAACCCGATTTTCATTTCTGTAGGTGATGGTCCTCAATGTAGAGATTATGTCATATCACTGGGAGTTGTCAAACCTCTTCTGTCCTTCATCAATCCCTCCATTCCCATCACCTTCCTTCGGAACGTCACATGGGTCATAGTCAATCTCTGCAGGAATAAGGATCCCCCACCACCTATGGAGACAGTACAGGAGGTAAACCAAGAATTATAATGGCCAGATGAGATATTTTCCTTTATGTTTTAGGTTTTTATGGATAGGCTGAATTTATTGCATGCGTCAGTAACTGATTGCAAATACAAGATACTTTTGGTTCATCTATAAATTTTTTAAAATAGACCTTTGTTTTTATAGCTTAAAAGGATAATGAATAATGCCCAATTAGTGTGTTGCATAACTCTTAAAAGGGGAAGAAAGAGAAAACTGGTTAGCATTGAATTGCATTATTAAATTGCCCAAGTAATAAACTTATTTTATCTGCTACTGTGGTTTTTTACATTGATCCTTAATATAATCCTAGGAATATACAAGTTCAAAATTAAAAATTTCATAGAATTTCAATTCCGAATTGAAAATAAATTTCTGTAGTGCAATGAAAAAGCACTGGAAGAGTCAAGAGAGTTTATTCACATCCTTGCTTAGCCATTAACTAGCTATGTGTCATTTGGTAAGCCACTTAATAATGGATGCAAGAATACTTGTACTTCTTGCCTGCCAATATTGTTTTAAGGATTACATGAGATAATGTCAGTGTGTTTTGTGTGCTTTAAAATGATGAATATTTAAACTTCCTTAAGTAATTATAGACTTATTACATATTTTAAAAATAAGCTAATATATGTCAGTTGGTTTGGTTTCTAAATATATAATATATATTCATTTGTCATTTGACTAACAGTACTATTTTGAGTACTTTTATTTAATAACAGTCAGAATCTAATAAACTTTTTATTTCTATGAAAACAATTTTAATGCACTTTTTTCTCTTAAAAATGACATATACAAGGCCAGTATTGAAAAATTAAAGCTTAATAAAAGTAGTGTTTTGTTTGCAAAGACTTCATGATGAATCCTATGGTTCACAGATAAGTGAAAAAAAGAGAGCCTAAATATTGCATCTTAAAATCTAGGTTTTCATACATAGCTATAAAATGCCAATATTCTCATCTCCAGTGTCATTCTTCTACTTGTCACGTACACCATGAAGAAGGGCTATTTCTCTTTTGTAAAATTTTTTTTTCTCCTTCAGAGAGCTATTACTAGCACAGAATAGTTGGACTATATAAATAGAACTTAAAATGTATTATTTTAGTTTGTCAGATGATCATTTTCTAATAGAGGAGACACATTTATTTCTATTCTGTCCGTTTAGCTTACCATTGTCATAGATTGAGCTTCTAGTACTTTTAAGATGTCAGACGAATAGTACTAAAGTTGATAAATCTTTTTATCTTTTTTTCCTCAGATTCTGCCAGCGTTATGTGTCCTTATATACCATACAGATATCAATGTAAGTAAAACTGAAGCTAAATTAAGCTGTGGAATTTCTTAATTGAGATGGGGGGAATATTATATGTCCTCTAGGATCATATTAGTTTGTACTGTCAGTGAAATTTTTGTTTCCTTCATTAAACTTCAGCAATACATAACTTTTCCAAAAATAGAATAAGATTTTAATGGATTTGTGTTCCAAATTGCATGTAGAGATATTAATCTTGAATGGGTTAACATGTACTACTTTGTATGAAGTGGCAACAATTTGTCTTGTTAGTTTTAATAGTAAAATATTATGTGAAGGCAAGAATTGAGAATAACATTTTAAAAAGAAAGTTGATACTTAGGTAAGCCATTTATTTTGTTGACTAAAGTTTTAAGTAAGTTTTAATTCTCCTATTTTGGGAATATGTGATCTTAGGATATTCTCAAAGCCAATAAATAAAAAAGCTAAATAACCTAAAGGAAGTTAGATACAGATCATTCTCTGTTCGGATCTTGTTAGATCTTGGTAGTAAATGTAGTTGCTTTTATAATCCTGTCTTGAGTTTTTCCCTCTGTTTTCTTAGTAAAAGAGCAACTTGCAAAATCACTTTTAGAGAAATAAATGGACTTATCGATGATATATATCTCATTTAGCCTTTTTTTTAAAACCTCATTTTAGATTAACATATTGTATGAGCTTTTAGTTTATCATCCTGAAATTATTATAAATCAAGCAAAATATCTGACACTTGGTTCGTGCCATAATTTTTTTTCCACTATAGTGTAGGATTGATGATAGGATATTAATTTCTCTGTGATGCAATTTGGCATAGGGCTAGAAAGCTGGACTTTAGAGCCAGGAAAACCTGGTTTCATGGACTGCTGTGCCATACCAACTATTCACTGTGGTCAAGTCACCTGACATCTCAGCATCAAGGCAAATCTCTTAAGGCCAAATTAAAAGACAGGTATGATAGTGCAAGTCTTTAATAACAACTCCTAAGGAAAGCTAGACCTCGTGAATTGCTTGAGTTACAATAAGGCTAAAGGCATTTATGGGCCAGGCTAAGTCCAACATAAATATGGTGGGTCTCTGGGAATGGAGGAAAGATCAGCCAGTCCAAGTCAAAAAAGCAAAGCAGGTTAAAACTTCCATGCCTATCAGTTTTAGCACTGGATCCATAAGTTGCTATCATACTTCCAGCCTGAACAAGATAGGGAGAACCACTTTTAAAATTAATCTTTAGGTACAAAGAAATTATTGATCTGCATTGGTGGAGGGCATTTCCAAAAAAGCAACTCCTTATATAAGATTGTTGAGAATACATTGTTTTGTGCAGCCTTAAAGAATCATAGTAATATGTGTCAGTTCTTTAATTTCCTATATACAAATAATTCACTTGGTGGTTTATTTGGGGTATGTGACAATTTCAAAAACACTTTTTTATCCACTTCTGAGGTGCCTCTTTTTATTGTCAGAAAGCCTTAAAGTTCAGCCTAAATAAAACATAATTTTAAAAATTTTAACTAATATTATTTTTATGAAAATCCTATTCTTCCAATTGTATGTAAAAACAATTTTTAACATTCTTTTTTTAAATTTTGAGTTCCAAGTTCTCTCCCTCCCTCTCTGAGACATCATGATGTAGCATATAACATTGATAATCATGCAAAACATTTCATTATTTCATTAGTCTTGTGAAAGAAAACACAGACCAAAGAAAAAACATGAAGAAAGTGAAAAATAGTATACTTTGATCTTTATTCAGCCCTAATCAGTTCTTTCTTTGAAGATATATAGAATTTTTCATGAATCCTTTTGAATTGTCTTAGATCATTGCTAAGAATAGCTAAGTCATTCACTGTTCAACAATATTTCTATTATTGTGTATAATGTTCTCCTGGTTCTGTTCACTTCACTTTGCATCAATTCATGTAAGTCTTTAAAGGTTTTTCTGAAGTTATCCTGCTTGTCATTCTTGTAGCACAATAGTTTTCCATCACAATCATTTACCACAACATGTTTCAGCCATTTCCCAATTGATGGGCTTCCCCTTGATTTCTAATTCTTTGCCACCATCAAAAGTGCTCCTATAAGGGGCAGCTGGGTAGCTCAGTGGAGTGAGAGTCAGGCCTAGAGACAGGAGGTCCTAGGTTCAAACCCGGCCTCAGCCACTTCCCAGCTGTGTGACCCTGGGCAAGTCACTTGACCTCCATTGCCCACCCTTACCAATCTTCCACCTATGAGACAATACACCAAAGTACAAGGGTTAAAAAAAAAAAAAGTGCTCCTATAAATATGCTATATTTATATTATATCTATATATATTATGGAATATTATAAAGAAGTGACTGTGGGCAGGTTTTTTTGTAATTGTTAAATTTAATAGAATTCACAAACCACATCGTCTAACCCATTTCTTTACCAAGAATCTTCCTCTGCAAAATTACTAACAAGTAGTTATTCAGTCTCTATTTGAAAACCTTCAAAGGAGAATTTACTATTTATGCATGTGGTACATTCAACCTTTGGATAACTCTTTATTAGAACTTTTTTCTATGTATCAAACCAGAATCTATTGCTACAGCTTCCACTCACAACCCCTTTTTGTTTCTTCTTGCACTGAGAAGATTAAGTCCAGTTCATTTTCCATGTCACAGTATTTCAAATACTTAAAAGACATCATTTATGCCCTTTTATGTCATCTTTTCTCCAGACCAAATATCCCCAGACTCTTGACCCATCCTGATTACCCTCTGGGTTCATTCTACCTTGTCCATTGCTCTTACTTAAAGTCTCCTTTGGGCTTTACTTAAACATCTGTAAAATGAACCAGTTGAATGTGATGTTTTATGGCCCACAGTATTTCCTAAAAGCAAATATACAGGAATTCTAAACCAGTGTATTCATGTTAAATAGTAAAATTAGAACTTGACTTCTAATGTAGTTAGTGGCTATCTGTTTTGACCTATTTTTCTTGCCACTGTCAGGCTTTTAAATATTAGTAATTTTTTTCCGCTCCAAATGAATTGGATTATTATTGTGAATAATCAAAAAACCTCAGTAATTTTATTAGTTGAACAGAAAAGTACTTTACTGTGGGGAGGGGCTGACCTTTGGTTTTTCTTCCTGCAGATCTGAATATGGGTTCTGAGAGGAAATTATTTCTGAAACACATAAACTATTCATGATAGTTATGAGAATAATTAGAAAAGACATTATAACTTATTTAATTCTCTTTTAACTAATAAGCTCATCCCTTCAGTGTAGATATGGTAAAAAAAAAAAAAAGCACTGCTTTTCAATTCAACAAACATATTCTCTTCCCCTACCCCCCAAAGAAACCGACAGCATTTTCTTTTTCATGTCCCATAAGACAGCTTGGGGAGCAAATACAAAGATTTATCACTCTATACTTTTGTGTTATTCCTTATCCTAACCTTTGAAAGTTTCAGGTAGTAGAATACAATTTTTGTTCACCATCATTTCTCACAATAAGTGATTGTTTGGAAAATACTGAAGCATTCACAAATTTAATAATATTATCTTTGTTATTAAAGATGACACTTCTAATGATAGAGTCATATTTACTAACTTAACAGTAAAAGCTGGTGGCTAATCTGCTTTCTATTTCATTCCATGGAGGATGTATGAATAATCTTTGCACTAGTTAACCATTCTAAAGTCTATTTGTTATCTCTAATTTGATTTTTTTTCCTCTTTTGAAGCTGCCTAATCAGTGCTGAATTAAAAGTAGTCATCCTTTTCTGATTTCATGTAATATTGATATAAATCCTAGTGGTGAATAGTACTTCCAATAGTTATTCAGCTTTAGCTTACACAAACTGTTTTAACATCCTCCTTTCTTTTGCACATCTCTAGCTCAGTAGATCTGAGTTGGGTTGCAGTTTGCATAGTTACAGTCCTGATGTAAGCTAGATCTGCTCTAAGAATTCATTGTTTTTCAATGGATATGGTACATAAATGATATAACTTCATTACTTTAGCCTGCCATTTTGATATATATTATCATCTTGTTTTCCAAGTGATATATATTGTCATTCTGCATTGTGGCATTCTTCCATTTTTTTCTCTTATTATGTAACACTAACAGTATTATATATAAATAACAAATTTATGTTTTTAACAATTTAGGTTCATGTTAAAGATCTTTGATTACATGTAGAATTTCCCTACCTTGGGCTGTAATTATATCAGTTTTCACATAGACTGTTAATTTTTAATAAAGACTGCATAGGAACCATATCCTCTTTTAAATCTGCTATTACATAAATTTTCAGGATAGAGTTATTAACATGTAATTTGTTGAAGGATTTCAAAAATACAATGACTCCTCATTTATCCGGAAGTCAGCCTTCCAACAATTCCAAGCATTTTGAATAGTTCGGTATCTGAGAATAATTTTTTAAAAAGCAAGAATCTTTCGCAATAAAGAACCATGCATCGAACAGCTAACACACACTGATTAAAATAGCCAAGAAGCAAGTCAGGTCCCAAAGATACTACAAAAGATATTCATGGTCACTTGGATGATTAGAAAGAAAGGAGTGCTCTCATTGACTGTCTGAATATAAAAGCTATTTGTCATCATAGCCAGAAACATGAGAAGAAAGGAAACAATAAAAGTAAAAGAGGGGAGTCAGCTACTTAAGGATTAGAAGGACAATGACATAAAGGTTAGAAGGGTCAATAAGCAATAGAAATTCTTGTAGTGGAGAATAAAAGAGCAATGTGTCCTGAGATTGGAAGGAGACACTGTACAACTGTACAGTGGTAAGAAAAGTTATGCCTCAGTAACTCTGAGGGCTTTTATTGTCTTATGCTGATGGACCTTTTGAATGAAGAACCATGTGGTCCTTGGGACTGAGTTTGATAAAATAGCAAAATAAGCTGTACTTTGATGTCCTCATTTGATCTAGGAAAGTATAATGTGGAGGGGCACTACCGTACATATATGCTTAGTGAAAAGCCTAACTTAATGGAAAGGACAACCAGGAGACTTAGGTTCAACCACTAACTATTACATTAAATAAGTCGTTATACTTGTTTGAATCTTGATTTCCTCTTCAATAAAATGAAGATGTTGGACTAGGCAATTTAAAAGCCCTTCCAGTTGAAGAATTCTATAATTATGGAAATCACCTTAGGGTAGAGAATATTACTTTACTTCTCTATGCTTCCAGCAATGCCTTGCACACATTAGATGCTTAAGAGATATTTATTGAATTGAATACAGGACGGTACTATAGTCAATACAATAATATAAACACAAGCAGCAAAATTAACTCATCCTAAAATATACATTTTAGACTTTCTGTTGTGAAAGGTTAATTGAAAAGGAAAAAGATTTTTATGAGTAGAGCAGTTGACTGAAAATTTTGTAGTGCCAATAAAACAGGTCTGTTGATGCTTACCAAATTCTGCTCTAACAAGTCCTAAAAAATCAAGCACTTCATCATTTAAGCAGAATTTAAAACAGTTTGGCTATTGTTACATGTACTAATGTTCCTAGAATGGAGATATTGGGAAAGAATGAATATTTGAAGGGAAAAAATGAGCCCAGTTTTTTATTTTATTTTATTTTATTTATTTTTATTTTTTTTTTAACCCTTAACTTCTGTATATTGGTTCCTTGGTAGAAGAGTGGTAAGGGTGGGCAATGGGGGGTCAAGTGACTTGCCCAGGGTCACACAACTGGGAAGTGTCTGAGGCCGGATTTGAACCTAGGACCTCACATCTCTAGGCCTGACTCTCAATCCACTGAGCTACCCAGCTGCCCTCTCCCCCCCCCCCCAGTTTTTTATTTTGTGTTTGAAGTATTGGTATAGAACCCAATTAACAATGCTGAACATGAAGTGTGAAGGGTGGGCATCATCTACAAACAGGTGATAGTTGAAATTTTATCTGTGGAAAAGATTTCCATAAGAGAAATTGAGTATCCTGGAGAGAAGAACAAAGAGCCATGGACAAAGACTTGGAAAAATAGGAAACAGCAAAAGAGAGAAAGCAATTAGACCAAGAGAATCAGAAGGATTCAAGTGAAAAAGTTAGACATGATTGAAATGATTACATAGTGCATAGTTTTCAAATAATACTTTACATGTCCTGTAATCACACTTAGTAGAAACCTTACACACCTTTAGAAAGCTATTGACTTGAAAGTAAAAGTAATCTCCTTAGCTATTGATGAAAAATTCTATATTTTATTTCATTAGGAACTAAGCATGACTTCATTTTATATAGCTAGCTTGTTTATATAGTTTCTTCTGGTACTACAACCAGGAGAATCTACAACCTGTTTTGCTCCTGCTTATAATTAGAGGGCAAGAGATGAACATCTTCGGTCTGTATTTTGGTGGTGACAGATTCACTGATAACTGTGGGATGGTAGTGTTTTCTATCAGAAATGGTTAAAATACAAACATTTTTGTGAGTTAACCTTCAGTTAGAATATTTTTCTCCTATTGAAGATCTTTGAAAGATTTGAGAGAATAAAGAAAAAGAGGGAAATGTTTGGACTCATCTTTTTTAAGAGTGCAAGATGAGTGGTCAATCTTGCTTTCTTGCTCTCCCTTCATAAGTATAGTATCTTTGATTTGATAGGAGACTTGAGATAGTAAACAACTCTTAAGTCTTAGAGTAGCTGGAATAGCTATTGCAGGTCTCCATTCAGAAAAACCAATAACATTATAAATATCTATTTTTGAAGTAATAACCAAGCAGATGTAACAAAAAAAAGACATTTTTCCTTCTGATAAACTAATACTTGCTTCACTGATCTCAAAGTGAGGGAATTGGGGTTAGAGGTGCATCTTGGAGGCAAGGTAGTAGCTGAGGTAATGGTATCTACTACTTAATAGAATATCCCAGATAATCAGGCATTTATAATCCTGCAACAAATATTGACATTTATCAACTTTTCTTGCCACCATCTGATGGTTTTTATGTACATGAAATGTTGAAATTAATATGCAAAATGGTTTGTTATTACTTCCTGTAGATTCTTGTGGACACTGTTTGGGCTTTGTCTTATTTAACTGATGGAGGTAATGAACAGATTCAAATGGTGATCGATTCAGGAGTTGTACCATTTCTTGTGCCTCTTCTGAGCCATCAGGAGGTTAAAGTTCAAGTAAGTATTGTTCAGCTTTCTCATAAACACAAAATCCTGTTGATTTAAACCTGATATAAACTTCAATTATTGCCACCAAAAAGCAATATTAATTAACAATTGATTTCAAAAATATAGGCTAATGTAATTAGCTATTTTAATAATGAGTAAAAATATGAACCTTTACTAAAGTCCTACATCAATACCTCATTTATTACATGGAGGATACTCTACATTCTTAAAGACTATGCTAGTAGAGACAGATTTTAACATTCTAGAAAGGCTTCAGTTACTGTTGTAGATCTTTCATTTCTGAAAATCCACACAACTAAGTAACAGCTTCACGTTTCATCATGAGTTAGCTAGACATTCATGATTAATTTCCTTTTTTTTTTCCAGCCACATAAATTTACAAAGACTGACTTCTTAAGGTATAGGGTTTAAGATCTGCTGTGCTAAAAAAGAAGGAGTACTGATCTTGATAAAAATATGTATTCCTAAAGTATTGAGACTATTTGAAACCAAAATTGTTATTTTTTTAAATGTGTTCGTTTGTGGCTGATTCTCCTATTTGGATGTTTTATAATTTTAATGAACTCTGAAACTTAATTTTTTCAGTACAATATTCACAATTGCATTTAAAATTTATTTTAGCCAGAATATTTTAAATAGCTCAATTATCTCATTAATTGGAATTAAAACAGAAATAAGTAATATGTGCTCAGCATTGTGCTAGGCTCTATGTGAAGAAACAAAAAAAGCTGTCAGAATTTTTCTAGTGACCCAGCTTGTGTGACTGTATACAGTATACCCTCAGTCTCCTTGTCACTAACAGCTAAGATTAGTTCCATTAAACCAGTGGTTCGCAAACTTTTTTGGCCTACCGCCCCCTTTCCAGAAAAAATATTACTTAGCCCCCTGGAAATTAATTTTTTTTAAAATTTAAGACTATAGGAATTGGCTAAAAACTTACTTATATCACCATGCTTCAAGCAGAACAGAATGCAGTTAACTAGTAAAAATAAAATAAAATCAATACAAATCAAATAAGATTACAAGAGACTACTGCTGAGAATATGGGTGGTAGATGATACTTATCTTCCCAGTTGCTTTCCAGGAAAGGAGATAATTCAAAACTAGCCTTAGGTATTCCATAGTAGATGAGATCTTTCTACAAGTCCTCTTTCTACCCATTGTTGCCTCTTGAATTCAGGCATCTGGCTTTACAAAGGTTCACTAGCAGCTCAAACTTCCTTATCTGGGTCCTCTTATCCAGATTTGTCTTCCTTCTATAATTCATTCTCCTTAATCACCTCTTCCCCTCTCCCTTGTAATCAAAACATCTATTTCCTCATCCTGCTTCATGTTGTTCAATTGTTTCCAACTCTTCATGACTCCATTTGGGATTTTCTTGGCAAAGATACTAGAGTCATTTGCCATTTCCTTCTCCAGCTCATTTTACAGATGAAGAACTGAGGCAAGGAGGTTTAAGTGATTTTCCCGAGGATCGGCTAGGAAGCATCTGAGGCCAGAATTGAGCTCATCTCACTGACTTCAAGGCTAGCACTCTACTGCCCCATTGTGCTGCGTTACAGCTAGATAACGGGAAGAAATCACTCTGTCTGGGTTTTAACTGAAGTAATGGCAGCTATGAAAGTAGAGAGAATGGGTCACTTAAAAATAATAAGATGTGGCAACAAGTTGAATATATGTGGGCATAAGGTAGAAGGAGAAATCAAGGATGATGCCAAAGTTGTGGAGCTGAGAGACTGGAAGAATAGCAATGCCTTCAACAAAAATAGGAAATTTTGAAAGAGGGCTGGATTTAGAGGTAAAGATTCTAGCCTCTTCCCTAAGAAGAAGGCCAATATCTTTAAATTACTTCTTCTTTAACCTACCTAATCAAAATTCTCGGTTAACTTGTTTGGGTGTTAAAAGAGAAACAATCTGATTAAACTGTTAGATGTTACGGTGTGTGAATGACTGTTGTTGGCATTTAAAACACAGAACTTTTTAACCCAGATGAATCTCTAATTGGAATTGATGATGATGATGATGATGATGATGAAGATGATGAAGATGAAGAAGAAGAATAGGATATGGGCAGAGTGGCTTTTTTTTTTTAAACCTTTACCTTCCATCTTAGAATCAATACTTTGTTGTGGATCCAAGCAAGAAGACTGGTTAGGAATAGGCAGTCGGGGTTAAGTGATTTGCCCAGTCACACAAGTAGGAAGGGTCTAATGCCAGATTTTAGGGTAGTTTTTTTTTTTTTTTGAAACAGACCACTAGCTTACTGAAGAAAGTCTTTATGAATGGTTAAACTTTTCCTGCAGGGAAGAGGTAGCGCTACCATCATTTTACTCCTCTCGTTCATCCGTACTGCCTTTCAGTTTGAAGACTGAGACCTAGTCTCAGCTTTCCAAGAAAAGGATCAATGTCCACTGATAGTGTGAAGAAGGGGAGAAAAATCTCCCTTGACCTTGTTCCCAACATCAGGACCAAGGAAACCCATCACAGTTAACTTCTTAGTTATAATATTAATCCTAATATTAGTGATCAAGTCTGTTGAGTTCTGGTTTTTGTTTTAGTATGGGCCCAATAAGTCAGTCCTTTTGGGGAAAGAAAAAATTATTTATATGCATGATTACATATACTGACATATTGACTGTTAATTTTCATTGCCAGAACAAATTGGATAAATGCTAATACTCTATACCAAAATGCCTAGCTTAGTGCCCTGCACTTAGTAGCTAGTGTATAAATATTTTTTTATTGTTCAAACATATGAAAAATAGTAGAAGAAAACCAACTTAAATAGCAAACATTAAGACATCTTATAGGAGCAGATAATATCAACTGGTTTCTAAAAATAATAAACCTTGTATAATTCATACTTTTACCATGTGTAAAATTTTGACAGGGGGCAGCTGGGTAGCTCAGTGGAGTGAGAGTCAGGCCTAGAGACAGGAGGTCCTAGGTTCAAACCCGGCCTCAGCCACTTCCCAGCTGTGTGACCCTGGGCAAGTCACTTGACCCCCATTGCCCACCCTTACCACTCTTCCACCTATGAGATAATACACCGAGATTAAGGGTTAAAAAAAAAAAATTTTTTTTTTTGACAGAAAATTTTATGCTTTAAATTTTAACCTTCAGCATTTATACTGTCATATAATTGATTCATAAATGAAAGGCTAAGAAACAGCTCATCTAGAACATTTTGTTAATTGTTTTAATTTTTTAATATTGATAATAGACTTTAAAAGCAGATAAGAAGCCATTTTATTTTTAGCCAATATTTCGAAGATATAAAAAAATGATGAAATAAATTCTAATATTGAGACATAGAATTGTTTTAAGGAGAAAAATATCAACAATAAATTAGGATGGAGGCAGCTGGGTAGCTCAGTGGATTGAGAGCCAGACCTAGAGATGGGAGGTCCTAGATTCAAACCTGGCCTCAGACACTTCCTAGCTTTGTGACCCTGGGCAAGTCACTTGACCCCCATTGCCTAGCCCTTACCGCCCTTCTGCCTTAGAACCAATACACAGTATTGATTCCAAGATGGAAAGTAAGGGTTTAAAGAAAACAACAACAATAAATTGGGATACTATTAAATAGTTTAAAATGAGCCTTGAGGTTTTCTCTTTAAATTGTACTCTTTATTCTTTTTTCTATCATATATTTGAGGGTTTTTACCTATATATTTTTTCACAAACATTATATTGTGTACTCTTTGAGGCAAGGGACTATTCATATCTTCAATACTTAGCACAGTTCCTTGCACATAGTTGGAGCTTAATGAATGCTTATTATTTGACAGATATACTTGATTTAAAAATTCAAAAATACCTCGCCTTGTGTTGGGAAAAATATTAGACATTCCTCCCTTGAGATCTCAGTATTCTGAGGTCCAACCAGATGATTAAAAAACAAAATGAATTTTCTTTAAGGAACAAAAATTTCCTCTCTTCTCTGCTATTACAGACAGCAGCTCTGAGAGCAGTGGGCAACATAGTGACAGGCACTGATGAGCAGACGCAAGTTGTTCTCAACTGTGATGTTCTTTCACACTTCCCAAATCTCTTGTCTCACCCAAAAGAGAAGATAAATAAGGTATGTAGTAGAGTTTTTCTCTTTATCATTTTCAGTTAATAAAAGACTTATAATTACTTCTGAACTAATTTTGTTTCATCTACTAACTGCTCTCTATATGGCTAACAAATATATTATTTAGTGCAGTGCTTTGATAAGACAGTTTTGTTTAAGTAATATTTTTCTCTGTTGCCATTAATAAATTAATGTTGATTTGAAAAGTAGGGACCAGTACTTATCTAATAGTTTCTTTTTTTCTTCAGTCAGCACAAATCTGTCCTCTCTTTCCTATCCTCCCTTCCCACCCTCCAGTTGCAAATAAAAGAAAAACAAAACTTGTTACAAACATTAATGGTCTAACTCAAACAAAATTTCCATATTGGCCACATCTAAAAGAAAAACAGTGTATACCAACTGATATATACATCTATGCATGTAGATATTAGAATATCATCCTGTTCTCTTGAGTCTTTGTCCTCTCTATCAGGGGTTTCATATTTAGGGATGGGTCATGATGCTGATCAGAGTTCCTAAGTCTTTAACAGTTGTTTGTCTTTACAGTGTTGTTGCCGTTGTATAAATTGTTCTCTTTATTCTGCTCACTTCACGCTATATTAATAAATACAAGTGTCCCCAGGTTTCTCTGAACTATTCCCTTCATCATTTCTTATAGGATAGTAGTATTCCATTGTATTTTTATATTAACTGAGCGAGTCTCTAATTTATGGACACCCCCTAAGATTCTTCTTGCTTTAAAAAAAAAAGTATAAATATTTTATACATCCTTAGGATGACCTCAGTGTATTTCCCTTTCTCTATTTTTCCATTATTTTAAATAGTCAAGATATGACAACCATTCCCATACAACTGTCTAATTAGACTCCCTCTCTAGCCCCTGATAATGATAGGGTTCAGAGGGGGCACATGGGTCATCTCCCTGTAGTAGAATGTAATTAGTTTATCCTTGTATATTCCTTTACCAATTTTTAATTTGTTTTTACCTTTTTATGTTTCTCTTAACTCCTTTGTTTGAACTTCAAAGTTTCTACACAACTCTGGTCTTTTTATCAGGAATATTGAAAATTCACTTTCATTAAAGGTAAATTTTTTTTTCCCTGTAGGATTATACTCATTTTACTAGGCAAATTATTCTTGATGGTAAAGCTACATATCCTTTACCTTCAGGCAATAGATAGAGCTGTAAGCCTGGAGTCAAGAAGACTTTGGTTCAAATCCGATCTTAAATACTTACTAGCTCAGTGGACCTTAGAAAGTCACTGCAATTACTTCAGTTTCCCCAACTGAACTAATTATGTTACATAAATGTAATGGAATATTATTGTACTATAAGAAATAGTGAAAGGGATGGTTTCAGAGAAATCTGGGAAGACTTGGACAAGCTGATGCAGTGAAGTGACCAGTTCCTGTAGAATAATTTATACAGTAACAACAACGTTATGAAGAAAAACAACTTTGAAAGACTTAAAAACTCTGACCAACCATGTCTTCAAAGAACTTATAATGAAACTTACTTGTTACCTACCTTATATCATAGAGGAGATGGATACAATATGCTGAATGAAACATTTTTAGACATATCCAGTAGGGGAAGTTGTTGTTTTTTCTGCATATTTGCTACAAAAGTTTTATTAATTTATTTTTTTGGTAGGGTGGTAGGGAAAGAAAATTAATGATAGTTTAATTGGGAAAAATAATGATAGAGTAGGTCTTAATGATCTAATAATATTTTTTTCAGCTCTTAATCTATGATTAACCTCTTGATGTGAGCAAGCTCTGTTTAGTACTGACTAAAAGTTTCTCCTTACCTTTAAACAAGACTGTTAACTTTTGATTTTGTCTGAGGCTTTCCAGATTCTGATAGTCAGCCTGGTGGCTCATATCTTTTACATTAAGCCCTCATTTCTTTGAGAAAGTAAGGGACAACTGGAATTTCTCAAAGAAATGATGGATTAATGTATGTGCACCATTATTTTCTGAAACCCTGTTTATTTTTTGAAAAATATAATTTTTATATTTAGGATAACTTCAAGAAGGCTTCTTTGAGTAGAAGCTTTTGGGGAGGTAGTATTATATAGTAGATAGAGGGATAGACCTGAAATCAGTTAAGTCCTAGAAACTTTTGTGACCCCAAGCAAGTTATTTAACCTCTCTAGTTCTTAGTTTCTTCATCTATAAAAATTATGAGGTTGAGACCTTAGAGGTTTCTTCTAGGTCCAAATCTGTGAACCTATAAAGCCCCTTGAAACTGAAGGGAAAAGATTATATCCCTCAGTTCATTTAAAATAGACTTGGGGCAAGTCACTTAATCCCCATTTCCTAGCCTTTACTGTTCTTCTGTCTTGGAACTGATATATAGTATTCATTCTAAGAAGGAAGAGAAGGGTTTTGGTTTGGGGTTTTTTGAAGACAAAAAGGAAAGGTGAGATTGGCCTTTGATATATAAACTCATGCTACTTAAATAATTTAAAGCTTAATATGTCCATATGACATGTTTTTATTTTTAATTTTTTTTAACCTTTACCTTCTGTCTTAGAATCAATACTGTGTGTTGGTTCCAAGACAGAAGAGTTGTAAAGGCTAGGCAATAGAGGGGTTAAGTGACTTTCCCAGGGTCACCCAGCTAGGAAGTATCTGAAGCCAGATTTGAACCTAGGACCACCTGTCTCTAGGGCTGGCTCTCACCATATAACATTTAAATTTAAGTGATAGCTCCATGTTTACATTATACAAGGAAAAACTAAAGCTAATCTTTTCAAAGCTATAATTTTGTTATTTTGTTTGTTTCAGCTGAATTAAAAAAGTCAAGAGTTATGGTTTCAGCTAAGACAACAATAAAAATATATACTATCAAAAGACAAGGAAATTGAATTATGCTTAAAGGCACTGTTTAATGAAACAGTATTAACATATATGTACTTAAATACTTTTTTAAAAGGCTTAAGTTAAGTGAAAAAAGACTTAATGATTACTGGTAATTGCAGGTGCATCTTTCAGAACTTGACAGATTTAAGAAATGTTTAAAAAGAAAAAACAAAACAGAAAACTTACGTATTTGAACCAAATGTTGGAGAAACTGTATTTGACAGGACTGTCCATTCTAAGACAAATTCTACTCTATTGCTTTTTTGGGACACTAATAGAGAGACATGTGGAGCAGTATTATATTGTAAAGTGACTTTAAAAAATAGCCCTGCTTTCTCTGAAGCTAGATGAAGAATTTGACTTAGTATCAAGGCAGCAAGAGCTGAAGAGCAACCTATTTATTTTTACCTGTTCACCATCTTTTAATTGTATATTTTATTTCTCATTCTATGTAACTACTAATGTTGTGTAATCATAAGCATAGCTTTAGCAATGCTAATTCAGATAATTTCCCTTTTTTAAATAAAATTAAATATAAATAAACTTTTAAGATTAAATAGCAACTTTATAGTCAGAGTTAACTTCATTATAGCACTTAAAAGTTAGTTTTTTGGAATTCAGACTACTTCTTCCCATAGAAACAGTGTTATAAAATGATCTAGTAGTATCCTAGATAAGCAGTGGAGATAGCCCTAGACATCAACAGTTTGTTAAGACTGTACCTTTATACTGACATAAAAGCAAGGATTTCTCTAGATCTTCTCTCTGAGTATTCTGAATTGGTGAACTATTGGCCATTTGTCTGATGAAAGGGTATAAGGGTTATTTCCTCCCAGTGGTACGTCAAGTATTTGGCCATAAGTTAGGAAATGCCTAAATGACATTTTAAGATGATATTTGATGTCTTAAATAAAATGTGCAAGATGATGAATTCACATGTCAGTCAAAATCCTTGCTTAAATTTCTATCAGTATTACATTAACATAGTATGATCTCCTTAACCCATTATGGTTGTGACATAAAATAGTATGGTTAATTAAATGTTCTTATTGCTAAGTAGTTAGTCATGGTATGGTAACCCTAGATTCTTGAAGACTATTCCACCAGAGTGCTAGCTCTGGGAGATACTATCTGTAATCAGAAGATCGGTCTAACTAGTTTGCCATGGCATGACACCAAAAAGTTGAGTACTAGGTCATAATTTTTTTGGACCACAGCAACTCATGAAGATAGTCTTCTGAAGTATAATGAAATTGCAATTTATATTTGGTAAAGAGAGTATACCCACCCTGATGAAATCACAGGATCCCGAAAAGTTTTCTTTTAATTTTTTAAATTATTTTTTTTAACCCATACCTTCTGTCTTAGAATCAATACTGAGTATTGGTTCCAAGGCAAAAGAATGGTAAGGGCTAGGCAATGGGGGTCAAGTGACTTGCCCAGGGTCATACAGCTGGGAAGTGTCTGAGGTCAGATTTGAACCTAGGACTTCCCATCTCTAGGGCCTGACTCTCAATCCACTGAGCTACCCAGCTGCGCCGCCCATCCCCAATCCCCCTTAAAGTTTTTAAGGAAGTAGTTATATCTCACCTTCATAGGTTAAAATTTTCCTTTATTGAATAAAATTAGATTTAATTCAATTTTAGAATCCATTATATGGTACATGGAAGCATTCAGATTAGATACAGAATTGGATTTAGAGTCAAGAAGACCTGGGTTCTGTTTCTGCTTCTGAGACCAGTCTCTGAGACCCTGTGGAAAATCATTTAACTACTGTGCACCCCAGGCAACAGAGTATTAATTTCTGTTGGTAAAGGAAGCTCCTACACAGGGAATTCTTTGTACCATTGAATTTACACAATTATGCAAAAATATTTATGAATTTTGAACCAATTTCATTAATGTAGTTTGCTTCTAATGGAGCACTTTCTTTACTGATTCAGAATGGTAATTACCAACTACAGTTGTGAGTCACAGTGAGTTTGGGACACTGAGAAATTTAAAAAGCCTACCTTGTGGATCATGAGTCTAAAGCCAGCTCTTTATCCACTATACCACACTGTCTCACTTCATATATTATACTGTATTCTAATTATTTGATTAGCAAGGCATCCCGGGGTATTGCAATGAAGTTTCAGGGCATCGTTCAATAAATACAACAATAAGGGCAGCTGGGTAGCTCAGTGGATTGAGAGTCAGGCCTAGAGACGGGAGGTCCTAGGTTCAAACCCGGCCTCAGCCACTTCCCAGCTATGTGACCCTGGGCAAGTCACTTGACCCCCATTGCCCACCCTTACCACTCTTCCACCTATAAGCCAATACACAGGAGTTAAGGGTTTAAAAAAAATAAAAAATAAATACAATATTGAACTGAAGTGTAGCCACATAACCTTTTTAAAAACAATAGAACTCAAGGGGGCAGCTGGGTAGCTCAGTGGAATGAGAGTCAGGCCTAGAGACGGGAGGTCCTAGGTTCAAATCTGGCCTCGGCCACTTCTCAGCTGTGTGACCCTGGGCAAGTCACTTGACCCCCATTGCCTACCCTTACCACTCTTCTGCCTTGGAGCCAATACACAGTATTGACTCCAAGACGGAAGGTAAGGGTTTAAAAAAAAAAAAAAAAAATAGAACTCATAGAAATGTGGAACCAACATAGCCAAGCCCCTCTGCTTTACCATGTAAGCTGTCATTTAGAAGAGGCCTGTATGCAACAAGTTCATGAAATATACAGTAATAAACTTCTAGAACAATACAGGTAACTCATAAGACATCGATGCTGAGCATTGTTCTGATGCTGTTTGGGAGAGTGTGTATATGTGTGTTTTATATGTGGTTCATAAAGTTTTTTTTCTCCATAAGATTAGAACTAGGATGCGGGAGTAGATACTTTAAGACTTTCGTACATACCCACACTCTGGAAAAAGAAGGAAGAGCATGTATTCTAGGAATGTTTATTCATTATAAAGGATGAGAATAGAATTTGTTGTGAAAGGACCAAAATATCAGAAGTATTTTCCTGCAATTAGTCTATCAAAACTGCCAATTTTAATAGATCTTTGAATATTAAATTCCATGAGGGCAAAAGCAATATATAATTTGTATTCCTAAGTCTTCTGTAGAATAGTAAGCATTTCTACATTTGTTAGTTAACTAAATAAATGAGTTTACCTTATGTGAGTGACATTAGCCACATAAATATTTTTAGTGATAAAAATTAACTGGTCTTTATTTTAGAAAGAATTTTTGAGCTAAATAGAATGTATCTGGAATAAATTAAAGTATAATGCCATTACAAATACTAGGTTTAAATTTAGTTTTGATTGGTTTAGTTTCATTTATTTTTTTTTGTCTGTCTTCCTAATTTTAAAAATGTTATAATACTGGTTTGTTAATTGGACCCTAATATTCCCAATGAAGGATTTTGTATAACTTGTTTATTTTCTTTAGTTAGTACCTTAAATATGATTTTCTTGATTTTCTAAATTCAGCATATATAAAATAAAAGTATCTTGCATTTTGTCCAATTATAGGAAGCAGTTTGGTTCCTTTCCAATATAACAGCAGGAAACCAGCAACAAGTACAAGCTGTAATAGATGCTGGATTAATCCCTATGATCATACACCAGCTGGCTAAGGTCAGTCATATTATAAATTAGACTAAAGTATCTGACATAGACTTTTTGGGAGGGAAAAGACAAAGAATATATTGGGAATTGTAGTTAATATAAAAACAAAAAATATCAATAACAATTTAAAAATAAAATTTCTGATATGATGTAATTATAGTTTTTGGTCAGTAAAGTTTATTTTTTTAATTCTTAGGGGGACTTTGGGACCCAAAAAGAAGCTGCTTGGGCAATCAGCAATTTGACGATAAGTGGGCGAAAAGATCAGGTAACTAGTGACTGTGTGAAATAGTTATTAAATTATTTTAAGTTACTTATTGAGAGCAAATATACCTTTTTATTTGTTTACAAAATGACTTAATTTTTTTATTCAGTAGATAATTCCTTGAGCTCAATGGGGGGAAAGATTCGATGTATATTTAAAAAGTAACAAATATTTCCTTTTCATTTTAGGTTGAATACCTTGTACAGCAGAATGTAATACCACCATTCTGTAACTTACTCTCAGTAAAAGATTCTCAGGTGGTTCAGGTGGTTCTAGATGGTCTGAAAAACATTCTGATAATGGCTGGTGATGAAGCTAGCACAATAGCTGAAATAATAGAAGAATGTGGAGGTAAAAGTTGGTTTATTTAAAGTCAGCTAATTTTTGGTGCAATTTTGTAAACACTTGGGAAAAAAATTTAATGATGTACACTCATCTAGAACCTATTTTATTCTCTGAAATAGATCTTTTAATAGTTCTTCTTTGCCTTAGGGAATAGGCTTTATTTCAATATGTGACTAATATTTTTAAAGAAAAAATTAATACCTACTATTTTGGAGCTAAAAAGGACCCTAAATTCATTTTCATTAAATTTAAGTATTAATACTATTGCTAAAAGGCATGCTTTCTCAGACCTCTTCCCCTGCTCTAACTTCACTTTATTCTCCCTCCAATTTCAACCTAATAATTGGGTTGAATTTCAGCTTTATACTGTCCTTCACTCTTGAGTTTCTTGTCCTCTTTTCCTGTTGCTATTCATCAAGCTCTTGCTAAAGTTCTGGACTACTACTCACAAGCACCTGAATACAACCATGCTAACTGGGCACATTATAAACACATATTATCCAATTCACTTGGTTGACTGCTGCAGAGCAGTCCTTTTATTCCCCACAAATTGTTTCCTCACCTGACTCCCTGCAAAAGCTATTCCAAACCATCTCTCATCTTAAATAGCCCATATCTACACTTCTCCCCTGAAATCCTTGTTTTTTCTTTATTAAGAAAAACCTTAACTAGAATCCACCAACTCCTCAACCTACTGCCCTATATCAGTCCTCCCATTTTCAGCCAAACTTGTTGAAAAAGAAATCTTCACATGTTTCCATTGCCTTTCTTCTACTCTTTAGCTCTTTGCAATCTGACTGGCACTGCTTCAACTGAGTTGAAGAACCAGAGTTCTCAAAATGGCCCAATTTATTCTTAGACCTAATCCTTTTAGGTTTTATCTCCTACATTTGACACAGTTAACCTCTTCCTTCCTGAATATTCTTTCTGGGTTTTTATGGCACTGTTCTATGTTGGTTCTTATCCTCTCTATCTAAACTCTCTTTCTTAGTCTTTTTTTCTGGCTCATCCACATACCTAGCTGTGAGGATCCTCCAAGGTTATGTCCTAAGCCAGTGATGGGCAACCTTTTGAGCTTGGTGTTTCACTTCGAGAAAAAAACCATAATTTCATGATATTTATAGTTTAAATAACAAAAATGTATAATTGTAATATATAACTGTATTTAATAAACCAAAAGAAGTAAATTAATATTAGTAGAATTGTCATCTATAGTGCACAGTGTCTACATTACACTACTCTACAGCAAATATTTTATCCTCAGCATGTGGCCCCATACTTCTCTGTATGCAGCCGTGTGTCATAAAAAATGGCTACATGTGTCATAGGTTCGCCATCACCTTCCTAAACCATTTTCTTTTCTCCTCCTACACATTCTCTCAGAAACCTCATTAGCTCTTGTGTGCTTACTCCACTTCAGTCCCACATCACCATTTGCATGTTGGACATTTTAGACTAGATATTTTGGAGGCACCACAGACTCAACATGTCTAAAATTGAACATATTATCTTTCCCCCTAAACCTTCCTCTCTTCCAAACTTCCCTATTTCTGACAAGAACACAATTATCTACTTAGAACCTTGGTATTGTCCTGTGTGCCTCACCCTCTCTCATTCCACATAACCAATCACTTGCTAAGTTTTGTAATTTCTATCTTCACATTTCTCCCGTCTGACCCTTTCTTTCTATTCGTACAGCTACCACAATAGTTCAGACCTTTATCACCTCTTGCCTGACAAAATGCAATAGCTCCTAATTGATCTTTCTGCTTCCTTTCTCTCTACAGTGGATCTTACACGCTGATGCTAAAGTCATCTTCCTTAAATTAAGAGCTAATTTGTGACTCCCTTCAAAGTGATTTCCTTTTGCTTTTAGGATAAAATATAAACTCCTCTTACACTTTTAAGCCCCTGCATAACGTGGCCCCAACCTGTCTTTCAAGCCTCATTAGATATCAACTCTCCCCTCTGTATTCCTACTGAAGTGACTGTTCCTCACATCTAACACTTCACCTCCCTTTTTTTGCATTGGCTATCCCACATACCTGCAGTGTACTTCCACTCTTTGAAGCAGTCATTTTCTGACACATATCATTGTCTTTTAGGTGTTTTATTTTTTTCTTTAGTTCTGTTTATAGAGTCCCTCTCTTCCTTTAAGATTCAGGGTCTTTTATAAGAAGCTTTTGTACTCCCAACTCCTAGTGTCTTCTTTCCCAGACTGCTTTTACTTAACTTTTGTCTCCTTCCCTCCCTACCCTCTCTCTGTCTTTCCATTCTCTGTCTCCTTCCCTCTCCTTTTTTGCTTTCCCTCTCCTACACCTCCATCTCTCTCTCCTTTCTCCTGGTTGTTTCCCCCTTTTACAAAATATACTCTTTAAACTAGGGGTTGTTTCATTCTTTGGATTTATATTCCTAGCATCCAGCCCAATGCCTAACACATAGTAAATATTTAATAAATACTTTGGGATTGGTTGCTTGATTAAAAAAATTTTTTTTTTAAATGAAAAGAAGCACTTGAGAAGCTTACATTCTCCTTTCCGTAGGGGAACAAAGCATTAAATTTTACTCTTATATTTATTAAGTGCTTCTGGATTGCAGACTCTGTACTACATGCTCTGGGAGGTACATAGTTTAGAAATTACATTGTCCCTATAGTCATAGAGCTTGCAGACTAGTAGAGCAATAAGGCATCTTCACTTATATATACTATATAACACATGTTAGTGCATAAGGTCCAGAGAGGGAGAATGGTTTATGATTGCTTCTAGTAGAGTACAAGCGGAGCAAGTATTATCCTTCCTTTTTAGATAAGAAAACATGAAGCTAAAGGTTACCAAATTGTCTACAAGCATATAACTAATCATTCCCAGTTTAATTTAAGTATAGGCTTGTAGCAAACCAGTGAGATTTCCAAATATAACATTTGTTGCTTCTAGGAGGTCAATGAAGGCTTTTGGGGGTTAAAAAAGACAGATCAGTGGAATTTTCTGGAGTTCATTGGGATGAAAAGAGTATAGCAGGATGCCACAAGCAAATGACACAAGGAGGGAGAATGCTGTATTGTAAAGATAAGAGGATTGTCCACTTGGCTAGAATTTAAAGCAGATGACAAGAAGTATGAAATAAAGGTGGAAAAGAAGAGTGACAGATTTGGATGGCCTTAAACATAAGCCAGAGTCTGAACTTTATTGATAATAAAGACCCATTTAAAACTTTGAGCAGAAGAGTCATATGTGACAACCAGATCTATGCACATACCCAAAAAGATAATGATATGTGTCAGAAAATGACTGCTTCAAAGAGTGGCTTCCTATTCACTACAGGATTAAATGCAAAATCCTTATTGACATTAGAGCTCTTCGTGACCTTGTCCCCTCTTACCTTTCCAATCATCGTAAGTCATATTTCTCACCATGTACTCTTAGATCCACTGACTTTCTTGGCTGTTCCTAAAATAAAACTGTTCATCTCAACTCCAGGCTTTTTCTCTGGCTGTCCCCCATGTTTGGAACTTTCTCCCTCCTCATGTCCACCTACAAGCTTCCTTTAAGTACTAACTAAAATCTGATGTTTTACAGGAAGCCTTTTACCACCCTTTTTAATTGTCATGCTTTTCCTCTCACTCACTTTATATTTATCCTATGTCTAGTTTGCTTTGTACATACTTGTTTGCCTTTCGTCTTCTTACATTCATTTCTTGAGGGCAGGAACTTTCTCCCTCTTTTTGTATCTCCACTGTTTCACACAGTGCCTGGTACATAATAAGTGTTTGTTGACTAACGTCTGATAAAAGAATTTAAAAATTAGAAGAAGTGACACATTAAATCTAAGACTGGAAAGATGGAAAAGATAGCAGTAGGGAAAGATGGGCAGGAATTAACATCCTAGGCAGGGAAATGAAATGCCATCTGCCATGCCAAGGCAGGAAAGAATAAAGGAACATTTAGCAGTCTGGTATGTGAAAGATTACCACAAACAAGGCTTGGAAGGTAGGTTCCAGCCTAGCTTCTCAGATTGCCAGACTAAAGGAGCTTATATTTTTTCTTAAAGACAACTGATTAGCTTTTTGATGAAGGGAATAATATATGTTTTGGAAAGATTACCAGGGACAGCTGGGTGTCTCAGTGGATTGAGAGCCAGGCCTAGAGATGGGAGGTCCTAGGTTTAAATCTGGCCTCAGACACTTCCCAACTATGTGACCCTGGACAAGTCACTTGACTGCCATTGCCTAGCTCTTACCACTCTTCTGCCTTAGAACCAGTACTTGATATTGATTCTAAGACAAAAAGTAAAGGTTTTTAAAAAATAAAAATCATTTTTTAAAGAATGACTGGGCTTTTAAACAGAGTAGATAAAAGAAAGATTATATCATCAGAAATGGGGGAAAATTAGGAAGAATATGGATAGATTTTGGAGAGGAGAGTCACATTTTAACTTGTTGAAATAGAACAGTATTTAATCTGTCCTCATAAGACCTATGAAACCTTTCAGCCTTTGAGTCATGTGAAATTTCAATTTTATCTCATCCCCTTTTTGCCAAATCATCTTTTCTGTCTTCTGTGTTACAAGTTTATACTATTTATTTTACTTATTATCATTCACTAAAGGAAATAGACTGGTTCCTCCCATAAACAGACATTTCCAGCTTAATGTAACTAATGGGACAATTAAAGGAATTTATTGAATTTTATATTTATACAATAACATTATTGAACCTCAACCAATTAATTTTTAAAGGCCCTGGGGGTTCCTAGCACAGTGCAGTAGAAGGATTCTGTATTTTGAGGACCTCCCTAAGTTCACATTCTGGCACTGACCATTGGCAAGTTCCTCAAAATACTTAGGCACTTCATCTGCAAAATAAGAAATGGGCTACATGACTTCTGAAGTCCTTTTTAAAAGTTTTTTTGTTGCCTTCTGATTTTTACACTTAGCAATTTCTCCCTAACCATCTTCCCACCATCACATTCTTTTAGTGAAAGAAAAAACATTTGAGCAAGGAAATTGACTTGAGCATCTGAATCCAACAGTGAACACTGCTCTCTACATCTGTAGTCCCCACCTCTTTACTGGGAGGAGGAGGAGGAGGAGGAAGAGGGTGTTTCCTTCAGTACCATGATTGTTCACTACAGTTCCTAAGAGTTCAACTGCTTTTTAAAAAAAATTATTATCATTATGCATACCGTCTTGGTTCTTTCTTAATGCTACATCACTTTCGATGTTTTTCTGAATTCATCTAGTTGTCTCTTTTGTTGACAGAACAATATTTCATTATATTCATATACCATATGTTTAGCCATTCCTCAGTCAATATGTACCCATTACACGTATGTGTGTTCATTGTAGAATGTGTGTTATAGTGTGTATAGATTCTAAAAACTTTGCTATTGAGCCCTTTATGGTATATACCTGATAGTAGCATCTATGAATCAAAGGTATTATTTTTCATAATTCTGAATTGATTACACAATAAGTGAGTCAATCAGTTACATCTGTGTTGAATTAGTTTGCCAGTTTTCACATAATACCTTCAGAATTGACTTATTACCAATTTTTCTTGACCATCATATTATCAATTTGATAGGCATAAGGTAAAAGCTCAGAAATGTTTTAATGCAGCTATCTCTTATTTGTGATTTGGAGCAGTTGTTCATGTGGTTATTGATCTTACTTATTTCATTTTAATAGGTTTGGAAAAAATTGAAGCATTACAACAACATGAAAATGAGGATATTTATAAATTAGCATTTGAGATCATAGATCAGTATTTCTCTGGTGATGATGTAAGTACAAAATGATGTGTATAAATGCAGGTTGAAGCTTACCTTATGAATCTACTAGAACTTCCAATTTATATATTTATGACTTCTTTCATATAATTATAAAACAAAGATATTTTTCTAGTTATTTAGAAAACCTTAATAAAAATATTTTTCTAGTAGGCAAGTCCTGCATACTTTTTCCCTTCCAAAAGACATGTTCTATGTCATTCTAAAAAGTTGTTTATAATACTTCTTGTTTGCTTTGGAATCAGTTAATTAGAAATAAATGACAAATGTACATTTATCAATTATGATAAACAAGTGAAATCCATTAGTAGACCTTAAAAGGGAGTCAGTTTTAAATGCCTTAATTCCCTTCACTAATACTTAATTTGGGCATTTCAGCTAACATTATAATTAAACTATACCAAATTGCTATTAATATGAATACAGTATTATTTTCCAGGAAACTTTTTAAATTATCTATTTTTCTTAATGAAATAACTACTAAGTCACTGAGACAGTTTTTGTGCAATAAGAAGCAAAGCAGTAAGATTTTTAAGCCAACTTCTCATACTGCATAAATGTGTTGTTATATCTGCATAGGGCAACAATCTAGCATTCATCACATTTTAATATTAAATGTATTTGTTTGTGCTCTTTATAGATTGATGAAGATCCTAGCCTCATTCCTGAAGCAACGCAAGGAGGTACTTACAATTTTGACCCAACGGCCAACCTTCAAACAAAAGAATTTAATTTTTAAGTTCCCTAGAGGGCAGCTTCTCTCCCCCATCAACCTGAAGTACCACCAGATGGCTACCAAATGACAAAAACAAACAACATCAAAAGGCTCCCAAACACACACGCCTCCTCTTCGTTTTGATGCTTTTAAAGCAAGCCGTGTATCGGTCACTTTGCAGTTGCCAAAAGTCACTCTCACATGGACTATAAATGCATATGCATGATTTCCTAAACTGTTTTAGAGTTTTCAACAGCCCCAACTCTCCTATTTTCTCCTTCTTTTTCCTGGTGCCACGTGCTGACAGCGCAGCCTGCAGATTTGTTAGAGAGATTTCATAGCGGCGGCACGTCGGCTTTCCACAGAGCATTTCTTTGGAAAATGGTGCACTGTGGATCAAGACACTTGGGTATGATGCGTGCGTACATTCTGGAAGACTTTACAGGGGCACAGTCCAACCTGGGCCTCCATCACTGTCCTCCACAAACATATTTTCATATACTTTATGTGGAAGAATAGATTTTAAAATGTGAGCCAAATGATTTTCATTGGTGAAACTGAAAAAAAAAGTAACTTTAAAAAATGAAACAAAAAAGAAAACTTGGTTATTGATTAAACAATTAAGTTAAAAAACAAACTGTACTTCATCTATCAGTAATTGATGTGTTCATTACCTGCCTCAGAAGCCAGGGTTGGAGAAAGAGCTCTAGATTTGGACCGGTGACGCTTTTGCCATTATCCCTAACTGAGAACAGCGAGCCCTGTTTGGCCACTCACTTCAGCCTGTGTGTTCCTGCTGTTTTGAAGTAATCAAATGCTGTGCATGGTATTTTACCTGAGCTGCAACCTGTCCTGGACTTGGACTTCTGTTTAAGCTGAAAGCAAGATCCCCAACTGGGGAGAGAAAGAGAAGTCTGAAACAAAAGACTCCTTGATCATAAGAGTCTTGCTTTCACCTTGCAGTCGTCAGTATGTTTTGTTTTAAATTAATAATTGAATCTGGTTGATTTATATTGGGTTTAAACTGTGGAGCTTTCATGTTTACTGTAATTTAGTCTTAAACTATTTTTTACTTAGTGACCAGTGCTTTTGATAATGTGGTTGGCAACAAACCAGCAACTATTTAGAAGTGTCATAAAAGCTTCATTTTTTGAGTACCAGAAAAGCTTAATTCTGAACCTACTCTAAAACCATATTCCCTTGTTTAAAAAGATACCGACAAGTATGTGTAAGGTTGTATAGAAGAAGCTGCCTTTATTCAGCATAAATCTGATTTGCAGTGATCTTTAAATAGTTCTGCATAATCTGGTGGTATTATGTGAAGTCATTGCTTTTGGTAAAATTGTCTGACCCAGTTATCTACAAAAGGATATGGTATTGCTGGAGTGGGAATGAACAATTTGAAACTCTGTAAGCTATCACAAAAAAGGATTTGTTGCCATTGTTTACTGGGTGTGATTTCCCAATGCATTGATGTGAAGGGATAGAAAAATCTAAACTAATTTAGTGATTGGATGTGGGGTGTATTTACTGTGATGAAGACAAGGACAGATGCCATCAGAGCTTTGTGGATCAGCTGGTTTTTTTTCACTGATGAACAACACATAGCAGGTGTGCATTCATTAAAACTATATATCTGCCAAGGTGGAGCCACTTTAAAGAGTGAGTTTTGTCTTGTATCTTACATAGATACAAGCGTATGTTTAAACTGCAAGATTTTTACTTGCTAGAGAATCTGTTTTAATATAGTGGTTTGGCCTCTGATTATTTATAGGTTTTATAAATTTTAGAATCAATTTCTCTTTAAGGTGGCTCAGATTTTTCAACTCTTGTGCACATAAAATTGAGTTGAAGTTCATTGTGCCTTTTTTTTCTTTCCCCAAAAGTTGAGTTTTAAAAAGCTTCATATGGTAACTGCATCCTATTCACACAAAGTCTAAAATCTTAAAACTGTGTGGTGTTCACTAAAAGTAGATATAACAAAGTCAAAGCAATTTAAGGTCACAAACTGGTGAAATTGAGAAGTCCAAATCCACCAGATTACTATGGTGAATTAAAAATTTTCCCCCCTTCCATCTTGATTTCTGATAACCCTGCCACATATACTGACAGTTACCCTGTTGATTTTGCACACATTGATATTACAGTGAGATTAAAATGAACATTTTTCCCACTACTGTGAAGATTCCAGTTTTTTCTTGCACTGAAAGTGCAGATAACATCCAAGTGAACATTAGAGAGTCAGGTAAACAGATAGATCTGTGCATTTACTTGACTCTCTTTGTTGTGACCTTAACAGTTTTGGATTGAAATTGCACCATTTCATAGTTAAAGGAAACAGAATATATTGCTGCACTTTTAAGTTTTCAGAACAGTGTTTAAGAATTGCATTGTTTTTATTATTTTTTTTAAACTATCAGTTAAAATAGACTAAAACGTTCTTTCAAAAGAGGCATCTAAATGTGTTCCTAATTTTGTATATGGGCTTAGGTTTTGTAACCAATAAAAAGCTGCTATCAAATACTACAAAACATGCACAACTTATTTTGAAATTGCTTAGGTTTCTCAAATAGCTTTATTTTTCTTTTTGTCTGACCAAATTGTAAAAGATAGATTTCTTTATAACTGTCCAGAAGGCCAGAGCAATGATTCCCAAGTATTTTGGATCTCAAATACTTTCATTGTTTAATTTTATGACACATCTTCCATCCTCTTCCCCTAAAGACAGGGTTTCACAATGAGAGAATTTTTAAAATGCTCTGATTACAAGGTAAGGCAGCAAAGTAGTCTCAGGTACTATTTGAGGATGGAATTTTATATCTATAACTATTCAATTATCTTTTGTTAGAGAAGATAGTACAGTAATGACTTTCATAGCAACAGCAACAAAATGCTAGACTTTTTTGTAGATAATCCTAAGTCCTTAAAAATGTCATCATAGAAGATGGTAACTGCAGTAGGACTGAGCCACTTAACAGTAGTAAATCCAATAACAAAATAACAAATTCGTTTGGACAATAAGGAAGGAGAAACCAGATTTTAAATTAATTCTAAGTATATGAAAATTTAAATTAAATCTAAATATATGAAAATTTTAACTCCTAAAAAATCTCACCACATCTTCTCTAGATGTGTCTTCCATTCCAGTATGTAAATATGCTTTCTGTTTTAATCGCACAAAAATTATAGGTGTTGTTTTGATAATATTTATTGGTTTAATATGTTAAGTTTTAAAGGCTTATTAAACTGCACTAAAACTTTTGGGACACTTTATGTGGGGGGGGGTGGAATTTTTTAAAGAGGAAAAATATTTTTTAAAATAACTAATTTTTTTGGTCACATACCCTTTCCCATAGGTTCCCCCACAAAAATTGATATAAACTTAGCTCAGCTGTAAGAGCACCTCCACTGTAGCAAAAAAAAAAAAAACATGAAACATAAACTAACTTAACCATGGTGGTACCACATATCAATGTCAGCCGTAGCCTTCACATTATCACAATCACATAGTGACTGAGACCTACTAAAACCCAAACTCTTCAACCACAGGTCCTGAAGGATAAGTCAACTGTGATCAGTGCCCAGCAGGTAGGTAACCATGACATCATGAAACAAACCTGAAAAATACTTTGAAACATGTTATCTCACCAATGTGAATACTTTTTACAATGCTGCAGATACTTCTCAGCCGTGTCTTCCCATCTTGTGGTCTGTGTCCTGTATCCTTCATAGGGAGTTCAGCCGGCATGCTAAAGGCCTCTTCCTTGTTCTCTTGACCATGTATCTGCTAATGGAGCACACAGGTTGCTAGTAGTGAATAATAGAAAGAAATGATAAATCATGAGCTACAAACACTTGAGAATTACAAGGTTGCAGAAAAAGATGAAACCAGTTGATTCATCAGATGCTTCCCACTGTAAGACATGCTAACTGCTATCGTTTGGACATATAAATAAGTCATTTTTCCTCTTTATAATCTAATAAAGGATGGAGGTGTATGCATAATACTAGGCAAGATGATATTAAGGATATGAACAAAAAATGCTGTGGTATTCAGAGAAGGAAAAATGGGTCTCTTTGCCAAGAATATCCCAGATGAGGTCATGAAGAGTCAGACACAACTGAAATGACTGACCAGTACCACCCGCCCAACCCTGACCCTGAGCTTCCTGACTTTGGTACAGTTAGTTTGTCAGTTTTGTCAGGCCCTCAGTCGATCAATCTTTAGTTTCTTTTCAATCCATTGGTCTTGAAAACCAGAAATTCCAAAATGGGGAGGTAAAGGAGAACATTTTAGGCCTAGGAAACAGTCAAATGCAAAGGCACTGAGGTGGGAGATGGAGTGTCATGTTGGAAGAATGTCAAAAAGGACAGGGTAGCTGGATTATTTAATATGTAGAGAGGAGTAAAGAATACTGGGTCAAGGATGATGATATATAAACTTGGAACTAATAGAGAACCACCAGAATTTATTAGGTAGGGAGATGTCACATGGCCAAAACATGCTTTAGGAAAGTCCCTTTGGAACTTTGTGGAGGATGGCTTGGAGTGGGATGAGGCTCAACAGGGCCAGACAAATTAGACAGTTATTGCATCAGTCTCGAGGAGAGGCGAGAAGAGCCTCAGCTGATGTGAGAGCTTGTGAATGAGCAGAAAGAGACAGATGGAAAGATAGAAAAGACAAAATTTGGCATTGATTGTGTAGGGTGAGTAAAGAGTCGAAGAGAACAGTAGCTTGTGAGCCTGGGTGACTGGATGGATAGGAGTAGGGGACATCTTAGAAAGGGAGGGCTATGATGATGACTTCTGTTTGGCATTTGTTGAGTATGAGATACAATAGAACATCCAATTCAGGCTGTTTGTGAGGCAATTAGTAATCTAAGACTAAACCTGCATAGATAGAATCATCTGCCTGGGATCATTAAAACCAGGGGAGTGAAGATCTCTTAACTGAAAGCAAAGAAGGTCTAGAACAGTCTTGGGGAACATAAATAATAAAGATCCAGCAAAGGAGACAGAAAGGCAGACTGGGAGCAAGGTCACAAAACCTGAGACAGTGCTGGGGAGTGAGGTGATCAATTGTCTCCTGCTACAGAAAGGATGGAGATTTTGAAAAGGCCATTAGATTTGGCAATTAAGCAACCTTTGGTAACTGGAGAGAGAGCAGTTTGAGTTGAATGATAAGCTCAAAGATTGCAGAGTTTAAAAGAATGAGAAAAGATAAGTAGTGTTATCTAGTAGAGATGACTTTTTTAAGGAATTTAACTTAAGATAGGGAGCAGAGATTATACCGAATGCTGGCAAAGATAGGATCAGTGAGTTGTTTTGTTTTTTGGTTTTGTTCTTAAGGATAAAGAGATGGGTATGTTTCTAGGCCACAAGTTAGGGGTCTGTGGATAGGGAAAAGTCATGGATTAAAGAAGGGATGATAGTGCAGCAGCAGCCTTCTGGGAAAATGAGGGAAGATGGGATCAAGAGTGAATGGGGCTCTGTAGATTTGAGAGCCATGCCTAGAGGCTGGTCCTGCATTCAGATTGGCCTCATGCTAGGTCTCCCAGTGTGACCTGGGCAAGTCACAACACATGTTGCCAAGCCCTTACCACTTCTGCCTTAGAATCAATACAAAATATTGATCCTGTTCTTTTAAATTCATGAATAAAACTCATTTTAATCAACCTAGTCAAGTTTAAATTTAGAAAATTAAGTCCACAACTTTTTCCAATTGTTTTTCCTAATATGTATGACCAAATTGTCTGTTGCCCTTTATCATGGCAAGGAGAAAAAAAGTCATTTCCTCTAATACCTTCCTATTGGACATTGCCAACAAAAGTCAGCTTCAAGAAAAGACAGTCCCATAGCTACAGTTGTGGTTGTCAGTTCCCTTTGGTAGACTTGTATGCTTGGAGTGACCTGTTCTCCCTCTTTTCCATTTCTGTGGGACCTGTGAGAGGATGGGTGAGGTTCAGACTCGTTCCTGTTTGTGCTCAAGCCTGGCTTTTCTCTAGCTGCCAGGTTGGGTTGACCTATGGAATTGTCTTCGCTGTATGACCCTGGGCAGGTCACTTCGCCCCCATTGCCTAATCCTTACCACTCCTCTGCCTTAGAACCAATACACAGTATTAATTCTAAGATGGAAGGTAAGGGGGTTGGGGGGGGGAGGGAGTCAGAGACTGGAACGAGGGCAGAAATAAGGGATGATGTGGGATAGAAAGGGAGAAGAGTAAAGTTCTGGGTGAATTTTTTCAGTCAAGTTTGAGGCAAAGCTGGAACCAGGCTCTAGCAAATGGGATAGAGAATTGGTCTGGGAGGAGCAGAAGGATGGCCTTGGAGTCTAGGCCCACCTGAGATTAGGTAACAGATTTGTAATGGATCCAATCTGCATATTTTGGTGACCTCTCCTGCTCCTTTCATCTAGATAAATGAATTAAGAGTAAGGGAATCAGATACAGGGAATAATCCAGAGTTGGAGGAGGCAAAGAATAATCCATGATAGGATAAAAAGTCAAGGAAGTTGAGCATTAAGAACATCTAAGTTGATTTGTATAGGCCCTATAGGCATTGATTTTGAGAGTGGCTATCAGAAGAGCTCCCTGTTGCTGTTGGGGCTCTGCGGCTTTGCCACTTCTACTGTTCACCAGCATTCCAAAGCATGGTTTTAAGGATGGACTCTCATGGATCCTTAACATTTTTTTCTATTACCTCATTTATAGTTCCCTGATTTCAGCCATACTGTAGCAGCTATTTAAACAGCTTTTTAAATGACTGATAACTTCTAAAATAGTTACATAATTTAAACTCAAACTTGAAAATCCCTATAAGACCATGATAGTGTGTTGGCATATATTAGGTATTAGACATGTTCGCTTTTTTTAAAGGCCAACAGTAGTAGTTAATCAATTCTCTAGCTAGAGCTTCCCTTTATATTAATTATGATGGTGACTGAAGCAAGGATGAAAAGGCAGTAGTGCTGTTATAGAGTTGGATGCTCCTTTTATTAGCCTAGTTAGTGGTTTTCCAAAAACTTCTCCCATTCCTCATTTCTCTTCTTCCTTTTTCTCCTGCTCCAGCCTCTATTTTTTCCTATCTTATGGTTCTTGTTATAATTTTCAAATATGAAATAGTTTACTTTTCTGAAACTTCTCTTCCTTTTCACCTTATTTGGTCTCCTTTGCCTGCATCCCCTTTTCCCAGACTGTTCTAGGGAAATAGCATGATATAGCAAGCAAAAAAAACAAATTTTGGCATTCACTTCATTTTTCAGTAAGCATTTCTTAGGTAACTTCCACACTCTAGACATTGTGCTAGGTATACAGACACAAGAATTTTAGACCCTCAGAGAGTTTAAACTCCATTGGAGGAGGGAGGGATGGAATGTGATATAGAGATAAGGACAAAATAATTTTCCTAGGTCAGGGGAGCACAAATATCAAGCGGAATCAGAAAAGGCTTGTAGGAAGTTGCACTTGGGCTAATCTCAAATAGCACTACATATTATTAAGACAGATCAAGAGGAAGAGCATTCCAGGTATTGGGAACATCCTATACAAAAGATAGGTGTCATACACAGCAAGAGGACCTGTTTTTAGTTAGAATGTTGACTCTGAAATCATTCTAGAAAAATGGGTTGGATACTAATTGTGAAACCAAAAGGGAATTTGTACATATTCTGGAGGTTGTATGGAGCCTCCAAAGCTTTTTGTTGTTTAGAAGAGTGCTGTGGTCTGCCCTTTCCCATAAGAATATTAATTTATCAGCTCTTTAGAGAGTGGGTTGGCCCAGGGCGAGACTGAGTGCAGGAAGACCACTTAGGAAGCTATCCTAAAGGAGCTAAACAAGCTGGAGTGGCCAGAGGGTGGGGAAATGGATGGAAACAAGAAATGTAGAGGTAGACTTGGCAAGATTTGGTAACTAGATGGAGCAGTAAGGGAAAAGGGGAAGATGGCGGTATAGCTGTTACACCCCTGGATGACAAGAAGGATGGCGTGTGAACCTCAACAGAAATAGGGGTATGTTTAGGAAGAAAAATATTATGTTCTGTTTGGGACTTGTTAAGTTTGAGAGGGGTCGTACCGTAGCTCAAAAATAAAGGTTAGATGTGTATATTTGGGAGTCATCCTGCATGGAGATGAACATTGAACCCAGTGGAAACTGATGAAATCATGGAGTGTGGTGGGGAGGGAGGGAAGGAGATGGGGAGTAGGACGGAGCCATGAGGTGTAGTGCACAGGAGAGAGGGGAGTCCTACAAAGGAGAAGGACAAGTAGGAAGAGAGCCAACCAGGGGATCACAGAGACATGGAATCCACAGGAAGAGAGAAAACCTTTAATGCGACACAGACTCAGAAGGATGAGGCATGAGAAAAGGGCATTGGATGTAGCTGTTAAAAGATCACCAATAACTTCTTAAGAAGAAGACACGGGCAAAATTTTCACCTCAGATTCTTCTGTCATGAGCCAGGTAATTGTGAAATCTTTTTCTGCATATACCACCTACCTCAGAGGCCTTAAAGCACTCCTTAATTTTAGTCATCAATTGGAACTTGGCAACAAACTGACATTTGTCATTTAATTTTTGTTTACTCAAAGAAACAGGGAGAATTCTAATTAATGTATTTTAAAGTCTTAGTTAACCACAGCAATGGCTCTGGGCAAGGTCCTTTCACAAGTTGAAGGCTGGCTTCATATAGTCTGGTTAAAATGACCATTTTCCAAATGACTCCAGATCATCAGTGGCCCCACAGGGATTTCTGGTGGCCTTGGATATTCCTCTGCCTTCTGATTAAGAGAAGCTAGCTAGATCACAATAAGACAAGGAAAAAGAAAATGGATAAAATTAGGGATATAATTTTCAGCTTGGCGATATTTTTGCTTGAAAAATGTTTTAATAATTTGTGACTATGCAAATCTTGAGCCCCTCCTAAGGTACCCACATCTTAATATAGTGTGTAATGTAAAGCAGATCGCAGGAGCAAGGAAATGGAGGAGTGATGATTTGTATTCTCTTTTCCCCCCAACACGTCAGTGGTCCACACGGAGAAGTCTCAGCTGATAGTTGCATTTCCAGTTTCATTGTGAGGCAGAGGAAATAAATGTATGTGGGGGGTTGGGGGGATTGTTTGTTGGTGTTTTTTTGGTTTTTTTTTCATTGAAATTTGGAGGGAAGGATAGACCATTCAGCAATAATCAAGCGTCTCTCTGCCATTTTGCTACATAAACTCATATAAGGCTAGTAGAAGTAAGTAGCTTTTAAAAGATGATGAGATAATACCCACATTAGATTTTATCTACTACAGCGAGATACACCAAGATATCATTGTGAATACAAGAGATGTAATTTAGCCTGAATCTGTGGCTTACTGAAATGTTTTTAGTAGGCTTTTAGAAACAGTATAAAAATGCCAAATCCTCTGCCCTCTGACTCTATGACTCTTCAAACACCAATCCTTTATTGGTGCCCCCTTGGAATAGGCCATTAATTCTTTCATATTAAGTTGTCCAGAGTTCCTAAGGTTCCAGTCACTCCTACTGGCTTTAAAGAAATCTTTGATGCATTCCTTCATCATCTCATCTCAAGAAGAAATTCGGCAACATTTTCCGTTGCCACAAGAAGGTGCCCCGTCTTGACCACCAATTTTTATTAGAGATGGATGACTTCATAACCAGAGCACTCTGCCATTTTATGCCTTGAGAAACAGCCAGCCATTTGTGGTGCCGTCAGCCAGCCCGCCCATATCTACTTATGGAGCACAGGCAGGAAAATGAGGGGGGAGAAAAGCCTGAAGTAGCTCTTTAAGTTTCTCAAGCTTGTGGTGTTCACTAATATATGGAAAACCAGAATCTTAGAATTAGGAGGAATAAGCTAGTCTAACCTTTCACCCAGGGATGCAGCCTCTCCAACATTTACTGCAAAAAGGCTACCATTTTCTGCTTGAACTTTTTCAGGGAAAAGTAAGCCATTTCTCAAGGATGTAAAGTTCCTTTGTTAGACAAGTCAATTGTTAAACAATAATAGCACTAAAATAGATAGCCCTTTAAGGCTACTCATCTAGGCACTTCAAGGTCTGCAGTGTTTTACAAATGTCTCAATTTATCTCTTCCTCAACCTCGTCTTTCCTTCACATTAGGCATCCACAATTCTGCCAGCTTCTTCATTTCACATTTTGCCTAGACATTTTTCTATCCAGATTGTCCTCACCAAGACACAGGAGTGTCTCAGGAGTCTACCAGATGTGGTCTGATCCATGTAAAGCATCCTGGACACTGCTCTTGTGATGTAGCCTAAGATAGATAGTGGTTTGTTTTTTTTATTATTTTAAACCCTTAACTTCTGTGTATTGACTTATAGGTGGAAGATTGGTAAGGGTAGGCAATGGGGGTCAAGTGACTTGCCCAGGGTCACAGCTGGGAAGTGTCTGAGGCCGGATTTGAACCTAGGACCTCCTGTCTCTAGGCCTGGCTCTCAATCCACTGAGCTCTCAATCCAGCTGCCCCCTGATAGTGGGGGTTTTTTTAATTTTTATTTTATTTTATTTTTTAAACCCTTACCTTCTGTCCTGGAGTCAATACTGTGTATTGGCTCCAAGGCAGAAGAATGGTAAGGGTAGGCAATGGGGGTCAAGTGACTTGCCCAGGGTCACACAGCTGGGAAGTGTCTGAGGCCAGATTTTAACCTAGGACCTCCCGTCTCTAGTCCTGGCTCTCAATCCACTGAGCTATCTAGCTGTCCCCTACAAAAAAGAACACACATCACACCATTGGCTCATACAAAATTTGGAGCAAAATAAAACACCCAAGTTTGTTTTTTTAATTTGAACAAGCTAGATTCTCCACCCGCAAATAGTACTTTTGTAATTAATTCTTTTAAATATAAATGTATGTTTTCAGGGCTTATACTGGAAGGGACCCTGGTCCCTTCATCTAGCTCAGTGGTGCCAAAATCAAAATAGAAATGGGCCACCAAACCATACTGCATTCAGGAATGCCTCAGGTAGTATTCAAGCCCCATCTTTTGACTCTAAAATATTTTATAAATGAAGAAATAGAGGATAAGTAACTTGTCCAATGTCCTATAGGGAGTAAGCAACAGAGCTGAGATTCAAAGGCAGGTCCATCATTCCAAAGGCTTTTCTCCTCCATTGTACTGCCTCTGATTTATCTTTGTTTTTAAGACCAAAACCAGTAGGGCAAAATTTACCTTTCCAACCTGTCTGATTTGGGACTTGGATTCTGTGACCTGTGCCATTAGTTTTCCCTCCCAGCTTTGAGGAGTGATTTCTGTGTGTTCACCTACGTCATTAATGATGATGTCAGGGCCAAAAGCAGACTCATTCATACTCTTTAGGTATGGTTATTTATTCAGCTGCAAATTCATTTAACAGTACTGCTATTTAGATTTAGTACTTTGTGAGGATGCGGTAATATCTGTGAAAGCTTTTGGACCCTTTAGGGTGCTAAATAAATGCTAGCTATTATTTATGAACAAGGATGTGATGATTTACAGGCAAAATGGCATATATTCTGTCTGTGATATTCCCCCCCAACCTCACATCATTTTGATACTTTAGTGAATCTGTGATTTCATCTATGCGGGCATTTACTCCAGTGGTACAAATTACAACCAGTCCAAGTCTTACATGTGTGATTATTGACTGCATTTCCTGTAAATCCTCCATAGGGTTTCATCCAGCATAACAATGCCTTCCTCCAGATCTCAACATTATGTAGAAATCAGTGCATGTCCATTAGCCTTGTTCTTGCTACATGACTGGCCCACCTCGTTTGAGATGACATCCTTAGTCATCTTTTGCCCAGAACTTAATTGGCCCCCTGTCTTGTTTCTCCCTTCTCCCTGGCTATCCTCCACACAGCCACCGAAATGGGATATCTAGGTGGAGATGTTTAGCAGTTAAGTGCAAAGGAAAGACTGCAGCTGGAGAGAAATATGGGCTGGGGTCATCTTACTTAAACCCATTGATGCTGAGATCACTGAAAAAAAAAGGGGAGGAGATCCGGGACAGCTTCCTGGGGAATATCCACTTTCAGGAACATATAGTTGACAGTTGATTATTTTGCAAAAGAGCAGTAATCATTTTAGTAGAAGAAGGAGGGAAATGTCTTGAAAGCCTGAGACATAGTTAAAAGGAGGGAAGGGGGAAGGAAAAGGTGATCAATAAATATCAGGTGCTCTAGAGAAGCCCATAAGGATGGTTTTTAAGGAATAGATGTCCACATGTTTGTATGCAGTAGGAAAGTCAGTGGATAGAGAGCAAAATGGAAAATCTGAGAAAGTGATCATTAAAGATTGTGGAGAAAATGGAAGGGAATGGGATCAAGGACATAAATAGAAGAGTTAGGCTTTTTAGCCTTGGCAAGCATAAGAGCCACTTCTTCCTCCAAGGGTAAGGAAGAAAAATTGGGAATAATATAGTAGAGATTTGTGCATTCAAAACTTGGATAGATGCATGGCCTCAGTTTTTCCAATATAAATGAGTTGAAGTGATCTAATAAGAGGGAAGGGCAAGAAGAGTATGTGTAGATTGCTAGTAGAGAGAACAGACATCATGGAGAATACAGGAAACACTTAAAAGGAAAAGGGAAAGGACTGGCTTACAGCAATGAATCTAATTAGTATGGTTGTGTGACTTCCTTAGGAAGAAGATGAGTAGAAGTGGAGAAATACCTGGGGGTAATCCAAGGCTGAAGTTTGGAAAGGGATGAAGAATGGGCTAAGACAGAGCACTAAGGGATTATAGGGCAAGGAAATAGCATAAAACTATATTATTACTATATTTTATATATGCTATATTATTTATATATCCATTTTCATACATATCCATATATAAATACTATATTATTTATACCTATTTTCATAAATATATGTGAATAAAATATTATATATAATATATTACTATAGTATTATTATAAATTAACTATAAAGTCAAGATTTTGAAGGAAGGCAAATGGGGATCCAAATGAGCAGCAAAGCAGTTGTCGGGGTAGGGATAGAGAAGTTTAAGAGGTTATGTGAAACTCAGAGGAAGGAACAAATAGGAAGTTGTGGGAAAAAATTTGCAGATTTAGGTCATGAAGGCTGAACACTAGGGTTCTGATGATGAGATTAAGAGTCTAACCATCCCTATTTGTTGTAGAAGCAGAATTAAGGTATTGGGAATCGAAGATATTGATAAACTGGAAAGTAAGGGTTGTTGAGAGAAAATCAAGATATGTATTGAATACATGCAAGCTTATGTGACTCTGGGCAAGACATTTAACCCCAATTGTCTAGCCCACACCAATTCTAAGACAAAATATAAGGGTTTAAATTTGTAATTAACTTTAAAAATTAAGATATATATTGAAGTCTTCAAGTGCAAAGATAGGTTTTAGAATAAAGAGAAAGCACAAGGTTACGTACAGAACTCAAGGAGGTAGGGCAAATGACCTGGTAGTTTGTGGATAGTTTTATCACTATTCAAGTGACTATAAGGATGGCATTTGTCATCCTAGTCTTAAAATCACCTGAAGTATGAGATTTTGATGCATACCCAACACTTCTGACAAGACTCCCTATGAACTATAATTTCTAGGAAAGCTATTGGCCTAGAAATTATAGTATCAGATGTAGAACTTGACAGAGACTTTAAGGTCATCAAGTCCAACTCCCCATTTTTTTTTTGCAGATGAGGAAACTGAGTCCCATAGTAGATAACTTGCCACGGTCACCTCTAGTAAGGTTCAAAGGCAGGAACTCAAGTCTAACCAACCCTAAGTCTTGCACTCTAGCCAATAAATCATTCTGCCTCTATATCTTCCCACCTCATAGTGAAGAGTGAGTACCTGAGTTACTGGATCCTTTAAAATTAGTAAGTTGATTTTTCTGCTGTAAACTCAGTGGATGTGATATTAGCTCTCACCCTCCCTTTAGAATATAAGTTCCACAAAGCCAGAGACCATCTCCTTTTTGTTTCACTGTACTTGGCATATTGCAGCAAGTGCTTAATCAATGTTTTTCATTCAGTCCTTCATACAAATACTAAATCCCAAAGCCAGGACTCAAATTTGGGTCTTCTGACTCAAAATCTCATATTCTTTTCATAGTGTTTGTACTGCAGTCTTTACTCTATCACTCTTAAGAACCTCTTCCATCACACCCACCCCTTTACTTTTTCCTTCTTTAACAGAAAGCTATCCTTCACAGTAGAAAACTATTGTGGCAATAATGATATCTATAGCCCCTATTTGTGGGACTCAAATGAGAGAACAGTTGTGAAGCACTTTTCAAACCTTACAGCACAATATAAATGTGACTCATTTTTTAATTCTCTAATCCTAACCATTCCCTCAAACTCTCTGACACACCCTCACTCCCAAGCCCTCTCACCTCCGGTGGCAACTATAAGGATTGCTGACCCCAACAAATGTCCAAGGCCCACTTGGCTTTACCACTGTCACTGATTGTTATCAATAATTAAAGCTACTGGGGGCGGCTGGATGGCTCAGTAGATTGAGAGCCAGGCCTAGAGATGGGAGGTCCTGGGTTCAAATCTGGCCTCAGATACTTTCTAGCTGTGTGACCCTGGGCAAGTCACTTAATCCCTATTGCCTAGCCTTTACTGCTCTTTTGCCTTGGAACCAATACACAGTATTGATTCTAAGACGGAAGGTAAGAGTTTAAAGAAAAAATTAAAGCTACTTTCCTAAACTTTTTAAATGGAGCTAGAGTTGAGGGGGAGAAGCAAAGCTCAGCTGAAAAGATTTTTCCAGCCAAGTAAATTGAACGTTTGGTTTCATTCCTCGAGTTTCCTTGCACTTCCTGGTTGCTGCTTGAAATGCAACAATCAGGGATGTATTCCTTTAATTGGATGCTGACTGATGTTAAAAGCAATACCTCTAAATTGTCCTCAATTCCACTCCCAGTTATTTCCAACTGAATTTGAGCTAAGATCCTAGAGTATTTTTTTAAAACGTTTTTCTAAAACTCTTACCTTCCGCCTTAAAATCAATGCTGTGTATTGGTTCTAAGGACTTGCCCAGGGTCACACAGCTGGGAAGTGTCTGAGGCCACATTTGAACCTAGGACCTCCGGTCTCTAGGCCTGGCTCTCAATCCATTGAGCTACCCAGCTTCCCGTTTACCCCCGCCCCCTCCCCCGAGTATTTTTTGATAGGAAGAGGGCCCTGAAGAGAGAAGAAGCTACAGAGGATGGAAGACTCCCAGCACACAACTTGGAAATAACTTGGGGGCACCTTGGTCTAAACCATACTGGAAAAATAATCCTGCTTATAGCATGCTTACCCGCAGGGGCCCTTTCTGCATCTACTTGAAGTCATCCGCCTCCCGCATCTATCTGGAAGCTTTTTCTTAAGATCAAACCTAAATTTACCTCTTGGCAATGTCCACCCATTGCTCCTAATTTTGTCCAAAAAAAAAAAAAAAAAAAAAAAGGAATCTCTCTCCTATCCACAGCCCGCCCTTCCATGAGCAGACCTTTATCTATTCCACAGTTTTGCGTAGGGTCACTGCAGGCTTGTGTCCATTCAGAAAAAGGCGGGGGACAGAGGCCGACTCTCGCTACTGAAGAATCATCACGGACCAGGGGCGGAGGGAGCCGAAACTTTTCTCCCTTTCCCGCCCCTACTGAACTCTTTGATTATGCATACAAACGCGGAAGGGAACCTAGCACAGAAACACGATCCATCGGACGAGAAGGGAAAACTCGTCTTCCTCTGTGGGGATAGAAGAAAGAGAGAAGACCGAGGGGGAAAACGTGTGTGCGGCCCTTCCCGGAGGCCAGGTAGCACCTGCTCCTCCTCTCTCCTCACCCGGGCCCCTCCCCTTGGGGCGGGCTTCTAGGGGCAGGATTCCCTCCTCTCCCGGTTCCTTTTCCTGCTACTATCCTCCCCGTCTCTGCCCCGGCCTCTTTCTCTCCATCCCTCCCTCTCTCCCTCTCCCTCTGGGAGCGAGCCTGCTGTCCGGCCTCTATGTCTCTGTGGCCCGAGGAGCTAGGCAGTACGGCGGCGGCCGGATCGCTGCTTCTGTGCGCCGCGCAGTTGGCGGTTGGCTATGCGGTGGGCAGCCGTCTGGGCCGCGGGGTGGGCGCTGCTGACCGCTGGGCGCTAGTCTGGCTCTGCTATGACGCCCTGGTGCATTTCACGCTGGTAAGTGTGTGGAGTCCTGCAGCCTCTGGCCTCGATCCCTTCCTTCTTCCTGGATCGGCGATGCTACTGCGCCGAGACCAAAGCCATCCCTTCCTGGCGCGTGGAGGCCGGAATCCTTTACCGTGCACCCCCTGCACAGCCAGTGGCTACAGTGATGGGTCTCTCCCGTGATGGCGCTCCAGGTTCTTTCCCCTCCGGCCTTGGACTCTACTAGCTGCTTTTTCCTCCCCTGCCCACTACATCCATATTTGGGGCATCCTTGTGTGTGTAATAAACAGAGAGCCTCAGAGCCCTGAAGCCTAGTATTCCATACCCTCTTCTGATAACATACGGATTGAGTGAACCTGGCAAGTTTTTAAAACTGTAGGAGAAGTCACTTGCCCCCCATTGCCCACCCTTACCAATCTTCCACCTATGAGACAATACACCGAAGTACAAGGGTTTAAAAAAAAACAACTGTAGGAGAGCGTTTGCCGAATTGCATTAGCATTGCAAGTTTTCTCTTTTAGATGCCCCAGAGAGATCAAGATATACATCTATCTGTACATACTACCCAAAGACCCGATCTCGACGTAAAGCTATTGCAGAAGGCTGGCCTGATACCCCGCCTTCAATTTCTAGTGCCCTTCCTTCCAAAGTGCCTCGTCTCTAACTACTCCGTATATATTTTGTATCAATTAACTTTCTTTTCTTGCTCCATATATGATTATAGACACCCATTTCCCCTGTTAGAGTGTAAACTCATTGCAAATAGGGATTGTTTTCAAAAATTAAACGTTGTTATTTATTTTTTATTCTGCACTTTTAAAAAAGGGGCATTTCTGCATACAAGTAGAACAGAAAGAAGATTGTACATGAAACTGCAAATCTATTAGAGCTTCACTTGAAATTTTTTAACCTGTTACTTTCTCTTAAATTTAATTTTTTTCAATTAACAAAATTATAATTTCTCTTCTTCCTACATCCTTCCTTTTGGGGGGGGGGAGGGGAGAGGAAAGAGAGAGAAACAAAAGCCATGTAACAAATATGCAAGTCACAAAGAAAGTACAAATTCTCTCATTAGCTTTGTCCAAAAAAAATCTCATCCTGCATCTCAAATCCAATGCCCTCTCTGTCTATACATAGGTAGCATGTTTCATCATTAGTCCTCTGGAGTCATGGTTGGTCATTGCACTGATCAGGTTTTCAGAATTGTTTGCTTTTACAATATTATTATAATGTAAATTATTCTTCTGATTCCACTTGTTTCACCATGCATTGATTCATTCAGAGTCTTCCTAGGTTTCCCTGAAACCATCCTCTTCATGATTTCTTATAGCTTAATAGTATTTCATGCTAGAGATTGTTTCATTTTCTGTACTTATATCTCCAGTTCCTAGATGTGCCAGCCATGTAGCAGGTACATAATTAATACATGTTGATTGATTGGTAGAAGGACATTCCAGGAAGATGGAACTAATAGGGCAAAGCCCAATAGGAAGTCTAGAAAGTACAGATCATGTTTTGGGGAAATGGCAATGGAGTTTGGCTGGGCAATGGGGTACATGAAAAGGCACAGTGTGGGGCAGCTAGTGCCTCAGTGGATTAAGAATCAGGCCTGGAGGTGGGTGATTCTGGGTTCAAATCTGGCCTCAGATACTTCCTGTGTAACCCCCAAGCAAGTCACTTAACCCCTATTGCCCAGCCCAATGATGGCAAAACTATGGCTTGGGTGCCAAAGATGGCACATGGAACCCTCTCTGTGAGCATTCAGCCTTCTCCCATCAAGTTTGTTCCTAGAAAGACAGAGGGATTCAGACGAAGCTGCTCCCCTCCCCTTCTCCACCCTGCCTGGCAATATTTTTTCATATTCCCCTGCCCCTCTGCCCAGTGCCCAATGGGAGCTCACAGTGGGGAAGGTGGGCAGCTCACTTGCGGCAGAGCTGAAGGGAAGCAGAGCACTCAGTCCACTCCCCTCCCTCACTCTACACTCATTGAGGATATCCTCGATTCACTACCACCCCCATCCCTCCACCCAGCAGCACATTGTGAGGGCTTCCTCCCTCCCTAGAGTGGGGTAAGGTGTGGGGGGGGTACCTAGGCACTCAGTCGGGGTGGGGTCTGGACATAGCACCAGTGGGGGGCGGGGGACAGGATGGGGCCTGGCTCTCCATCTCTAAAATGTTCACCATCACTGGCCTAGCCCTTGCCATTTTTCTGCCTTGGAACCAATATACAGTATTGATTCTAAGATGGAAGGTAAGGGTTTTTTGTTGGGGGGTTTTAAGGCATAGTAGGAGATAATGTTGGATAAGTAGTTTAGACATAAACTGCAAAGAATATTGAATGGCAGGAAAAGAAACTTAAACTAGATTCAACAGGAGATGGAAAGACTCTGAAGACCCAGAATGGGCTGATCTATTTAGCTAACCCAGCCCTATCACTTTACCTTCTTTTTATTTTTTATTTTATTTTATTTTTTAAATTTTTTATCTTTGAAATTTTTATTTAATTAATTTAGGATATTTTTTTCCCATGGCTACAAGATTCATGTTCTTTCCCTCCCCGCCCCCCCTTCCCATAGCCAATGGGCAATTCTATTGGTTTTACATGGGTCATTGATCAAGACCTATTTCCATATTATTGATATTTGCACTAGGGTGATCTTTTTAGAGTCTACAACCCCAATCATGTCCACCTCAATCCATGTGATCAAGCAGTTGTTTTTGTTCTGTTTCCACTCCCACAGTTCTTCCTCTGAATGTGGATAGTGTTCTTTCTCATGAGCCTCTCCGAGTTGTCCTGGATCATTGCATTGTTACTAGTAGAAAAGTCCTTTACATTGGACTGTGCCACAGTGTATCAGCTTCTGTGTATATGGTTCTCCTGGTTCTGCTCCTTTCACTCTGCATCAGTTAAAATGAGGGCAGCTAGGTGTCTCAGTGGATAGAGAGCCAGGGCTAGAGACGGGAAGCACTGGGTTCAAATCTGGCATTTTCTAGCTCTATGACTCCAGGCAAGTCACTTAAATCCCCTTACCTTGCCCTCACCACTCTTCTGCCTTGGATTCAATACACAGTATTGATTCTAAGATGGAAGATAAGGATTTTTTTTTTTTTTAAACCCTTACCTTCCGTCTTGGAGTCAATACTGTGTATGTGTTCCAAGGCAGAAGAGTGGTAAGGGTAGGCAATGGGGGTCAAGTGACTTGCCCAGGGTCACACAGCTGGGAAGTGTCTGAGGCCAGATTAAGGATTTTTTTTAAGAAGTTAAAAATGAAAAAAAAATTTCTAAAGTCAATACAGGGCCACTTGCATTTATTGAGTAAAGGCAGATCTGGGCTTCAGGAAAATGACTTTGGTATTTATATGGAGGACAAATTGGAAAGAGAGATACAGAAGGGTAACCAATGAAGCTACTGCCATAGTCCAAGTAAGAGGGGAGGAGCCATGGACTTAGGTGGTAGCTAGAGGAGTAGAGAAAAGGGAGCTTGTAAGAAAAATGGAGGTAGACCTAAGGAGATTTGGTAACTGATCGGATATGTGAGGTGAGGGAGAGTAAGGAACTAAAGATGATACTAAGTTTGAGATGCTGGTTCACTATAGAATGGTGATGATCTCATTAGTATTAGGGACATTTGGAAAAGGAGTGGGTTTGGGAGAGGAAATATACGGCAAATTGATATCTGCCATAGAGATCCCAACTTTTTCTCCTGAGCCTTGCTTAGAATCACAAAATAGCCAAGATGAAAGGTAAAGGGAAGAAATGGAAATGTGAGAGAATCTTAGATATTATCCAGTCATAGAATCATTAACTTTAGAGCTGGAAGGACTGTTAGAGGTTACTGACACCAACATTTTGATTTTCCAGATGACAAAACTGAAATCTTGAGAAGGGAAGTGATTCTAGTGGAACAAGTATTTGAAGGTACCTGGGTTTTAATGTTGACTCTTTTACTTGTTACCTGTACAGCTTGAGGCAGGACACTTCATCTCGAGTTTTACTTTTCTCTTCTTCAAAATGGTGGCAACAGATTAGAATAGATGATTGTTAAAACCCCTTCCATCTTTACAATGATGTCTTAGCAAGTGGCTAATCAGGAATTAAAAACTCAGTTCTGATGGTCATAACCAATGTTCTTTCAGATGATTTTTTAAAAATGTATTTCTATTTCTTGTTTTTAAATCATCTTGATTTCTCAATATATCCTTCACTCCTTAATCCAGAACAGGGGTCGGCAACCTTTTTGGCCATGAGAGCCATAAACGCCACATTTTTTTAAAATGTAATTTTGTGAGAGCCGTACAGTGCTCACAGTGCACGCTCCTGTAATAGGGCCTGAAAAAAAATTGACTTTATGGCTCCTGCAGAAAGAGCCATATCCGGCCCTCAAAAGAGCCAGATATGGCTCGAGAGCCATACGTTGCTGACCCCTGATCCAGAAGGTCAACTTTTATTAGAAAGATCAAAAAAGAAAGAAATTGAACAAACCACCAAAGTGGGACAAAAAACACCCAGGACCCGATGACTTTACAAGCAAATTCTGGTAAACATTTTTTTTAATAGTTAATATTGGCATTACAAAGACTTTTTGAAAAAAATTGGAAAGTAAGGAGTCTTACATGATTCTTTAAATATTACCTTAATATAACATGATATAATATATAATACTTAAACCAAAGATAGTCAAAACAAAGATTAAAAAAACTATACACCAATATCCCTAAGGAATATTGAAGCAAGAAATGTAAATAAAAAATAAGTAAAGTGAGTTTGGCAACATATCACAAAGATTATACACTATGGTTAGGTTTGATTTTTACCAGAAATTCAGGCTTGGTTCAGGAATAGAAAAACTCTCAAAAATATACCATACTAGTAACAAGAAAAAAATCACATTGTATCAAATTCAGGAAAAGCTTTCAATAAAATATATCTATTCCTGTTTAAAAAAAAAAACACATAAGAAAGCATAGCAAAAATGGTCCTTTCCTTAATGTGATAATTTGTGTCTCTATAAAAATAACAAGCATTTATGTAATGGAATAAATCATAATATAATACGATATAATATCTTTCAAATAAGACCAGAAGAATTAAAGCAAGGGTGTCCACTACTATTTTTTTTAACTTTCCATCTTAGAATCGATAGTATGTATTGGTTCCAAAGTGTAACAGTGGTAAGGACTAGGCAGTTGGGGTTAAGTGACTTGCCTAGGACCATACAGCGAGGAAGTGTCTGAGACCACTACTATTTAATATAGTCCTACAAACACTAGCTATAGCTATAACACAAGAAAAAAGAAATTGAAGGAATGTTTATAGGCAAAAAGGACATATCTTTCCAAATAAGATGATGGTTTCTTTAGAAAAGCTTAGAAGGTCAATTAAAATTAATCAAAACAACTTCAGGGGGCAGCTGGGTAGCTCAGTGAATTGAGAGTCAGGCCTAGAGATGGGAGGTCCTAGGTTCAAATCTGGCCTCAGACACTTCCTAGCTGTGTGACCCTGGGCAAGTCACTTGACTCCCATTGCCCACCCTTACCATTCTTCCACCTAGGAGCCAATACACAGAAGTTAAAGGGTTTAAAAAAACAACAACAACAAAATTGCAGGATATAAAATAAAACCACAGAAATCATCACAATTTCTCTATATCACAAAAACAGCAAGAAGAGATGGAAAAGTTCCATTTAAATAGCTATAAACTTTATAAAATGCCTGGGAGTCTGTACCTACTAAAATGTACACAGGAATGAGATGAATACAACTATAAAACAATCTTTACAGTAATAAAGATAAGTTTAAGTAATTGTAGAAATGTTAAGTGCCCACAGATAGGCTAAACTAATATGATAAAAATGACAATACTACATAAGTTAATTTACTTATTCACTATCATACTAATCAAATTACCAAAGAATTACTTCATAGAGCCATAAAAAAATAATAAAATTCATCTGGAAGAGAGAAAAATCAAGAATCTCCAGAGAATTAAAAAGGTGGGGGGAAAGGGAGCATATCAATAGTGAAGTATCACGAAGCAATAATCATTAAACCAACTTGGTACTAGTTTTAAAAAAATAGAAATTGATCAGTGAAACAGAGTAAGTAATCAACATAGAGAAACAAATAAACCTAGTATTTAATAAACCCAAAGAACCCAGTTATTGGGGAAAGGACTCCCTATTTGACAAAAATTTCTGGAAAACTGGACAGAAATCTGACAAATTGTGTTTAGACCATCATCTCCCATAATATGACAGCTAAACTCCCAATGGATACATGACTAGTAGCCCTAGGGATATATATAAAAAGTCACATAAACAGTAGAGCAAAAATAAATTACCTTTCAGATTAATAAATAGGAGAAAGGTTCTCTTTTCTATTTTCTTTATCATTCCCTTCTATCAGTGCTCTTTTCAGCTGGAGTGCATATGGGAGAGCTAGGCTGTCTTTCATGTTATCACCTTAACCAAAAGTTCCTTCAATTTCACATAACTGGCATATAATCCATTTTTCTTTTGTTATCGCCTCTATTCCTGATTCTGTTAAGGTCTCTTCCCCCTCGTCAGAATTATGTCAGTTGTCTATAGTCTTTATTTTAAAAAAAGATAACCATCTATCCATTTTGAGCCCATTACATAATGAAGTATTAAGATAGGAACATCAGCCTCATTTCTGCCAAACCAATTTTCCCAGCAGTTCTTGCCAAATAGAGAATTTGTTTGTTTTCCATTCTTTATCTAATCTGTTCCACTGATCTCCTTTTCTATTTTTTAACCCTTATTAAATCATCTTGATGGCCACTTGCTTTAAGGTCTAATTTGAGCCTTCTCCTTATACCTACTTTTTTCTCCCTTCCTTGAAATTCTAGACCTCTTAGTCTTCCAAGTAAATTTTGACATTATGATCTATCCAGCTTTCTTAAATATCCCCTTTGTGTTTTGATTAATGTTTTGTAATTGTATCTATGTGGATCTTGAGTGTTTGTTGGTAGATTGGTGGCTCCAAGTAGCTTTAGCATTTTACAGTTCTCTTAAGTGACACTTCCTATTCTATTATAGCCTCCTTAGTTTCCTTAATTGTAAAAGGGGAAAAGGGGGACTTTGGTTTGGATATTAATATTTAAAGGTATGGTCGCCAAGAATTGAATAAATATCAATTCTAAAATGATTTTAGTAATGTATTTATAAAATATAGGAGAGAAAGTAGAAGTAGAGAGATGAGAAGAGGATAGAGTAAGAGATCTAGCTTAAAGAACTAGACTATGTACTCAATCCCTGGCTTTACTCCAGCAGAGCTCCAGAGGTCCCAACCAGAGAGCCTAAAAGTCAATTAACAAGGGATTAGCCATGAGGGCTTCTCCCAATCAAGGGAGCCTCCAAGAGGCTAGTACCTCCAGGGAAGCTAAGGTAGTCAGCCTTCTTCACTCGCCATGTGTAGTTCTAAGGGAAAGATTTAAGAACAATCTCACCAAGGTCTCAGGGTCCCAGGTCCAGCAACCAGCATCTCCAACTCAAGCTCCAACTCCAGGAAAATGAACAAGAACAGGCCCACAGGAAGTTGTCACTCCCTTTTAAAAATGCTTCTTTTTTGTCACTTCCTGTGCCTTCCTCTTAGTTTATATATCCAATCACAACAGATGCTTTGCTTAGGACTGCCCAGGGGGCAATCAGTCAATTCTGATTCATCACCTACTCTTGTACACGCAGATTACAGACTTCCCAACTTGTGAATTAAGTGGTGATGTTTTCACCTTTTATGATTAAATCTAAAGATGGGTAGGGTAGGTTTAATCTCATTATCACATAGAATTTCTAAACTAGCGGTGTTCCCATACTATTAAGTAAGGGGTGATTTTTCTCCCAACAAAAATTTCTAAAATCCCTGAAGGAAACACTGAACAATACAGTTCTTGAGACTAGATAGCATTAAGCATTTTACAAAGTTTGGGCTCTATCTCTTCATTTTCAACCCACTGGGCAGCCCACAAACTCATTACATAAATAAATCAATGCATTATAAATCAAGCCTGGTAATAGTATATAATCTTTGTGATCTATTGCTATAGTCACTTTGCTAATAATTTATTTAAAGTTTTTACATCATTATTCATTAGGGATATTTATATAGTTTTCTGCCTCTGTTCTGACTTCAGTTTGGGTATTATGTTTTAAAATTTTTATTATATTGCATTGCATCATTTCATTATGTTATATTATATTACATTATATATCAGTGATGGGCAAACTTTTTAAAGAGGGGGCCAAAGGAAAGAAAATGCTCATCTGTCAGTCTGTTTCTAAGGCAACTCTTTCGAAGTTTCATTGTATTGTATTCTACTCATTTTAGTCATCAGATTAAGAATAATGTCACATGGCTGGCCCAAAAGAACATTTCAGGGGGCCACATCTGGCCCATGGGCCAGATTTTTTTTTTTGTTTGCCCATCACTGTTATATATCATATCAGGATTGCAATAGATTTGGAAACAAAGGACCTGGGTTCAAATCCTGGCTCTGTCATTTACTATTTGGGTCATTTTAGGCAAATCATTCCTGGAGTCTCAGTTTCCTCATCTGGAAAATTTTGAGTTCAAGGTAGGCTATGAAGATCTTTACCAGCTCCAAATCTTATGATCCTCTGAGTTATAAATCCCAATCTTCCTCTCATCCCTGGCTTGTGGTCCTTCTCACTTGCTCTTCTCTTGTCTCTCTCTCTCTCTGAAAATATGAAATATGTGAGTCTATTATCATATGTAATATGTGGAAGCTTTCCTTTGTATTGGGGTGAGTACTGATGGTAGGAAGGTGTGTATCTAGACTCCCCCCTTGTTAGCTTTCAATGTGCCAGATCAGCTATTCATTCACCCCCACCCCAGGGAAGACCTATGGGGGAACAAACTCAAAGTGGCTCCCCAAACTGGCAAAGCTGTAGTGGGGATGTTGAAGGAAGGTATTGGGGTTCAGTTGAGACCCTAATGGGTTGGATCCCACCTTCAGAGCCAGCCCTGTTGAGACAAGCCTCCCCCACTCCTAAGTTCAAGTTAGCTTTTGCCCATCAAGATGGAGTCAGGTAATGGTCTGCCCCTTGGCCCCAAGATCAGTCACCTCCCCCCCCCAGTGTAATTGCTCCAGACTCTAAGTATCAAACTATCAGGGGTTTATTAAAGGATAAAATAAATTCAGGGTACAGGGGAAAGGTGTAGGGGAATCAAGGATGGTGGGAAGGGATGAACTTCACTAACAACTATGTCTTCTCCCCAAGAGAGCAGCTCTGGACTTTCTTCTGTGACTTGGTCACAGTAACCCACTCTCTCTTCCCCCTACAGTCTCCTATCAAATATTTCTAACTAATATAAAGGAAAGTAGCAGGATAAATGGATTTGAGCAGGATCAGGGAAGGGAACACCGCCGCTGCCCCCCCCCCCCCCCCGCTTCAAGTCTGCTCCCCCAGGAGTTAGAGCTCTCTGGCCACATTGGAGAATTGCTGTCAATGTCTTCTTTGTTGGTATTTGAAGATAGTAGGAATTGATGTTAGTAGTTGTGATCTCCCAATAATCACTAATAAAAGTACAGAGGAGCCCAATTTGCTCAGGATTCACCCCAAAATCAAAACCTCCCAACCAAAGAACCAACCCCCCAGAGTCCCAGTCCGGTCAGGAGTGAAGTGACAGTTGAGAAGCCTCTTCCAAAACTCCTCTTGCTGTTGGCCCCTCCCAAATGGAATTCTCTCAGGGTTCCATGGGGTCGGCTTCCAGTCCCCTTCCAAGACGAGTGTTTAGTGATCCTTGATTTACTCCAATTCCACACTTACACCTTCCATTGTCTCCGCTTGTCCAATGAAAGTACAGTAGCCATGGCATGCTGTGTCCCAAAGAGGTCTCTAGAAGGTCAAGAGACCTTTCAGAAAGCTGAGGCACGGTTGCTGCTATCCAGAGATGAAAGGTCACATCCCTGAACTCTGCCCAGGGAATCTGTGAACAAAGGAAAGATCACGAGCTGTGACTTTTAGAGATTCTAAAAACAAACTGGGAAGCTGGAAATCACTCTTTTGAAATCCATATGGTTACAACCAACAACCATAAAATATTTTGTGTGCATATATGTGTCTACATATGTTTACATTTTATACATCATATATGTGTATATATCTACATAAGTATAGATATAGATAAATTATAGCTATATAATTTGAGTACTTTAAGTACTTTTAAATGACCTTGTGTTTGTTTTTATCCTGGTAAAACATAGCACCCACTGTAGTGAAAAGAAGAGATCAGAAAAGCCATCAAGTCAAATTTCCTCATTTGACAACTGAAGAAACTGAGGTACGGCACTTACCTGCCTTGCTTAAAGTCCTACATGGAGGAAGTGCCTGAGGTGGGATTTCAAGCCAGATCTTCTTGATTCCAAGAGATCAGTGCCTGAGCTACCTATACTCCAAATGGGAACGCTTGGGTTCAGTTGAACCTCTGACACTTTAGTAATGTAGCTATGGACATGTAACTTAAGTCTTTGGATTCTTCAGGAGCATTAAAAGACCGTGTAAAGCAGAGGATCTTAACCATTTCAGTGTCATGGACCCTTTTTGGAATCTGGTGAAGCCCATGGATGCTTTCTCAGAAAAACGTTTTTAAGCAAAAAATAAAATGCGTAGAGTTACACAGGAAACCGATCATCTCAAAATACAATTAACAAAGTATTTTAAAAAACACATTCACAGGTTAACCCTTGGTCAAGAACTTCTTTTCTACAAATTCTATAATCTGCCTTGACGGAAGGAGCATCTCTATTGGTGAAGTCCCAGGTCCTTGGGTTCCAAATTCAGTGTAACTCAAAGGATACGTAGGCTACCCAAAAAAAAATATTACAGCACTCCCCTATTTTGCAGGATTGCTATGGGAAAAGCACAATATGGTTTATGACGTCTTTTTTGACCTGTAGCATAACCACATACTGAGGTTTCTAGGTGGCTCAGTGGATAGAACAAAGGACTTGGAGGTAGGAAGGCCTGAGTTCAAATGTGGCCTCAAACACTCGCTGTGTGATCCTGGGCAAGTTGCTTAACCTGTTTGCCTTAATCCACTTGAGAAGGAAATGGCAAACCACTCTGGTATCCTTTGCTAAGAAAACTCCAGGTTTTCTTGTAGGGTACACAGGATCAGAAAGAGTCAGACATGACGGAAGGACTGAACAATAATAAACATATCCAAAATCACCATGATTAACTGGTTTATAATGAGATCCTCCTTTGGAATAGTCCTTTATATTAAGCTTTTCTTCCACTTTTCCATACTTATCCTTTCTTGCTCTTTGCTTCTTATTCTTCTGTCTACTTCCTTAGAAGAGGTAAAGGAAACTTTCTTGGTACTTTTTTCCTCTTTGTACATTTTCTCTGTTCTTCTCTGGGCCTCTTTTCCCCTCCCTGCTTTTTTCAGAATCATCTCTTATCTCAGTTCTGAGAAGCTTCTTCTGAACTACCCATACTGACTTGAGGGTAAAACCAAGGATGAGCAACAGCAAATCTCCTGCACCAAAACTAAAATAAATAGTGAGAATAAACATATATTTAGGGAATACTATTAACTTTAAAATGACAAATATATACATATACATATATACATATAGAGTGGTACAGATGAAGAAAGCAGAATTAAAATAATGAGACACATAGAGATAGAAACAGAGGGCAATAAATTGTCATATCAGTACACAAATAGTCTAGACCAGTGATGTGCAAACTACAGCCCTCAGGAGGGGCTGCCCCTGAAATGTTCTATCCTGCCTCACATTATTCCTAATCTGATGAATACAATGAGTAGGGTACAATACAATGAAACTTCGAAAGAGTTGCCTTAGAAACAGACTGACAGATGAGCATTTCCTTTCCTTTGACCCCCTCTTTAAAAAGTTTGCCCATCACTGGGCTTTATGTCTTTTTTTTTTTTTTAACCCTTACCTTCCATCTTGGAGTCAATACTGTATACTGGCTCAAAGGCAGAAGAGTGGTAAGGGTAGGCAATGGGGGTCAAGTGACTTGCCCAGGGTCACACAGCTGGAAAGTGTCTGAGGCCAGATTTGAACCTAGGACCTCCCATCTCTAGGCCTGGCTCTCAATCCACTGAGCTACCCAGCTGCCCCCTAGACTTTATGTCTTAATTTGTAATTTAGTCCTTTTTTTTGTTTGCTTGAACATTAATTTTGGTTGCTTTTTAAAAGATTCCCTCATTTTTTCAAAATTTTAAAAAGCTGTGTACTTATTAACAACCAACTGGCCTCTTACAAGAAACAACACCAGGATGGGAGAATTCAACCAAAAAATTGAGTTTGTCTAGCATGGAGCAGTGGAAAAGAGGGCAGGCTTTGAAGGTGTGGTCCCCAAGTTTGAAATCTGGCCCTACCATTTACTTATCTAACTACCTGTGGGCAAGTTACTTAACCTCCCTGGTCCTCACTTTCTTCTGTAAAATAAGGATTTGACTCAGTGGCCTCTCAAGGCTCTTCCAGTCCTAAATCTGTGAAGCTCTGACTATCCTTAGGATGTTGGTTTCTTCAGGCAATTTATGAAACAAGATCCAGCTTCTCACAAATATTTAAATGCCTGTTATCATTCTTGTCCTTTGGTATAAAAAGCATTTTCATCCTTAGAGCAGTGATGGTGAACCTTTTAGAGATGGAGTGTCATACCCAATCCCCATCCCACCCACCCCCAGACTGAGTATCGTGCCTTCCCCCCACTGAGTGCCAGGGGTGCCCTGCCCCACACAGGGGAGGGAAAAAGCACTCCCATTGGGCTGCTGGGTAGGTGAAGTGAGGAATGTCCTCAGCAATTGTAGAGAGGGGGAGGGGAGTGGCCCGAGTGCTCTGCTCCCCTCCAGCTCTGCCATCTGTGAACTGCCCACCTTACCCCCTCCCTATGTGCTTCCATTGGGCTGCTTGACAGAGTATGTGAAAAAGATATCATCAGGCAAGGTGGACAGGGGGAGGGGAGAGGCAGTGTGCCCACAGAGAGCTCTCTGCATGCCATCTTTGGCACCTGTGCCATAGGTTTGCCATTCCTGCCTTAGAGTTTAAGATGTCTTATAGATATCAGCTTCAGATTCTGTAATATGTTTAGATATGCAATATATGTCTTGTTCACAACATGGCAAATGGAGGAATATGTATTATATAATAATATATGTACGACTTTTAAAAAATTCTCCAGAAACTGTGTGCTTAAAAGTTTGACGCTTTTAGCTAATCAAAAGACAATTGATTAGGATTTGTTCCAATGGCTGGCCATTTAGTAGACACTCACTATTTAATTCCATCTCTCTAGTTGCCTCACTTTAAAACACATTCATCCAGTGTCTTGTGGCTATTCATTTCTAAAGAAAAGGACAACCAGGGCCAGTTGTGGATGTCAAGGGTAAACTTCTGGGAGCAGGGGCCAAAATGTGCCATGGTACAGTGCCAAGGGTCCTGGAGAGAGACCTAGAATTGGAAGGGCCACTAATCCAGCCAGTCTAGTATAGGAATAAATGTTCTTTTCAGCCTCCTTAACAAATGTCATCCTACTTCTGACAAAACTCTTGAAGTAACAAGAAACTCAATTCTCACAATAACAGCCCCTAACACTTGGGAACATATCTCATCATTAAAAAATTTACTCTGGAGGCTAAGAAGATCACTGGCACCTATAGAAAAGTTCTTCTAGCAGTCTGGACCATTTATACAGCCTGATTCAGTGAGGTAAACATTTTTTAAGCCTACTATATGATCAGGCACTGTTTTTAGGACTGGGGATACAAATAAGAAACAGACAGTCCTTTCCCTGAAGGAGCTCACTATCTAATGACTGAAGACAACAAACAAAAGGAGGCTACCCTGGGGTAGAGGAACAAAGAGAATATCAGAGGTGGGGTACTTCATGTTCTACAGAGTTTTTAAATCAAGGAGAGCTGCAGCTAGAAGGTGGAGAGTTGCCTGGAAGGTCAAACGCCAACCCTCTATAAAGGAAAGTTGTAGGAGGAATTCAGGGCTCCACCCTCCAGTAAGAGGGGGAGAGGAGGAGAAAGAGGGAGTTAGGAAGGGGGTGAATATCTATCCAAATCTGAATTAACAGCATGATGTTGAGATTTAACCTGGTCAGTTTATCTGGAACAGGTAGGTGGCCTGGTGGATAGAGTGCCAAACTAGAAATTGGGAAAACTCATCTTCCTGAGTTTAAATACAACCTCAGACACTTACTAGCTGTGTGGCCCTGGGCAAGTCACTTAACTGCGTACCTCAATTTCCTCATCTGTAAAATGAGCTGAAGAAGGAGAGGACAATAGTATCTTTGCCAAGAAAACCCTAAATGGGTTTTTTTTTAATCCAGTCAATATGCTCAATAGTTAAGATAATAATAATAATAATTCCTAGCTCTTTAACACTTTAAGGTTTGTGAAGGGCTTTCTATAGAATGTTTTACTTCATCGTCACAGCCATCCTGTGAAGGTGCTATTAATAGACTCATTTTACAGATGAGAAAGGTCAAGGTTATTTGTTCTTAATCACATTGCTATTAAACATCCGAGGGTAGATTCAACTTTCTGACTCTTAAGTCTAATGCTCCATCTACCACCCCATGCTGTGAATTGGATTGGGAAATGTCTTTTCAGAATCTGAATGTCTTTCTGAAGCAGCGATAGGTTGTTTTTTTTCCTTTTTGTCAGAGGGGAGAGATGAGTTGGAAGCCCTGGTGACGCATGCACAGCCATCATGCAGCAGGGATGATAGATCTAAGGTGGCCATCTGATCCATTAATTTATCATCATTTTGAAAGAGCCAGCGTCCTATCTCAATTTCATGAGGCAGCATGTCCACTATGGCCGGTTCCCATCAAATGGAAGTCATTGTCTCATTAGGAGGAGGACAGCTGGGCAGCATGCATCTGGGAGGGTACTAAAGCCTAGTCACTGAGGGCAGCCCTAGAAGGCTGAGGCAGCTGATCCTCTGTCAGTGGGGATGGGATGTATGCTGTTGCCATGACATGACCACCATTTTGTGATTCAGGTTAGGAACTAACTAATTAATGAGTTCGGAACAGAGTTAATATACCAGTCCTTTTCTTTCAGCAGTGCCTCCTTTTGTAGCTAACATAACTAAGTTTTATATGGTATTCCCTGGGGTTCTTTTGAAACACATGTTCCTACAAGTACAGCTCTAATTAAATTGAATCTTTTATTGAAATTTCCATAACATTTCTTTGAGGTTGTTTTTTTTTTTTTTAATTAAAGCTGGAAACTAAAAAATTCAGCATATCTCCCTTAAGAAAAAGTCTGATTAGATACCAATAGTTCCTTAGTTTATGCATTTATTTTTGTTAACATCTCTGTTAAGAGCTCTGTTTTAGGGATATCAAGGCACCGTGTGAAAATTCATTGCCTGGTATTCTTTTCGGTGATGAGGGAGGCTATAAATTGGTAGTCTTGCTTTGCAGGTGAGAAATTTCAATTTGGGATTGATTTTCTTCTTAACTATCAAACAGTATATTTTTGTTTTAATCGTGTTTTTTTTAGAGAGGCCAGTTCAATAAGCATTTATTAAATGCCTACTATTCCCAGCACAGGGCATGAAAGGCCAAAAATGAAAACTCCTCCTGTCCACAAGGAATTTACATTGTACTGGGAGCAAATTCGCCATTAATTCCCAGGGCTCATGTGGAATTTCACATCTTTTTTTATATTTTCCTTAATTGCTATGAAACACATGGAATATAAAACAAAACGGACCAAATAAAGGCCTTGACAGTTATCTGGCTCCCCTTCTGCAGGAATACTGCAAAGGCTGTAGAATGGAGAACAGTCGGCATCTGAAATAAGCCACTGGAGGAAACAGCAGTTGGCATAAAGGAAAACCTCCAGAAACAGCAGTGCTCTGGTCCAAAGGGAAATACTGCAGATGCTGTCATAGTCAGCAGGCATGACCTCACTCTGATAGATGAGGAGAAAGTGGCTTTCTAAGTGGAAGCAGGAAGTCTTTGCAGCTTTCTCCTCAAAGATAGTCAGAAGAGTTGTCTAGTACGCGCCACGTACAGCCTGGAAGTAATGAATGTCAGAACTCTGGATGAGAGATACCCAATGAGAGCCTGGCCATTGATAGCCTTAAATAATGAACAGGAAAGATAAAATTTGCCCTCCCCCCCCCCCCTCTGAGCCATTCCTTTTCATCTTTCATTTTCATCCTTTTTGTGCCAGCATCAACTTTTCAGAAATGGAAACCTGCCTTAGTTCTGGGGAGTTGCTGAGAGCACCATGTAACAATGGTACTCTCAGCCATACCATGAGAGTCATAGGGGGCCCATCAAGTTCCAAACCACCCAAGCTATTTCTTTGAAAACCTTTCCTGATGCACAGGAACATTTCTGAGGGGCTGCTTGGTGGTAGCCATGGTGCTGAAAGGCACAATATTCATGGGACTGGCAGAAAGGAAGAGTGCTGATTTTAAGTCCATTTGTACTGCCTATTTGCTACAGCTTTTAATAATCAAGTGCTCACATGAATATTTACTGCTTAAACAGTGGTTTGTTTAATGTTAAAGCTTGTCTTGTAGCAAAGGGGGCTGGCAAATGACTCAGTGTTTCTGGGTAGCCTTAGAGGATGTGCTGCATGAATAAATCAGTGAATAAGGGAGTGAGTGGAGAAGCATTTATCAAGCCCTTACTCTGTGCCAAGCACTGTGTGTAACCAACTCATTCTGATTTTTCTTCCTCTCATTTTTTGGACTGATCCAGAGAATGAAAAGACATCTGTCCCTTTCCTTTCCACTATCTCATTGGGAGTAGGAAGGGATTTTCATATATATATATATATATATGTTCATGTGAGCTGAACCTGGATCCCCTTGCAAGGTTAGAACCTGAGTTATTTGCAACCACTGCGGATAGGTACCCCCATCAAGAATCAGAAAGCCTTTTTTGTTTTATGAGCATCTGTGGGCACAAATCTTTGGAAACTACAGTTTCCTCAGCCCCATGGTCAGTTGAGAAAAGAGGGCATGTCTTTTTCTGAAGCCTCTGGACCTTCTGGGAGATGGTCAGTAGCAAGCTTGGACAGGCTTCACTGGTGGATTAGACATCAGCCTCTGGCAACGTAACCTTGTACCATTTGCCAACTGGTACATAGCAGCAGACAACTGGCTTATTGCAGGAAGCAGAAAAAGGTAGGACTGTTAGTGGAGGCAAACTTAAAGTTACTTCTTCATAGATTCATTGCTCAGGATTAGGGATTCTTGCAACATTGCCCTTTGGCAGTCTGACGAAGCCAGGAATCGTTTCTCAGAATAATATTTCTAAGTGCATACAATACTCTACATAAGATTACAAAGGAAACCAGTTGTAGTAAAATAGAGGCATCAAAATATTTTAAATATAATTTTATTATTTAAAAAAACTTTTTCCCATGGTTACATGATTCATGTTGTCTCCTCCCCTCTTCCATCCCTCCTCCCAGAGTTGACAAGCAATTCCACTAGGTTATACATATATAGATGGCAAAGCCTGTCCCCATTCAGTAACACTATGGAGAGAGTGGGCCCCAGTAAAATCACAGCCATAGCTTAGTTAAAGTCAGACACATAGCCCCATGATATCACCTGAGGTTTCTAATCCCTCCCTGCTATTCCTTGATGAAACTAGATGTTTTTCCTAAAACCCACTGATGTGTGAAGTTCCTTGGGAATCTAAGCTAGGTTGTTATACCTACAGAAATTTTTGGGTAGACTCAATGAAATAAACCAAGTCCTTTGTACCAAATTTACAAATCATTTACTCTCATTGTGTAAGTGGAAACTTGTGCAAAATCCCTAGATTGTTTTTCTCCCTCCCTATAAAAGTGGATGTAACCTTCAATAAAATGCTTTTGGTTGCTATCAGCCCCTCAAGCCCTCCTGATTGCCAGTTGTGTCTGGGTCATTTTCCTTGCTGCCTTTTGGAGAATCTAAATGATTTTGTCAAGCTGGCCCTTGCTAGACTTGACATACATATTTTATCACTCATCCTATTTCCATATCATTCATTTTTGTAATAGAGTAATCTTTTAAAACCAAAACCCCAAACCACATATCCATATAAATAAGTAATAAATCATATGTTTTTCTTCTGCATTTCTACTTGAGAGGTTCTTTCTCTAGGTGGATAGCTTTCTTTCTCACAAGTCTCTCAGAATTGTCCTGGATCACTGCATTGCTTTTAGCAGCAGTCAATCAAATTTGATCATCTCACAATGTTTCAGTTACTGTGTACAGTGTTCTCCTGGTTCTGCTCATTTCACTCCACATCAGTTCATGTAGGTCTTCCCAGTTCTTATAGAAATCAATCGATTCATCATTCCTTATAGCAAAATAGCATTCCAACATTATCATTCACCAGATGTTGTTCAGCCATCCTCCAATCAAGGGGCATCCCTTCATTTTCCATTTTTTTTGCCACCACAAAAAGCACAGCTATAAATACTTTTGTACAAACAGGTCCATCCCCATTTATTTTTACCTTTTTAGGGGTACAAACCTAGTAGTGGTATTGTTGGATCAAAGAACATGCATTCTTTTAAAGCCCTTTGGACATAACAAAATATACATATTTTTTAAGTATATGTCCTAGCTTAAGAACTCCAGCCTTAGAGTTAGAAGGAACCTTAAAAGTCATCTAGTCAAATCCCTTCATCTCACAGAAGAGGAAAGTTGGATTGAAAGAGGTTAAATTACCTATTCAAGATGGCAGTAAGTCAGAATTTGAACTCAGATCCTGTGACTTTTAAATTCAGTACTTTTTCCATTGAACCATAAATAGAAGCAGTACTACTATACTTTTACACACACACAGCAGTTTAATTCTTATAAAGAACATTATGGATTTGATCTCACTTGAAGCTTCATGACAGCCCTTGGTAGCCATGATTCTGAAAGACACACTATTCACAGAGATAATATAAATATTATCATCTTGTTTTATAGATGTGGAAACTAGGGCTCAGAGAGATTAGTGACTTCACCAATATCACACAACTAACAAATGTCAAAAGCAAGATTTTTATTGAGTTCATCCTAAGTCCAACACTGTATCGTTTTCACTATGCTACCTTCCTAATAAGCCATTGACAAGTAATTGTAGAACCTGACTTGGTGGCTGTTTCCTCTTGACCTGTGGGCATTTCCATTGTAGAGAAGGTAGCATGATTGGAGGCTGTCTGCATACTTCTCTCCCTGCAGCTCATGAATTTATCCAGTTATGTTCTCCATCACACACTTTTTAATTTGCCAGTTCCGTCCATGTTTCCCAATTCTATTCTCTTACTCCAATTATCTACTTCAGATATTTTTCAAATATTTTCTATGTGCCCAACATTGTACTAGGTGATAGAAATACAAAGATTAGGATGGGGGAAGCCCCTGGAATAACCATCTAAATCTGGATTCCTCTTGTAGGCTTAGGACCTTTGGCATTAAGTTCCCTGCAACATGCATGGCCACTGGAAGTCAAAGAGTGTATCTCCTCCTTCACAGCCATCCTCCTGACTGTTTGCAACACTAATAGTCAGATTTCCATGAGAACAATTTACTCCATGAAGGCCTTTCTCACTCCTATATTGCCCTTAAGAGCTTATATTCTAATGGAGGAAAATGTTAATTAAATCTAAAAAACTATTTAAAAAACTATAAAGTTTTTGCTGCCTTTTTAATCTCATCTAAATTTTTTTATATATCATTCTCCATTCCCTCTCCAGAGAGTTATTCCTTTATTATAAAGAATAAAAAAGACATGGGAGGGAAAGCAGTGCAGAAAATTAACAACATAACAGTTTGGCATTGGACTGTGATCTCATTGTGAGTCTTTTACCTTCTTTGAATCCCCAGCACTCTTGCCTAGCATATAGTACACATTTAACCAGTGTTTACTGACTAAACATTCTATACGGTCTCCCTCACCTATACAAAGAAAAAGGGAGGTATATTCCCATAGCACTTAGAGGCCAAGCCTATCCTAATTTCACTGAATTCCATTGCATATATTTAGTTGTTCTTTCCATTTACGTTGCTGTAGCTTTGATCCTGCTTATTTTACTTTGTGTCATTTCTGGGGCCACCTCTAGAGTATTCAGGGGGTCAAGGCAAAAAAATATGTGGGGGTGGCCTATATAGATAATTTGATTTTAAAATGTATCACAAAATTTATAAGCCCACATGAGGCCTACCAATTCTTAAAACTCTTCACCTTCTGTTTTAGAATTGATACTAATTGCCAGTTCCAAAGCAGAAGAAAGGTGAGGGGTAGGCAATTGGGGTTAAGTGACTTGCCCAGGGTCACACAGCTGGGAAGTATCTGAGGCCAAATTTGAACCTACCACCTCTCATTCCTAGGAATGGTGTTCTATCTACTGAGCAACTCAGCTACCCTGTCTACTGATTTATTGATAAAGATTTTGAATAATAGATAAAAAAGAGATTTTTAGTATTTATCGATTGTCCAATTGATGCATACAAAGAGTCTTCATAGTATGCGTGCAGTCTTTTTGTGTTTGGGTCTAGAAATCATCTCTTCATGTTGCTGGCTAATTTCATATCTCCCACATCAAGAAAAAAGATGATGGTGCAGTTATTACTCACAACCCTTTTCATAAATATGTTTTTGTTGTTGAGGCATTGTTGTTGAGTCAGACTATCATAACTGGCTTTTTATGACCTCTTTTGGGGTTTCCTTGACAGAGATACTCAAATGTTTCCTTCTTCAGCTTATTTACAGATAAGGAAACTGGGGCAAACAGCTAAGTGACTTGCCCAGGGTCACACAAATAGGAAGTAGTTAAGGCCAAATAAAGATGAGTTTTTCTGTCTCCAGACTGGCACTCTAACCATGGAGCCCCCTAGCTGTCCTTTTCATAAAATATACTATAATTTAAAGCACTGAACTGTACAGAATTGAAATAACTATCTAAATTTGGGTTCTTTTTGTAGGACCACTGGCATTAAGTTCCCAGGAGCATGTATGATTACTGGAGGTCAAAGAGTGTATCCCCTCACCCAATCTCTCAGCTATTTGTAACACTAATAGATTTCCAAGAGGCCAGTTTATACCCCGAAGGCGCACCTCACCTCTTTACTGCCCACAGTCTTTCAACCTACCTTACATATCCATAGTTTCATTTGCAGAAAATGTTTTCACACCATTTAATAACTGATACATAGAAGTTACAAAGTTAGAAGACACTGAACTGCCAGCCCCCTACAATTCCCCAATAATACATATCCCAAGAAAAACTCGTATTAATCTGTAGTACCTGAAGGCAATAGAATATTACCATGCTGGGGATAAATGATGAATAAATAGAAACAAAGAAAGACCCAGGCCCCATGATCACTATCACCCTTAGAAGAAAGCCAGGTCCCTATTCCGTGCTGTGTCTGTGAGGGCTCCCACACTTTGAAGGGCTCTATTTGTCATCGACACAAAAAAGTATTAAGAGACAGAGAAGGGCCCCAGAAAAGATTCCACACTCTCCCAACATGATCCAAAGTGTAACTTCTGCTTTTGCTACCTTAACTAAATATATTGTTGCAGATGATAAATTTAATAACATCAGTCCACTGAGCCACGGACCTGCCCCCTAAAGTTGTGTCTTTTGGTTAAAGATTCTTGCCTATACATTGTTGCTGTGCATTTATGTTATTATTAAATTTACCATCTGCAACAATATATTTAGTCAGTGAGATTCATTGTATTTTCAAGTAATTTATGAAAATGAACTAGGAGTCCTTCAGCCATTCAACAGAAAGGCAGCATCGGCAGAAGTTCCACTTTGGATTGTGTTGGGAGAATGTGGAATCTTTTCTGAGACTCTTCTCATTCTCTTAATATTTTTTTTTTTTGTACCAGTGATGAATAGAGCCCTCCAAAGTACGGGAGTCCCCTGAGACCTACAGGCCTGGAGTAGGGACCTTGCTTGCCTCCACGAAAGGGAGATACTATCATTGTGCCTGAGCCTTTCTTTGTTTCTACTTATTCATCATTTTTTCCCTAGCACAGTACTATTCCATTGCATTAATGTACTATAGATTAATTCGCTGTTCCTCAGTCAATGACTAGTTAGTTGTTTCCCTTTTTTTTCCTACGGTGAAAAGTATGGTGATAAATAGTTTGGTGTGAATGGATGAAGTTTTTACTTTTAATCATTTACTTCATAGGATCATAGATAAGAGAGCTGGAAAGGAACTTAAAGGCCTTCAATTTACGAATATCACAGAGAGACCCTTGCCCAAGGTTACACAGCTAGGAAATGACTGAGGCAGGATTTGAACTCATGTCTTTCTGACTAGTGCAGTGGTTTCCAAACTTTTTTGGCCTACCGCCACCTTTCAAGAAAAAATATTACTTAGCGCCCCTGGAAATTAATTTTTTTTTAATTTTAATAGCAATTAATAGGAAAGATAAATGCACCTGTGGCCATCACCATTCCTCTGGATCGCTGCAGCACCCACCAGGGGCGGTAGCACCCACTTTGGGAACCACTGCCTAGTGCTTAGCACAGTACCTGGCTCGTTGTAAGTGCTCAATAGATGAGGATTGATTGAATAAACTGGCTCCAAACTCAGCATTCTATCCATTGCTTTCTTCCTTCCTTCCTCCTTGTGTGACAGAATAAATCTCTGGATCAAGGGGTTTGAACATTTTAGTGACTTTCTTATCATAATCCCAAATGGCTTTCCAGAATATTTGGACCAGTTCCCAGCTCCACCAAGTAGCCCAGTGTGCCCGTCTTTTCACAACCCCCCAAATACTGACCATTCCCATCTTTTGTCAATTTAGCCAATTCACTGGGTATGCAGTGAAATCTTAGTCATTTCGATTCACATTTCTTCTATTACTAGTGATCTGGAGCAAATTTTCATTTGGTGGTTAAACTCCACTGAATGGAACCACCTTTCACAATGTAAATGCTAATGCTAATTTGATTAGCAGTCCCTTAGCAATTTTTGCATGGTGGAATGAAGGAAGGGTGTATAAGAGTGCAGACAGCAAGTTCCTACTCTTGCCTTGTGGTCAGGGTAAATATTGCTGGAGTCTCAGAGGCTTGCAGGATATAGGAAAGTCTGGTGAGTTTGAAAGTCTCCCTCCAAACCTTAGCCAGATCAGCTGGGAGAATATAAATTTCAAAGTTTCTCCCTCATTTGGAGAAGTTAAGAGGCAGGGATGGCAGAATGGTGAAAGGTTGGCAAAGTCCAGATCTCCTGGTCTCTCCAGAGATGGTTTTAATCCTTCAACTACTAGTCAATCCTCTGTTGAAGGAGCCTCTTTGGTTCACATAAACAGAAAGCAGCTCTTTTCTACATAAAGGATAGGGGTCTCCAATCTAATCTAATCCAATCTCCTCATTTTACAAATGAGAACATTGAGACCCAGGTGAGCTATGTGACTTGCCTGAAGCCACACAGGAAATGGCTGAGCTGAAGCCATACCTTAGACACATGTTGGCGAACCTATAGCACACGTGCTGGAGGGCTCCCTTGCCCCTCTCCATGAGTACCTGAGGACCTTTCTCTTATCACCCGCCCCTCTGCCCAGCAACCCAATGGAAGCGCTTCCTTCTTCCTCTGTCTGGGTACTTGTTATTATTATTATTATTATTATTTTTATTTTAAACCTTAACTTTTGTGCATTGACTCATAGGTGGAAGAGTGGTAAGGGTAGGCAATGGGGGTCAAGTGACTTGCCCAGGGTCACACAGCTGGGAAGTGTCTGAGGCCGGATTTGAACCTAGGACCTCCCATCTCTAGGCCTGGCTCTCAATCCACTGAGCTACCCAGCTGCCCCCTGTCTGGGTACTTGTAAGCGGTAAGGCAGAGGAGCTTACATGTGATGTAAGGGTTGCAGTTTGGGTACTCAGTCTCTAAAAGTTTTGCCATCATTGCCTTAGACCTTCTGACTCTTAAGACTTGAAGGCTTTTTCTCCTACAACAGAAGGAGCACTAATCTAGGACACCTTGGTTCTGGGTCTTAGCTTTGCCACTGAGTAATCATATGATGTTGGTCAGTACCCATAATAATAATTTCTTATTGTTGTTTAGTCATTTCAGTTGTGTCTGACTCTTCATGATCTCATTTGGGTTTTTCATGGCAAAGAAAATGGTTTACCATTTCCTTCTTCAGCTCATTTGACAGAGAAGGAAACTGAGGCAAACAAGGTTAAGTGACTTGCCAAGGGTCATATGGTTAGCGTATGAGGCCATATTTGAACTCAGGGAGATGAATCTTGCTAACTTCAGGCCTGGCACTCTATCTACTGTACTGCCTAGCTGTCCATAATAATAATTATTGGGGCTCATATACTGCTTTTATAGTCATAGAGTCGTGTTTAACACAGTAACTATTTAGCTGGTTCACTTCTTCTCATTTGCAGTTTCACCATCTCTGAAATGAAGGGTTTGGATTAGATTTTCTCCAAGGTCCATTTCAATGCCAGCATTTTATAATTCCATGCTTCCTGTGTGAGCTGGGTCTGACAACTGTGCTCAGGACTATATATATATATTTTTTTTAATTAATTCATTTATATATATATATAAATGAATTAATTTTAAAATATTTTTCTATGGTTACATGATTCATATTTTCTCCCTCCCCACATACTCCCAACTCCCAGAGCTGACAAGCAATTCCACTGGGTTATACATGTGTTATCTATCAATCTATATCTAATTCCATATTATTCATTTTTGTAATAGAGTAATCTTTTAAAACTAAAACCCCAAATCATATGCCCATATAAGCAAGTGCTAAATCATTTTTTCTTCTGCATTTCTACTCCCACTGTTCTTTCTCTCAATGCAGATAGCATTCTTTCCCATAAGTCCCTCAGGATTGTCAGGACTATATTCTTACAGACAACAATGGATAGAGCCCTGGGTCTGAAGTCCACAAAATCTGAATTTAAATTTAATCTCAGACTGTAACTCTGCAAGCCAATTAACCTCTGATTGCCTCAGTTTCCTTGGTTTGTAAAATGAGGATAATAATAGCATCTACCTCTCAGGGTTGTTATGCAGATCAAATGAGATAATATTTATAAAGTGCTTAGCACAGTGCCTAGCACATAGAAGATACTTAATGTTTGTTTCCTTCCTTCCTTATTCAAGATAGCAGTGCTAAGAGTATGCTGTGATTAAAGCCCTTCCTCCCATTTGGAACTAAGCTAGCTTTAATAATCTCACAAATCTCCACTAAAATGACTTCACCCAAGTCTTACACTCCCCAATTCTAGGCATGCTTCCAAGATGTAAGAAAAACCATTTTCCAGTGAATGAAGTTTACATTGCCAGGAAGTGTTCTTTTAATTTAAACAATCAGAGCAGTGCACAAGGGACAATGTCTTGGTCTTGATTCTGTGTAGCTTCTGGGATAAAATTAGTTGCCAGAGAATATTAAATAATAGCTCAGGTAGTTCTGATATGAGACACCTATGTGATTTTAAAAGAATCAATTCTACATACTACCCCACCCTGCACCAAAGTCTTTCTGATACTATAATGTCCACGCTCATTCTTCAGGTTGATCAATTACATTGCCATGGGACTCTGGATAAGGTGTTGGACTTGGAGTCAGACTTAGTTCACATCTCAGACCTTTACTAGCTGTGTAGTTCTAGATAAGTCACTTTACCTGTCTCTGCCTCCATTTCCTCATCTGGAAAATGGGGACAATAATAATACTTCCCTCACAGAATTGTTATGTTGTTGTTCGATTATTTTGGTTGTGTCTGACTCCTCTTGAGCCCTGTGGGGTTTTCTTGGCAAAGATCTGGGAATGGTTTGCTATTTTCTTCTCCAATCTAGTTTCCAGATGAGGAAGCTGAGGCAAACAGGGATAAGAGACTTGCCCAGTGGCCTACAGTTAGGAAGTGTCTGAAGCCAGATCAAGAAGATGAACTGAGTTGTTGTGAGGACCCAGTAAAATAGTGTAGGTGAAATGCTTTGCAAACTTTTTTAAAGTACCATGGAATAACAGTAGCACCTACTTCACAGGTTGTTGTGAGCTTCAAATGAGATATTATTTGTAATACCTTGCAAATACTAATGTGCACTATAAATGTTAGCTATTGATTTTATAAATGATTTTGTTTTCTTTTATGTTGAGTTCCTGTCATGAGTGAGAAGCAGAAGGAAATATTTTAGCCCTGAATGAATAGGATTTGAGTCATTTGTTTCCAACACTAAATCCTCTGCTTCTGTGGGAGATCTGATTCATGCACATTCCTGATGTGGCGTCAGCCTGTTGCCCCACTCCGAGCTCTGCGTCACTGCTTTCTTCAGGCAACCTTCTGCTTGGAATACATAATGTTGAGGCTTGATATGAGCCAGGCAGAAGTTGGTCCTTGAACCAACTCCAATAATTGAGGGAAGATGTTCCATGCATTTTTGTTTGGCTTGAAGGTGGACAGAATGAGCTTGTGGCCAGTTCTGGACTGCTAACACAGGCTAGTTGTGACCTTTTTTCTCCTTTCTTTTCCATAGAAAAAGGACCGATGTTTTCCATAAAAAGAATCAGGCTTCCATCTATAGAATAAGGCTATCTCTCCTAGTCCAACAGGGGGACAGCCATCTTACCAGATGAACTTCAAAGGGGGTTGCCTCATAAAAATGCACAGAATATCTTGGAATGCTAGATCAACATCTGTCACCAGTGTCCCTGCTTCAGCAAGAAAAATGGAAGCAGGGAGGAGGCCAACAACCTCCTACATCACACAGTGAAGGGAATTGCATGAAAGGTTTCCTTCTAGCACATTGGACCTCAAAGCAGAAGTCCTGGATTTGAGTCCCGGCTTGGACACTTGAATGAATGCACATTTATTATGCACCTGCTATGTACTGAGCACTGGGCTAGACCCTGGGGATTCAAATGAAAAATTAAGGACCCAAGATGCTTTCGGGAGTTTATATTCTAACAGGGACATAAAATACAAATTAACTTCTTTCTATAAATCTCCTCAGTCTTTCTCTAGGTTTTCCTAGAAACCTCTTTACCCTGGATTTTCTGGACTTCACACAATGGAAGTAGTTAGGGACAGCAAGGCAGCTTAGTGGATAAAGAACCAGGCCTGGAGTTGGGACATCCTGGGTTCAAATTTAGCCTCTGACATTTCCTAGTAGTATGACCCTGGGCAAGGCACTTAACCCCAATTGCCTAGCCCTTACTACTCTTCTGACTTGGAACTGGAAAAAAAAAATGAGGCAAGCTAGGTAGCTCAGTGAATAGAATACCAGATTTGGAGTCAAAAGGTCCTGGATTCAAACCTAGCTTCAGATACTTCCTAGCTATATGACCCTGGCACTCCATGCTCTGCCCCTTTGGCCTTTTCTCTCTAATTGACTGGTCCCTTCCAGGACCTCCATTTTCAAGAGGAAGCTCAGGCCTACCATATCTCCATCTTCTGGCTGTACTCCTGACTCTCCTGGATTTTTTCTAAAAAATAAACCCCTTCAGGGTATTCTTTCTGCTCATATTTGTATTTCTAGCAGTTGGCACAGTGCCTGGCACATAGTAAACAATTCATAAATACTTATTGATTTGGCATCATATAAGAATATAGTGTGAGGGGAAGGAGCTTGGGACCAGGCAGTCAAAGGGATGGTGAGAAGAGCCATAAGGTAGTCAGTTGTCACTCCTAGTTAAGTAGCAATGGTACCATTGATTCAATTGTTGTTCCCAGAACAAGAGGTTGAAAAGGAAGAAGAGATGGACATATGTAGTTCCAAGATGCCCGTGGTAATTACATAGGCCCTAGTGTGCTGGAAGGTGCTTTGTTGGGATGTGAAGTGTAGTCTGGGTCCAGCTAGCTACAATACATTATTTACACATGATGTATTAGTTCTGTGTTTCACTGCAAATCTCTTAATCTGAGTTTCAACTTCCTTATCTTTAAAGAGTATGTCATAATATTGTGCTACTCGCCTCACATGATTGCCTTAAAGTGTTCACATGTTCACAGATAAGTAAATACAATGCATAGATAAAGTAAATCTATACACAAGTAATATGTGGAATATGGGCAAGGGGGAAGGGGGAGAACTGCTGACAACTTAGAGCATCAGAAAGGACCTCACGTGGGAGGTGATACTTGTGTAATGCAGAGATGCAATCAAGGCATTTACCCTTGCAAAACCTAACTGTAGAATTTCTGGCAGTTAGCCAGCCTTAGAACTCTGACAAAGGTCAGTTGGTCCCAGAAGCTTGTGAAGAGCGGAGAGGCGAACTGGGCTCTGCCTTCGAGCTGAAACCTGGCCTTGATCTGTGCTTTTGTCTTTGGACATTTGGAGCTTAGCTAACTTCTCTGGACCTTCTCTGACCTTCCCTATTCCATTCTCCTATTACCTTCCTGATTTTCCTGTGGGCTTTGGGAGAAAGGTGGATTCTGGGGTTGTAGCAATTAGACTTTGAGGATTTAGTTCCTCATAGACAAGGAGGGCTTACCCTTGAAACAAACTATCTCTTGCTTTATTGTTTTAGTACTCCCTAACCTCAAGGGCAGCCAAACTTCCCTGGCTGAGAGAGAGCAGGCTCTCTCTCAGTCCAAGCCATTCCTGTGACCCTCCCCCTCCTTGAGCTTCTCCCTAGCGGCTGTTAGGGAAACCCTAAACTCCTCTGTCCTTTATAATCAACCCTGAAACTTTAATAAACCCCATGTTACCTAATCAAACCCATTGCTAAATCATTGGCTCGACAATAAGTGAGGGTTGAAGGAGGGAAGGAATTATTCTCTTTATTTTCCTGAGGGAAGCTGGAGGCATCCATCTTGAGAGGAAGTAATTGTCTCTATACTTCCTCCTGGAAACCCTTCAGTTTCACTGACAGGGAAGTGCCTTGGAACCCCTTCTTTGTGAACTTGAGAAACTGACTAGAAAGCCCTCTAGTCAGATTCAAACCACTTCTGACTGGCCCTAACCTTTGTGTCTGTAGAAAATACCATTTTCCCTGGAAAAGTCCAGCCTTCCTTCCCCAGTAACCTCTGTCTCTAGTCTGAGCATCTCCCCGTTGCAGTTGCCTCCCCTAATTACCTCATCATCTTCCTTAACGTTCATTATACTGCCTTGTCCTCTATTTCCCTAAACTCAGCCATTCCCTTACATCTCTTCTTACTACCTCAAACCACTATTGCACCCTCCCTTCCCACCAAATGACCAAAACCCTTATTTACCTTTTCTTTATTCCCCTTTTTATTACAATTTGGCGAGCAAAGTTAGTGAATACCTACAAATCTTCTGAGACATCCAAGATGAATCTGGCTAGGATAACATTCATCGTATCCAGTGTCTATATAATGGCATGGTCATTTATGCAAGGTCTTATCAATTTCTGGTTTGTCAAAGTCCCTAGTTTTGTGCAATAAGTTCTTGACATATATGACTACTACAAATGGTGTGCCCTAACCCTTGCCAAATGTATATGTTTCATCCCTACTGCTATTGCCATAATTCTATCTCTTTGGCAATTCCTAGTGGTTTCTAAGGCAGTTTTTACTCACCTGTGGCACTACTTCAAGGCAACTTCAACTAAAAATTATGCTGACTCTGGGGAACCAGTAGAAATCATCAAACTACTGTTCCAAGTATTAAAACAAATAAGAGAAGGAAGGGAATTAGATAAGCACACAATCCTCCAATTGGAGATTGTGGAATCAAAGTATTTAGGAAGCAATACCACCGCTAACAAACAACCAATCACAAATGCTATAGTCTCTCTGTTACCAATTGTGGATAGAACCATTGTGCAACCAGGGGAGGGGCTGGTGCATGTGAAGACATACAAAGCCTTCACCCCAAGTGACATGGAGGTCCTAAAGAGATGCTTCCCCAAATTCTTTGAGAAACCATTAAAAAGCATCAAGGAACTCAAAAGGGTGTTCACATTATTTAATCCTAGTTTCAATGACGTGGAATTTCTTTTAGGGGAATTTTACTCTTCCTCAGAAAAGGAAAAATTCCTCAACGAAACAAGAACGAACCCAAATTTAGAATCTTGGCCGCTAGTCCATCAGGACTTAGATTTCACTGAGCATGCCAATCTGAGATACCTAATGTGGTGTAGGACAGACTTACTTGAGGCAATGAGAATCCATGCGAAAAGACCAAACTCGTGGCAAAAGTTTGAAAAACTAAAACAAGGGGAAGAAGAACACCCAAGTAGCTTTCTTGATAGGGTGATCGAGGCAGCGGAGACAATTCTTGGTCTGGGTGATACACATGCCCAGGATACCATAGACCACATCCTGTAGGCAGTTTGTAAAGGGGAACATCAATCCCAATACAAAACTACTTCAGGCAAAGTTGTCCACAGTGGGAATCACTGCCACTGGAGGATGTAAGGCAACATGCAGCTTACATTCACGACTCAAAACAAAAAGAGGCAAGAATAGCTAGACAAACTGAATCTGACAAGGACGAAATCATAGCGGATTTAAAAAGGCAATTAAAGCAAGTAAGGAGAGAGAAAGAAATCAAAGAGGTGAAAAATTTTGCCCTCCAAACCAGTAGGAGCCAAAATCAATACAGGCAACCTACAAATAACACCCAAAAAACTAAATCATCATCCCCTCGTTGTTACCTGTGTGGTCAGCTTGGTCACATTATCCGTTTCTGTAGGTTCAAACAACAAATTGATTTCTACAAAAATGATAACAATCAAAATCAAAGAGACAGAGGAAATAGAAGGACCTACTATAATTATAAATGGTCCAAGAATAATCATGATACAAAAGAAACGGTGATAGCAAACATGATGGTTCGTGCTGTAACCATGCATGTAAAAAATATTGTCAATCCCCATCCTTAAATGATATGGAAAGATATATACAGATGGGAATGAAGCCTAAATCATTATGAATCAAAATTCCTAATTCAAAAAGTTCTCATCATTGAAATTTGGGTGTGACTGTGTAGTCTGAGTGAGGAAAGGAAAATTGAAAATCTGGGCAAAATAGAACAAGTGTCTAAAGCAAGCTACACAGAATATCAAAATAGATCTGTGGTAGATAATCAACAATGGGAAGAGATAATGCAAATGCACAGAAAAATTTATGGCATCTCTGCATTACAAGTGACATGAGCCTCAAAGGAAGTTAGGTATTTTGAAAGGCAAAGGTGAGAAAAGAGAACATCCCAGACCTGGGGAAAAGTCTGGGCCATGGTTCCGAGAGAGGTGTTGTGCAAGGAATAGTTAATTCCAGCCAAAGTGTCTGGAATGTAGAATATCTCAAAGGGACTGACTAATAGCTAGCTGAAAAGGGTAAGGTGGAACCAGGTATATTTACCACCACACTGTGGGTTCATGGGCATTGCAACTCCACTTTATTTTATTTCTTCAAGACAAAACAATTTTTTTAAAAGCTAAGAATAGTTTTATTAGGTTGTGACAAAGTGAATTGTTGGTGAATACCACAATTCCCAGCAGGCATAGGACTTTAGGAGTCCCCCTTTAGTAAGACACAGTGGAGCATCCCTTCTCAAAGGTCTTAGGATTTTAGAACTAGAAAAGATCTTAGAAGTCATCTAATCCTTTTGCCGAACTTTATTTTTAGTTCTTTTTCTTTATAATAAAGGTAAAACAGGAGTGGAAGATACATTGGGAAACAAAGTGATGTCAAAACAAAAGATATCAATTTTAAAACTTTGTAAAGGGATGTTCTAGTCCAGCCTCCCTCATTTTATAAGTGAGGAAACAGATTGAGAAAGACAAAGTCACTTGGGATCTTTGCTCTAGAAATGAAAGGTTCTCCAGGGGCCATCTAGCTCAACCCCTCATTTTATAGACAAGGAAGACAAGTTTTATAGACAAGTTGACAACTTGCCCAAAGTTAAATCGTCCACAAGGGTCAAGACTAGAGTTTTAATCTGGGTCTTCTAATTCCAAATTCAGTGTCTTTTCTATTTCATCATCATTATTGTCATCATTGTTGTCATCGTCACTGTCATTATGGCTAGCATGCATATAGCATTTTAAGGTTCACATAATACTTTGTGTTAACTCATTTGATCCTTTCAACCCTACTTGTAGGTGCTACTATTATCCCTATTTTATAGATGAAGAAACTGAGGCACATAAAGATTAATTTATTTGTTCAGGGTCACACAACTTGTCAGTGTCTGAGGCAGGATTTGAACTCAGATCTTCCTGACTCCAAGACCCACACTTTACCTATTGAGCCTCATCAACCCTACAATTCACCTAATCAGTATGCTCTGATGCTAGGGCCCCTCCTTCCCTCTGGAAAGTGAACAGTAAGGGGAAAGGTCTTCCCAAATCCTCCATTGAAGGCCAACACCCAAGGCAGCCATTCTTTCATTTCCAACCCAGCTGTACCCCACTGGCTATCATCATGCCTCCACAACCAGTACCCTCCCAACCTTCCACTTTTTAACTTCTTTTTTGTATTTTCCTCCTACCATTAGATTTTAAGCTCAATGAGGGCAGGAACTATCTTTTGCCTTTCTTTGTATCTCCAGTACCTTAAGCACAGTGATGGGCATGTTGTGGTGGTGATGATTGTTCAGTCATCCAGTCATGTCCCATTCTTCATGACCCTGTGGACCATATCGCCCATGGATTTTCTTGGCAAAAATACTGGAGGGGTCTGCTAATTGCTTCTCCAGTATATTAAGACAAACAGAAGTTAATGACTTGTTCAAGGTAATACATCTAGTGTCCGAGGCCAGATTTGAACTCAGATCTTCCAGCACTCTATCCACTGACCCTAGCTTCCTCCTTGACTAGCATGTAGTAGGTGATTAATAAATGTTTATTGTTTGATGAATCAAGCTGCTATTAAGCTCTGACAACATTGCTGCTTCTTTGACAGGAGCATTTGCCTCTGTTTGTTGCTGTTTGTGTTGTCTCTTATCTCCCCTGAGGATATTCTTGATATTATTGTATAACTCAAAGAGAAAATACAATTAAATATAGAATTATTGACTTTGCATGTGACTCTTCAGAAAAGTGTCTCATAATTCAGAGTGTGCCTCTATGAAAATTCTGGAATGATCATCTTTGTGTATTCAAGGATACTATTTCCCTTTGATAGTGTAGTTAATCTGCAGTTCCATTATGCAAGAAGACCTGAGATATGGATATCATCCTGCAAATGAGATACTTCCATGAAATAATAGTAAATATTCTGTTTCATGTTTCCTTTTCTTAGGAAGGTCCCTTTGTCTACTTGTCTTTAGTAGGAAGTGTGGCAGACTCGGATGGCATAATTGCTTCATTATGTAAGTGTTCTTTTATTTGCATTTTGAAATATTTGGGGGAGCCTAATAAGCTTGGTGTGCAGTTAGAAATGTGGGAAGGACAATTAGAATGAATGTGATAATATTTAAAACATTGGTAAGTGTTTTATGAATGACTTTTTTCATATCATCATTACTTTCCAGTGACATATTATACACCCTGCCAGCCTGTGCCTGGAACCATATCTTGTAACCAAAAGGGAACTAAGCAAAACAAACTAATGCATTGGCCTTGCCAGACTGTATGTCTGATTCTATACCTACATTCATCATCATCCTCTACCATCATGACTGATCACTGCATTAATCCCAGTGCTAAAGTCTTTCAGTGCTGTTTTCTCTCATATTATTATATTTATTGGGTAAATTATTCTCCTAGCTCTATATGGATGGATGGATGGATGGATGGATGGATGGATGGATGGATGGATGGAAAGATGATAGAAAGATAGATGGATAGGCAGAGATGGATGGATAGATAGATAGATAGACAGACAGACAGACAGACAGACAGACAGATAGATAGATAGATAGATAGATGATAGATAGAAAGATAGATGGATAGACAGAGATGGACAGACAGATAAATAGATAGGTAGATAGAAAGATAGATATGTAGATAGATAGATGATAGATAGATAGATAGATAGATAGATAGATAGATAGATAGATAGACAGACAGAGTTGGACAGACAGATAAATAGATAGGTAGAGAGATAGATAGATAGACAGATAGATAGATAGAAAGATAGATGGATGGATAGAAGGATGGATGGATAGATAGATAGAAAGATGATAGATAGAAAGATAGGACAGACAGATAAATAGATAGGTAGATAGACTAACAGACAGACAGACAGAGGTTATTTCACAGATATGTGCAGAATGGCTACTTTCATGTTCCCATCTGATGTCGAACAAAGCAATGCTCTGCTTCTTGTTTCTGCCCTCCTACTATAAAAAGTATCCTTGTTGTAGTCCATTGAGTGCCATTTTTTTTTTTTGCATTTTTGTGCTTTTTGTTGGTGACTTTGCTGTTTGAAATTGCCCCCAAGTATATTGTTGAAATGCTTCTGGTATTCCAAAGCAAGAGAAAGCTGTGATGGGCCTTATCAAGAAAATAGGTACATTAGAAAAGCTTCCTTCAGAATGATTTGCAGTGCTGTTGGCTGTGAGTTCAGTGTTATTGGATCAACAATACAATACATTCAGAAAAAAAAAAGAAATTTGACAATCTATATGTGAGGCCACTACAGAAAGTGCTAAAGTAAATATGATCAAAGGCACACAGGAATTTATCCTTGAATTTCCCTGAGAAGCAGTGGTTCAGTGTTTGCTAATTCAGTGTTCACAGTGACTTTCTAGTACAGAACTTCCACAGATGACAAAAACTGACTGTATGTGTGTATTCCCTCTATGTCTTGGCTATCAGACCTTATTGTCATACTATTAGCAGCTCTCCTCTTCTAGCAGCATTGATTTTGTTTATGCAAAAGATTTTTAGTTGAATTGGAATTGTCTGTTTTGTCCTTTATGATTGCCTCTAATCTTTATTTGGTTACAAATTACCCACTACTCATCATTGTGCCACACATACCTCTATCCTTTCTCTTATTTTCTTATGATGTGACATCTAAATTTAGAGTTGCTCATAAATTGTACTTATTGAAGAGTCTGGGGTAAGATGTTGGTCTAAAGTTAATTTCTGCCAAACTCCTTTCCAATTTTCCCAGAAGTTCTTCTCAAAAAGAAAGCCTTTACCCCAGCAGTTTGAAAAGATTCTTCATGGTTTTATTACGTATCACCTTTTATTTTGGAAAAGATATACTACATTTAGATATAAGCTAGATTGTTGTGTCAGGATGAAGTTCACTGAGTCCTAAGTGGCTTATTCCCAGAAAGTTATCTATAGCAACACTTGAAACTGTCTCCTAAGATAAAGAAAGGATAATATCTACATAAATGAAGGGAGCATCCATTACAACAAAATTATGGCAACTTTGAGGTGTTATGTACACCATATGTAAACTTGGTAGTAGGTTGTTTTTTAATGTTCATACTGGCAGAATCTGTACTAGCTTAATAATAATATCTCAATTTAATATAGTGTTTTAAGATTTACAAAGCACTTTGTTATCACATTTGGTCCTTATAATATCTCTAATCAGTAGATACTGTTATTGTCCCCATTTACAGGTAAGTAAACTGAGCTTCAGAGAAGTTAAGTGGTTTTCTAAGTTTCAAAAGCTATTAAACACGTAGCTCCATAGAGACCGAGACCATGTTGTACCTAAACTTTTGTGTATCACACAGAACTCTGCACATAGTAGGTCCCCAATAAATTCTTGTTGAATTCACACCAATTTAATTCTTCATTTCAACTAGAGCTCTGGTCAGGAATCATATATTCAAGGAGAATAGATTCCCTGAGGCTAGAAAGCAATTTACATCAATGACAAAGGATGGATTGTAGGCAGCTGGCTTTTTTTCCCCCTTGCTGCACAAGTTGAGTTAAAGGTTGCACTAGCCATAGTGAGAAAACCCCAGTGACCAGAGAAAAGTGGCAGCCCCGGCCTCCCTACTGAGAGTCATAAGCTTTCATCCCTCCTTGTCGCTCCTCTCTGTTCTTAGACCCCAGAACTCTGGCCTCCTCCCTTCTGCTGACCTGCCCTGGAAGGGGAGATTCCTTTGCCTTTGTCCATCCAGGCTGCTTCAGGGAGCAGACCCTGGCTCCATCCCATGAAAAAAGAGCTCACAAATATCTAATAGAATCGTGATGCAAATCATCTTTGCATTTCTAGGGGCTAATCATAAATAAATAGAGTACTCTTTATATTTACTAAAATGAAAGTAGATTAGATAATGCAGGACATTTTAATTATAAAGCCAAATGAGATCAGCAAAAGCAATAAACATTTATTAAATGCCCACTGGGTACAATGCCATGTGCCAAATGAGATACAAAAAATCCATCATCCAGAGTAGAACATAAGTGCCTAAGGAAATATAAAGTCCTTTGGCATCGTTTCACAGCTGGCCCCAGCCCTTTTCTACTTCCCATCCAGCTTATAACTTCTTTCCTTCTGTGTGCTCCACAGTTCATTCTCACTGGCCTACTTGTAGTTTCTCAAATACAAAATTCCATCTTCTATCTCTTCATATTTGCACTGGCTGTTCCCCATACCCAGAATGTTCTGTCTCCTCACTTCTTTCTCTTAGTTTCCCTGGCTAGCTTAACCCACTATCTGCCTCAGTTTTTCCAAAAGTAAAATGGTGATAATAATAGTACCTACCTCATAGGATTGTAGCAAGGTTCAGATGAGATGATATTCATAAAAAGCACTTAGCACAGTGCTTGGCACATAGTAGACACTATAAAAATACTCCCTTCTTCCCCTCCTTGTTGACTGACTTGACTAACAAAATGCTATGGAGGGTCTGGGCAAAGAAGGATGATTGCTAATAGGCAGAATTCCAGAATCTCAGGGTGGGAGGATATCTCAAGAAGCTATCTAGGCAAATCTATAACCAAACAAGACTCCTGTCTTCTATAACATCTTTTAACAAGTGATCATCTAGCCATCATTTAATGACCTTTAAGGAAGAGGAACCCACTACCCCCATGAGGCCATCTTGGGACAGTTTGAATAGTTAATAACTTCCTCCTTATGCTTCTAGTTCATTCTCATGGGATCAAGCAGAACAAGTATAATCTTCCTTCCATGAGAAAAAGCTTCAAATACTTGAAGACAACTATCACATCCTCTTCTAAGTTTTCTCATCTCATTTCTCCAAACAGACTTCATATGGCATGGTTTCAAGGCCTCTCACCATCCAGATAACCTCCCTCTGGACTCCCCAACTTGTCTATGCCCTCATGAAAATGTGGTGCCCAGAACTGAAAAGAGATGTGTCTTAATCAGGGCAGAATACAATGATACTATCACCAACATAGATCTGGGTACCATAACCCTTTTTTCTTTTTTTTTTTTCATTTTTTATTGTCATGCAAAACATACTTCCATATTGGTGATTGTTATAAGAGCACATTCATACATAACCAAAACTCCAAAATAAAACCAAAGATATATTGATGTGAAAGATGGCCCCAACCGTTCTTTTTCTGGAGGTGGATATCATTAGTCTTGCAGGATTGTCCCAGATCATTGCACTATTGAGAGTAGCTAAGTTTTTCACAGATAATCATCATCCAATATTGTTTTTATTGTATATGATATTGTCCCAGTTCTGCTTATTTCACTCTGCATCAGGTCTCGCTGATCTTTCCAACTTTTTCTGAAATTATCTTGCTTATCATTTCTTATAGCACAATAGTATTCCATTACCAACATGTACCACAATTTGTTCAGCCATTCCCCAACTGATGGACATCCCTTCAGTTTCCAATTCTTTCCCATCACAAAAACAGTAGCTATGAATATTTTTGTACAAGTAGATCTGTTCCCCTTTTTTATTATCTCTTTGGGATATACCTAACTCCTTTAATGCAGCCTAACATTATCTAAAGGGCTTCTTTAGGGAAGCCAAATCCAAGTTGGAGTCCTCTCTTATCCTCAGATTCCAGGCAAACTGTCTAGCCATTCCTCCATCTTACCTTTAAGTAATTGACTTTTTGAACCCAGCTGTAGGACTTTACATTTATCCTTATAAAATGTCACCATCTTTTGTTCAAACTGTCATTGTCACCATTGTCACCTGTTGAGGTAGTTTAGGATCTAGAGTATGTCATACAATGTGCTGGCTATCCATTTCAGCTTTGCGCCATCTGCAAATTTTATGATTTGCATATATATGAGGTTATGGTATATGATATATGATATCAATGCCCTCATCAATAAAAATGTTAAATTGCATAGAACCAAACACAGACCTTGAGGATAATTTTTTAGATGCCTCCCTCCAGCTTAACAACTATCCATTAAAGACTACTTTTTAATTCTATTCATTCAATCAGTCATATAATCCAACTTACAGAACCACTACCTAGTCCACTTGTGCACAAAAACTTTGTCAGAAGGAAGGAAGAAAGCAAAGAAGAAAGGAAAGAAAGGAGGAAATGAGAGAGGGAGGAGAGAAAGACCAGCTCTCCAAAAAAGATAAGAGAAAACATCTCACTTCCATTCCTTTGCAGAGATGGAGATCCTCATGTGTGAAACATTGCATATACTTTCATACTTTTTCTGTGTATTGAATGGTTTTGCTGGATTTTTGCTCTTCCTTTTTTTTCTTAAAAATATTTTATATAAATAAACAAGAACAAAATCTAAATCAGAGTGAAAGTAAATAGCTCTCGTGTTGTTGTGCCAACTGACAAAAGGTAGATAGAAGTACACTGCACAAACTTCGTTTTTAGTTATCTCTTTGCATCCTATGCCATTTGTAGATTGGAAGCTCCTTAAGGACAAAGTTTATTTTGTTTTTGCCTTTTCTTCTCAGCTCCTAATATCATGTTGTGAACCAGTATATGAACTTAATAAATGTTTGCTGAATTGAAGTGGAATTTTTTTTTTTTTATGGGATGGCTCTCTGGGAGAGAAGGGGAAATCCTGGAAGAAATGCCAGTGATATCAGTACAAATGATTTCACCTCCTCTTTGGGGCCATTACTGTATATAGAATTACAATACCACTTCTAAGTTCAGGAGCACCTTCTTCCTTTTCAGATGGTTCAGGTCCACCATCTATGCAAAAAGCTTCCTACTTATTACTTAAGTCCAAGTATTCAGTGGTCCCTGTTCTTCCCTCCTTTGTTGTCACATTCCTTCGCCTTAAGGTTAGGATTTTGTTCTGTCTCTTCATATCCCTTTTCACTTTGCTTCTACCTTGAAGTACTTCTTCTATTTCTTTAATGAACACTTTTTCCTTCTGAGATTATTTCCAAGTTATCCTGTCAGTAACTACCTAGTAGCTGTTTGCATGTTAAATGTTTCTTTTCCTTTCTTCTTTTCTTTTCTTTTCCTTAGCTCTTTCCCTTCTGTCTTAGAAGTGATAGTAAGCATCAATTTCAAAGTAGAAGAACAGGCAATTGGGATTAAGTAATTTGCCCAATTCACACAGCTAGGACGTAACTGAGATCAGCTTTGAACCCAGGACCTTATGTCTCTAAACCTGACTCTCTATCCCCTGAGCCATATAGCTGCCCTTTGTCTTCCATTAGCTTCCATAAGCACCTTGAGAGCAGAGATTCCTTTTTTGCTTTTTTCCAGTCAGCAGCACAGTGCAGGCACATGGTAGACCCTTAATAAATGCTTCTTGACTTGATTTGACTGGAAGATAGACAAGTGTTTCTCATGAGCTCTTCTAGAATGGAGACAACCCTGCTTTTCGTGTGTGCATGGCATTTACCCCAGCCCCAGTAGAAAGGTAAATATTGTGCACTTTAGCCAGGTCACTTTGGAATACCCTTTGCACTGCATGCTTTAGGAAGCAAGATACTCAGATGTCTGTCATTTCTCTTGGTAGGTCTATGGCCAATCACCAGTTTAAAAGCCTTATAATGAGGTAGCCTTGGACAGATGGGTACTTTAGACCCTTTTGTTGATTTGTAGCTGGTTCCTTTCAGCTTCTCATAATAGTGAGTAGCATGAATATCTGTTATCTCTTCAGCTTATTAGTCTAACTTGACCCGGGATCAAATTTCCTATTATACTTAGTAGCCAATAGAAAAAGAACTCTTTTTAGAGTTGTCTAATGAACACTTTTTGTATCTCCTGGCTTCTCTATTCTTTAGGTTTTTAATAAGTAATAAGGTACTCAGAAAATGAGGTAGCCAAATGGAAAGAGAAGTTACAGACTTGGATAATTGAAAAATTACAACATTAGTTCCCATACAATCAATAATTTACTCCATTTTGAATGATGGATCTTTTCCATCTTGAACATACAAAATCCATTTATATTGCTACACCTCAGCCTTTGGCATTAGATTTGGGGATCATTTTTTTCTAGGTACTGGGTCGCCCAGCTAGTGCCCTGGGGGTAGAGTCTCTAGTTTGGTTCTTCAGTTGAAGCATGATTTCATTGTTACATGTTATGTAGTACTCTTCCGTATTGCCCCGTCTTCTGAAATTTTTGTCCATGTGTTTCCATCAATATTCCACAGAGGATACACTGAACACCTTGAAGGCTTTCTTCAAGGTCTTTTAAATGCTGTCTGGATGTCAGAGCATCCTCAGATCTATTGATTCCTTGTTCTTAATGCATGACGAGCCTAATTCCCTTTCTAGCTGTAAATGCTTTTGACACCTTTTATATCACTTCTTAGGCACAAATCATCATCGCTAAAAACAAGCAGCCCAAATGGCTAGCTAACAACAGGCTGAATGGCTCTTAGCTCTTCTTGCTCATTATTTCTGGACTTCTGCAGTCTCTTCCCAGCATGATGTCTTCGTGTTTTATTTCATTAAAGAGTTAATTCTATTTATTGGTTGTCTTCTCCCTGAGGGCAGCCTTTTCATTACATCCTCAGGAATAGTTCCTCTGTCCATTAGGAGAATTCAAGTCTTGCTCTACAGATGAGATATGTAGCTAATTTGAGGCTACTCGTGCCTTTTCTAAATAATAATAGAAGAGCTTTTAAAGGGGAGAAGGATGATATTACCAGTGTGCTGCCATCAGATCATCTCTTAGAAGATTTGATGTTCTTATTACATGTTCAGGGAGAAATCGTTCTGAGAGTCAGTCTTAATGGATCCACATCCATATATAAGTGATACTCCAGGCCACAGCTATTGTTAATGAGTTCTCTGTACTGATGGCAGGGCTGAACTACCCTCTTTGTCTCTTTGTCCGTCGGTGCTATATTGTGCTGTCCAGGCTAATAAATACTCCCTAACTCTTCCTCCACCCCCATCCCCACTTTCTCCGAATAGAATCTCTCCTCTGCCAAACAGGAATTTTTACCAAACCCAGGTATTTGCTTCTGATTTTTTTTTTATATTTTCCCATCTGTAAATGCAGCTTGCAAATTTCTCACTGGATCAGTTATTGAGGCAAAGAATCCAAATAGTTTAAAGACATTTATTGAAGGCCATGTTGGTTTTTAGAGCTTATTCTTAGATTGTCCTCCCTTTTTAAAAGGAATAGTGTCCCAGTTCCATGAATTAATTTAGAATTCCATTGTTGTTGCCATTAATTGGCAGGGGTGGAGAAGGAAAAGAGGGAGGAAAATCCAGTAGATGTAAAATAATTTGCAAAAGGCAAAGCACCAAACAAATACAAAGTTTAAGAGTGAGTGACCTTCCTAATTCTAGGTTTTTTTCTGTTTTAATTTAAGAGTTTTGCCACTTTCTTTCTTTTAAAAAAACTTACTTCCCATATTAGAATCAATTAATTTTTAAAATCTATTTATTTAATTAATTAATTTGGGATATTTTTCCATGGTTACACGATTCATGTTCTTTCCCTCCCTCCTCCTGGAGCCAATGAGCAATTCTACTGGGTTTTACAAGTATCACTGTTCAAAACCTATTTCCATATTATTCATATTTGAATTAGAGTGATCATTTAAAGTCAAAATTCCCAACCATATACCCATTGAACCATGTGATCAATCATATGTTTTTCTTCTGTTTTTCTGCTCCCACAGTTCTTTCTCCGGATGTGGGTAGTGTAGAATCAATTAATTCTAAGACGGAAGAGCAATAAGGGTTAGTCAGTTGAGATTAAGTGACTTGCCCACGATCACACAGATAAGAGGTATCTGAGACTAGATTTGAACCCAACTCTAGGCCTGACCATTCATTGTGCTACCTAGCTGCCCTTTTGCCACTTTCCAACAGAAGAATAGAGGGAGAATTGTTGCTGTAACTCCTTGAGAGAAAAAGGACATTCAGGCTGATGGCTGCAGAATTAATCACATGCTAAAATAAGAAAACCTTTTCACTGTTTTAGGGAAAGAGTATGGCAAAGCAGATGCAAGATGGCTTCATTCAGATCCCACCATTGTATCCCTGGAGATGCTGACTGTTGTTCTGGATGGATTTCTGGCCTTGCTCCTCATTTATGCCATAGTAAAAGAGAAGTACTATCGGTAAATGCTGGTAGCCTTTCCTTTTCAAAATCAAGTGTCTTATAATGAAACCTGGATGAGCTGACTTAAATAAGTAGCTAGACAGAAAATAGCACACGAAAGAAAACTGGGCAATCTTAGTTACGTGACGTTGTGGCCATCAGGATAATTTCAAGCTGTTCAGAATGAAGACTGAGAGAAATGTGATCCCAGGTGGCAATCTAATTGTAGTCTTTGGGGATTGTGCACAAGAGAGAAGGAGGCTGCATTAGTTTCTAGCCACTATTTTAAAGCAAATTGGAGGTATTCCTGCTAAATCTTCTCCAGGGTCTCTGGCAAGCCCCATTCCACCTAACACAAAACCAAATTATGCTGTTGTCATTGATTCTGTTTGATGTGCAATGTAAAATGAGCAAAGTTTCCTAAAAACATGGGGTGATTTTTTGGGTTGGATTTTGTTTGTTTTGTTTTTGTTTTTTTTCAAAAGCCAAGAATGTTGTCTAAGAGGAGTATATGTATACATTATTAATAACATTCTTGAACCAAAATCCAAGTATACACAATACTCAGGTAAAGAATGGAGAGGCTGTTGTTGACATCTTTTATTTTCCTCTATTGTCCTTTTTCTTCTCCCCAAGACAAAGTAGATTGCAGCGCATAAAACATTGCCCTAGGGATTCCCCCAAGAGTAGTGCTCAAAGAGCAGGAATATAGTCATTTGTCTCATACTTTAATAAGCTTTCTTAGGTTTATTAAGTCTTTACTAAGACTTTTAGTGTGCCCCATGTATTTGAGTTCTGTACAGGACTTTGTATATAGGCATTTAATAAATGTTTGTTTCACTTGTCATGTCTGTTGAATTTAGTTTGGCTTTGCCCCAGGTCATACTGGAGTTAAAATATAAACGTATTCATTGGGTAGATAGATGGTAACAATAAATGGGTACCAAAGAGTTTGCCCCAAGCCTCAAGCTCCTCAGTTCTAGCTATCTTCCTTTCTTCCTTTGTTTGTTCATTCATTCATTCATTCCTTCTTTCCTTTTTTCATTCCTTCCTTCTTTCCTTTCTTTCTTCCCTCCCTCCCTTTCTCTTTCCTTTTCTTCCTTTTCCTCTCTCCCTTTCTCCCACCTTTCCTTTTTCCATCCCTCCTTCCTTCCTTCTTTCCTTCCTTCTTTCCTTCCTTCCTTCCTTCCTTCCTTCCTTCCTTCCTTCCTTCCTTCTTCTCTTCCTTCCCACCCTCTGTCTCTCCCTTTATTTCTTCTTCCCTCCCTTCCTTCTTTCTTCCTTCTTTCCTTCATTCTCTCACTCATTTAGATGTCTGCCCAACTAGAATTCATCGGTATTCATCTCCCTTATAGATCAGTTGTGTTCTCTCAATCTCCCTAAGGGTGGCCTTTATCAGACCATTCTCTCTAGAAACTCACAAAAGTCATCAATAATGAGATCAGCTTTGCCTGTGCTTCCAGGATGTAAGGGGGCCAGTCTTAGATATAGGATTGTTTTGTCTTGTTTATAATGAGAAATTTTGTTGGGGTGATTGCTGTTGAAGAAGAAAGCTTGTCTCGTGATCAAGGTGGAAAGTTTCTCAAAGGTACCTTCTGTTCCTTTCTTGTGTCTCTTCAACAGGCATTTCATTCAGATTACACTGTGTGTGTGTGAACTATATGGCGGGTGGATGACCTTCTGTCCAGACTGGCTGATTGGAAGCCCCAACCTTAACACAAGCAATTGGCTTTATCTTTGGGTCTACCTGGTATTTTTTAATGGTGTGTGGGTATTGATCCCAGGACTACTACTGTGGCAGTCATGGATAGGACTCAAGAAAGTGCATCAGAAGGAAATGAAGCCAGGAAAAAAGTTCAGATGAATTTTCAAAATCACAGCTGTATTCCTCATCCAAGTCATTGTGGTTTTAACCTATGATTGTGTGTTAAAAATGCAATCACCAATGCTTTGAAGTTATTTTTCTTCCAGTTGTATTTTGTATACCAATTTGCTTTCTTTACAGTAAAATGGAACAAATGGGGGGGGGGGGTTAGGATTTTTAAATTATATGTAGGGATAAATGAATGCAATTTAATTTATGCCAATAATGTTCACAAAAATAATTGTTAAATTGTGCCATATTAATAAACATGGTGATTTGATATAACATCTCTTATACTATGTTTTTTTAATCTCTTGAATGAGAGATTTTTAAAAAGCTAAACAAAGCCTTGTTAATTTCCCATGAATTTTTTGGGTGGGGACCACAATGAACATCAAAAGTGAATCCAGAGGGCAACTAGGTGTCTCAGTGGATTGAGAGCCAAGGCTAGAAACAGGAAGTCCTGGGTTCAAATCAGGCTTTAGACGCTTCCAAGCTGTGTGACCCTGGGCAAGTCACTTAATTCCCATTGCCTAGTTCTTACCACTCTTGTACCTTGGAACTGATACATAGTATTGATTCTAAAATGCAAGGTAAGGGTTTTTCAAAATCCAATGTTTATTTTGCATCTATATTTTCTGGATTGTTGGCATCTAAGAGAAAGTTAATGGTAACAGACACCTGAGCCTGTAGTCATAATGACGTGACAAAGTCAGAAGAAGGCACAGCAAATCTGGTTGGTAACTATGTTAACATATCAACTTAGGGTCCAGAGTAGGGACAGAGTGTGTGAAGTTATTTTAAAAATAAGGAAAGCAATAAACATTTAAGTGTCTACTGTGTGCTAAGAACTGAGTTAAGCACATTAAAAATAATGTCTTATTTGATCATCTCAATAGCCCTGTGAGATAGGTGCTTTTATTAATATCTCCATTTTACAGTGAAAGAAACTGAGGCAGACAGAGGATAAGTGACTTGCCCAGATTCACACAGCAGGTGAGACCACATTTAAACTCAGGCCTTATCTACTCTAGGCCTGGTGCTCTGTCCACTTCACCACTTAACTGCATCTGAGAAGCATACCATAAAAAGTCAAGCCCCGGTCAGAAAAGTTTAACCAGAGTCAGCTTGACCACATCACCCTTTGTTGTTCATCCTTCATTTTCAAAGAGGCCTCATACGTGATGTCTTGACTTGCCTGTTACTTGGGTTTAAGTGAGCCAGAGTTACACAAAGTCATCAACCTCACTCTCTTTTCTAGAGTCACCCAAATCCAGTGGCAAGACAAAATTCAGGACGATTGGTGATGGCCAGAGATGGCATCTTCAATATTTGAACAAGCTCTAAGCACTTCACAGCACCTACTTCAGCTGCCTTTATGGCTGTTGGAAAAAAAATGTTCTCATGCACCCATTCCTCCAGAGGAAGTCTTCACATGCTTGGGGTAGTCATCCCCCCTAAGACACTGATTGGTTTGAGGTCTACCAGTTACCCTCAACTGGTTTAGCCCATCTGTCCCAGATAGTATATAGGACATATGTATAGAGATGTATGTATGTATCTAGACAGAAAGAGAAAGAGAGAGGGAGGGAGAGAGAGAGAGAAACAGATAGATACAGACAGATAGATTGATCGATTGATAGACACATAGAGACAGACAGATAGATTGATTGATAGACACATAGATAGATAGATAGATAGATAGATAGATAGATAGATAGATAGATAGATAGATGGATGGATGGATGGATGGTCCATCTGTTTTCTCCAGCTTTGGTGACATGACTGGTCTACCTCTTTTTTTTTTTTTTTTTTTTTGGTAATTGATAATGCCTTTGGTGTGGCATCCATATGTTATCTTTGCTAATGTCCACCATCCTACCCACCATGCATTATTTGAATCATAAGCAGATTGTGAATTCCATAATTTACATCCATTTAACATCTTTATGGACAAGTAGATGGCACAGTGGATAGAATGCTAGACCTGAAGTCAAAAAGACTCATCTTCCTAAGTTCAAATCTGGCCTCAGACGCTTACTAGCTATGTGACCTTGGGCAAATCTTTTAGCCTTGTTTGTCTCACTTTCTCATCCATACAATGAAGGAAATGGTAAGCCACTTGAAGCCTCCACCGGCTCCACGAAGATTCCTAGTGGGTTGGACACTCAGAAAGGGGAACCAAGGACTGAATGAAAATGGGTTACGGGTTAAGGACTAATGAAAAGAGAACATAAGGCCAGAATAAAGGCACGCAGACATAGAAAGCTTTGGCATAAGGTAGACAGACAGCAAGTAAGCTCTGGTGGTCAAGAGCTTAGATGATTCAGAGCTCTCTTTTCTCAACTGTCATATAGCTACTTTTATTGGGGTTACAACCGTAAGGGGGGGGGGGAAGGGGAGAGCCTAGTGGTCTGATTCATTAACATTATGAGGTAATCATCAGGAGATACAAACTGTTGGAACCTTAGACAACAGATAGAGCTAACATCTAGATCCGGAATCCATATGGCCTAAAGTCTTGATACAAAATGTTAATTGATTGTTTTTGGTAAAATAAGGAGCCTGAGATAAAGGACCAGTCTTCCAGAGTGTAGCCTAAGGGAAGGGCTAGGAATTTGGCAAGGCTGAGGTTCAGTTTAACTCAAGGTTACAGAAATCAATCATAAGCAATACTAGAGTCAGTTTTTGGGCACTCTTAGAATAATATCACAATTAATGTATACCTGGATTGCTACACCACTTCAGTATCCTTGTCCAGAAAACCCCAAGTGGGGTCACAAAAAAGTCAGATATGACTGAAATGACTGAACACAAGCATCTCTAGGAGAAAAATAGTATTAAAAAGACAGATTTTGTTCAGATCTGACTTCAGATACTTCCTAACTATATGGTCCTGAGCAAGTCACTTAATACCTTGCCACTCTTCTGTAATAGAATTGATACTAAGATAGAAGGTAAAGATTTTTTTTTTTTTAAGTTTTGGTTTCAGGGAAAAGATTAGAAATGCTTGAAGGCACTGAGCAATTTTCCATATGTGATCCTGCTACGACCTTCTTAAAATGCCAAAATTAAAGAATATATGAAACTAATTCACATTCTGGTGTTAATTACTGGCAACTACTTATTAGATCTATACTCCTCCTGCCTCTGACAGATTCTATACAAGTTGGTTACATATCACAAATAAAGCTTTATCTACAAACTAGTGGCTCATTTTTCTTTAAAAAAAAAAGTAGGTGAGGAAGCATATTTATGTGCTAAAAAAAGCACATTAGACTAAATCAGGAACCCCAGGTTCTAGCCTAACTCTGCCAAAAATAAGCTGGTACCTAAGAAAGTTATTTAATCTCTTTTTGAAAAATGGTGGTGGTGTTAGCAGTGGTGGTGGGGAATAGGATTTTGAGCTATATAAGCTCTCAGATCTCTTCTAGCTCTAACATTTTATCATTCTAAGATAGATTTCCCATAGCCAACTGAGCACAGGGCATTGGACTCTATTAGACAAAGAGATACATTTTGATGAAGGAGAGGTCAGAAGTTATAATATGGGGCATTACTAGCATTATTGTCCCATCTTTACATAGCTAAGCCATTGAGGAAGTGCTGAGGGCTCCTGATTACCCGAAGGCATGGAGTATCCAACTAAACAGAATATTGCTAAAAGGAGCAAATAAAAGAGCACCAAAGATACCTTAAGATACTTTACTATATCCATTAATTATGAATTAATAATAATTTGTATAATTATGAATGGATTAATAGTGTGCATGTTAATATTATTAAGGAGGACTCTCTAAGTGCCAAATGGCCATTGTATATGTGTATTTATGGGGGACAGGGTAGGACATGTCCTTTCCCACATAAGACTCACTCTGTACATATATGGGCTCTGGACAGGACTGTGTTTGGGATGGTTGCCCTCCTCCTGTTTGTGTCATTGTTCCTTTGGTACAAAGTCTTGGGAGATGTCAAAAGGTCCATGAACTGGAGTTTATACCAGAGTATATGGGCAGCAAAACCCAATGAGGAGCAACCTAGGGGGGTCTAGCAGAGCAGTGGATTGATGGCAGGCAACTGAGACTCCTGCTAAAACAATATGCCCATAGCACAGAGGTAAGATTGTGCCCTCAGGATCGGTGGGCTGTGTTTATTCTCCTATTCTTGCTATATCTTCTCAGTAAATGTCCTTTTGTAAAATGATAATATTAATTGCTTATCCATAATAGTGAGGCAATATTGACTAGCAAGTGATATTAGAACACCAGTCACTGAGTCAATGCTCTAGGTAAAATACTAAATGTATAGATGATTAATCTTGAAAATACATTAAAAGGGAAGTTTAAGTTTATAGTGTTAACTTATAAAAAACACAGAACTATTAAATAGTCATAACCACTCTTTAATCAAGGGAAAGGGGGAACAGGGCTGATTAGGCCTCTTATGCAGAGTCTAAGGATTGAACACTGCTTCACTCTGCTCCCTGACCCCCTGGGAGTGCCACCCCGCTAGATGACAACTCCAAGGAACAAACAAAATTGGGGAACCTATATACCATTTGGGAAGATCCAGGGGCTGGGAAAGATGATTGACATTATACTGGTAAGGATGGGATTTACAATCCAACTTGGGAAAGGAATTCTAGCCAGAGGCTAGGGAGTAAGGAAAGAGGTTACTTACAATGGATACTAAAGGATAGTTCCTGCTCAGGTGTGTCTTCCAGGGAAGGGTCTTTGATCCAATGGGGAAGACTACCTAAGACAAAAGGGTATTTAGCATTTACCCCTGGATCAATTATTCATTCTGCAACTGCTAGCCTGAGATTCCCTTCAGGGTGGATTCTCAGACACAAGCTTTGGGGGTCTCCAGCCTACAAGCTATTTCTAAAACTTGGGGTTTATCAGATCTCACTAAGCCACAAGTTTGGGATCTCTAGATTCCACGTCAACAATAGCATTAGAAGAATCACTCACCTCTCAGAAATACTTCTAGAACTTGGAGGGAAAGAAGAAGCTGACCAGCCTTCTCAGGACTCAACTGGCCAGTGCAAGTAAGAATCTAAGCTCTTTGGGCTATACCAAAGTAGTTTGCAACAAATATCAAAGAACTACTCTCTATGCTTTAAGTATTTCCATACTTAAGTCCTTATTAAAGAAAGAAATTATTTTTTAAAGACTTTAAGCCTATTGGACCCAGTTACAGAGGTATCTTGACACACGAGTTTAATTCATTCCATGGTCAAGCTTGTAACTCAATTTGCCCGTGTGTCAAGTTGTTAGACTTAAAAATCAGTCTGACAGACTACTGAACTATTTCTAGCCTGGGCAAGCTACCCCCAGCCCCCAATGTTTCCCAGTACAGTCTTCCTTATCTCCCCCTATGATAAGCCTAAAACTGAAGCTATCTTATCTGATGAATATTTACCTTCTTGAGGAATGTTTGTCTATGTTTACCTCCTTAACAATATTTGCCCACTTAAGGAATGTTTGCCAAATGCTTCCTGACCCCTGACCCTGAAACCCCCCTCCCCAGATGCTTCCTGACCACCTGTCCATGACACCACCTTGATAATTATGTATGTACCAACCCCCTTCCCCAAACATTTCTATATAAACCCTTGGCTGAGAATGCCTCTCTGCCTAGTGACCCTAGCTATTATTACCAGTAAAGAATGAGCCTCTTCTTGCATATTGCATTGTCAGTGTGATCCTTCCTCCAGCCACTATCAATGGAACCTGGGTTAGGTATTAAAATTTGGGTACAACAAAGTCAATTTTCCCCATTTAAATTAATGGAAATACAATTAATCTGTTACGGCCCCCCAAAAAAACACATGAATTTTCTGTTTTATGTGCTTTAAAAATGAAAACATACTTTATAAATAACAAATAAATATATTTATAGATAATAAGAAAGAATGTAAAGAAATAAACTTGCTTATGAAATGTTATTTACCTTCATTGTCAGGGGAAGATGCTGGTGGAGAAGGTTTTCATTTCGTGTGCTATCACTTAAAATAACTTACTTTCTACACACGTATCACTACATTTAAGTGCAAAATTGACCTTACATATTACTTCTGACATATAACTTTATTGCTAAGATTAATTGCTATTTTTTTACTTTACTTAATTATCATCATTTTCTTCATTGAATTTTGGCTGTTTTGCCACACTTTCCTCGATTTCACTTAGAGGCTATTTCAACAAAAGCCTTTCCATGGAAGTTTGTTTCCTCCTCCCTTTCAGAACGCTTTGATAATGTGTGAAACAAGTGTCATCATACAGCTCCACACATGACATGTTGCAACTTTTTCTGTGTGTGTCTTTTCAATAAATTGTTTAATTTTTTCCCAAATCCTCAACATTTCCTTAATCTCGTTTGTACTGATTATTTCATCCACTTCGGGGCTCATCCCATGGGTGGAAGCTTGTGATCCAAATATCCACTTGTGACTTAAAGCAAAAAAATCTTGATTGTGACTGCTCATATCTCAAATAGCATGTGAGTTAGTGCTCATGTATCAAGGCAGCACTGTATTACTTTCGATTCAAGAGCAACATCTTATTATAATCATTAGTTCATTTTAAAATCTAAGTAAAATATAATCACCCCTAAAGTTTACTTCCATTGAGGCTACAGAGAGTTTATTTTAGATGAAAAGTGTGATATAATCACTCTGAGACAAGGCTAGGAAGATTCCTAAATTTTAGGCAGAGGTTAGGCTTTCTATCTAAATTTACATTTATACAGATGGAGATATATAGTTGATCCCATATCTCTCTGTGCTTTGGGAAAAAATCAGGAAACATTTGGTTAATGAGAGCAAAAGTCTTGATGCCATTTTTAAGCTTTGGTCACTTAAATACCAGCATTAATACTGGATTATAAACTACTAGAGATCCTACTTTCTTAGAGCTAAAAGGGACCTTAGAGGTCATACTGCCCTTGGGTTCTCAAAATTTGGCCCAGGGACCTCTGGGGATCCCTAAGAGGCCCACCAAAGTCAAAACTATTTTAATAAACTTTGATAGCTTAAAACTACATTAGGACTTTGGGGACACCCTGTATTATACTAGTAGACAAAATTGGGAAGGGTGTTAGGGAAAAAGTTTCTGTAGACTTCCTTTAATTCTTGACTGGGTGGCAGGGGGGAGGGGCCAACAACCTAGGATTTTTGCTACAAATTGCCTATAGAGTCAATGGCCACCTTGGATATCTACCTTCTTTGCCACAACTCAATCCTACCTTCTCATTTCCTAGTTGCCCCAGGGCCATTTCTTGGCTCAGCTATATGTGACTCAACTCTTTCCTCTTTCTTTCTGGGATTATGCTTCCCTTTTGTATAAATTCCTCATTGCATGACCAAGTCTCTAATATGATTCCCAAAGTGGGCGCCACTGCCCCCTGGTGGGTGCTGCAGCAATCCAGAGGGACGGTGATGGCCACAGGTACATTTATCTTTCCTATTAATTGCTATTAAAATTTAAAAAAATTAATTTCCAGGGGGCTAAGTAATATTTTTTCTGGAAAGGGAGCAGTAGGCCAAAAAAGTTTGGAAACCACTGCTCTAATATAATGGGGATATAATGGCTTGGATTCAAGGAGGACCTTATTCACTTTTGATTCTGATTGGTTCATTCAATCAAAATGTGTGTTCTCACCTAGAAAAGGTAATTACTATTCATTAGGTAGCATTATCAGTGGAGCTCTATCCTTATACAAATAAAGCATTTATAAAGCACTTACTTTGTGAGGTGTATAGAGTGCAGGGAAGACTAGAACTTCAGATGTATGAGCTTACCTTTTTTTCAGGGTCTCTTTCCCCTTTTGGTATCCACCTGCCACCTAGCTCCCACCTGTGTTTCCAAGAAGCTGTGCATGTACAGCAGCCATACCCTGGTAAAACTGCCCAGGCAGACAGGCTAAACCAGGTTGACAGTAACCGATAGGTTTCAAATCCCTCTGTGACTATAAAGACCCCAAGCACGTGAAGGCTTCTCTTGGCAGATTGGGTGGATGGGAGACAGTTTGTTCCAAAGTGGTCATGAAAGTGGCCAAAGCAGGTGTCACAAAGCACCCAGCGCTTGGTCAAACATCAAAGATGCCAAGGTCATCCACTGCATAGCCATTGCCCTTTGTCCTAACGTTTGTCTTGCCACTGGACTTTGATGACTCAAAAGTCATAGTTCCTTCTAAATTATTATAGCTCTTCATTTTCTACATCACTTATATAGTTTTTAATTCCAGGAAGGGATAAAATGTACATATAGTCAATACTCAACTTTATCTGGAATGTTTTCCTAGAAAATGGCACAAAAGTAAAAAAAAAAAAAAAAAAAAAAAAACACAAATGTTGCTACACTGAACCTCTTGGAAATCAGGGGTTTGGTTCTTTTGACTATCTAAAACTGTAATTGTTAGATAGAAATTGCTGAAAATGCATTTTTCTGCATATAATTATTTATAACAAAACATTAATTCTAATAGTATACCCTTTTCCTAATACAGTAACCATGAAATAACCCATAAAATGCAGCACACCAAATAAAATTGGTAACAAACAAAACATTTTTCTCTCTAGAATTCTGTGACCTTTTGTGCCAACATCTCAATAAAAAAAACATTGATTTCAGGCAAAATTCATTTTTCATAAAACAAGAAATCTATGGTATTATAAATACTGCATAGCAAAAAAAATCTTAAAGCTAAAACAGTTTTAAACCTGAATCTTAGCGTCCATCATTAGTGGTGTAAAGGCATTCTTTTTGTCTACTCTACTGCTGTAAGCTTCTCTGCCTTTGCCACCCTCTGAAAACCAAGGAAGAAGTTGCTGGGACTCTAGTCATGATACCAAGACCAATCTTGATGTCACCCCCAACATTGTCCTTCATGGTTGATAGATGGTGTTGGACTTCTCTACCTTTGCCGCCCTCTGAAAACCAAGGAAGAGGTTGCTGGGACTCTAGTCACTACTGTCAGGAGATGCCAAGACCAATCTCGATGTCACTCCCAACATTGTCCTTCATGTTTGATAGATGATGTTGGAGATCATGGAGGATGAACCAGTTGAAATAATACTTCAGTGCCATTGGAAATCCTAAAGGGTTTCAGAAGTAGGAGAGCATAGTAGAAATGAGTGAGGAGGGGTAAGCTGGGTAGCTCAGTGGATTGAGAGCCAGGCCTAGAGATGGGAGGTCCTAGGTTCAAATCTGACCTCAGACACTTCCCAGCTGTGTGACCCTGGGCAAGTCACTTGACCCCCATTGCCCACCCTTACCACTCTTCCACCAAGGAGCCAATACACGGAAGTTAAGGGTTTAAAAAAAAAAAAGAAATGAGTGAGGAATCTATGATGCAAGTCAGCAATCTCATTGTCTCTAGCCAGCTGATCATTAGGCTGCTGACAGAATCTGAAGATATTATAGCAGAAATCTAACAACTTTATTTTTTCTAAATTATCTAATAACTTTATTTTGTCACTAAGCCACACCCCTGACTTTGCACAGTTGGTCTTAGAGCCTAAAGAATTTGCACTAGCTTTTGGAGGCATAAATTCAATACAAAACTTGAGTTTTAAAAGCTAACCATGAAAATATGCAGTAAATGTGTAGGGCGTTGACTTTTTTTTTCTGCAAAGGAGGGATGAACAAGACCAGTGAAACATCTAGTAAAATCCTAGCCAGCTCCACAAACTTGCACCCATCTAGTGCACATCGCCATGAATGTGCTTGGTTGCCAATAGAAAAATGAAAATAAGATCATTAATAAAATCATAGGAATGCTTGAAGTCACTAAAGGTAAACATGTGAATTGAATGTATACTATCTGAGAAAACAATTTCTCTTTCCCTTACTCACCCACCCCCATCAGAGTACCAGCAAGCTCCTAGACTCTAAAAGATCACCCTAGTGCAAATATCAATAATATGGAAATAGGTCTTGATCAACGACACAGGTAAAACCCAGTGGAACTGCTTGTTGGCTACTGGAGAGGGTTGGGAGGAGGGAAGGGAAAGAACATGAATCACGTAATCATGGAAAAATGTTCTTAATTAATCAATTAAAAAATAAAATAAAGATTATAAACTACTAGAGATCAAACTTTGTTAGAGATAGAAGGAACTTTAGAGCAGTCACTTTACAGATGAGAAAATTGGGGCTGAAAAAATTTAAGTGACTTTCCTACATTCACACAGCCATTAGTAATTTAGATTATATAGCTACTCCCCATCCCCTCTGCAGTCATCACAACCAACCAGCCACATTAGACCAAAAAGTATTTTTTTCAAGGCAGTGAGAATTCTGCTCAAACCTCTAATGCTAATTCCCAAAGGCTGGGCCTTTTATGCTTCAGGTGGCAAGGAGGCCAAACCAATAGTCATCTCAAGAGGGAATCTTCTCTGATTACATAAAGTATGTGTTCCTCCTCCTAGGAATCTGGATGACTTAGAGGAATGGAAGTACCCTCCCCAGAAATAGAAAGAAGGATAGGTTCTAGGGTCAGCGATGGGGGTGAATTCTGTTTTGGACATCATGGGTTGGAGAAGAAGAAAATAATGTCTTCCTTTATCTTCCATTTCTGGGACGTGTTTGATTTGATGGTCACTTTCCTACTTCATCCTGTGAAAGGTTTGTTTTCAATGTCCTTAGTTATCCTTTCACAGCACTACATGAAATCCTACAGGCATCTAAACAGTAAGAGACTTAATTAAGCAGAGCAGATTCTACTGTTAGAACTTTGTCCTTAAATCTCATTACTCCTCTGTGGTGGGAGCATTTGCCACCTGTTCCGAAACATGTCATAGTTCCTATTACACTGACATCTGGCGGCTCTAGGGTCATACTACAGTGACCAAATTGCTCTATTTTGATAAAAATCACCAGAAGCTGATGACCATAAAATATGTCAGCATCTGTGATTCTTTTGTTGGGCTGCCTTTCCTCCTCTGACTGTTCTCTCTTCCATTTCTCACATTCTCCCTTTCTGTTATTCCTTCTGCCTCATAATAAGATTAATATCATTTCTAACTCTGCTTGGCATCTCTTATGTGGCTCCTGAGGTGGTAGCTGTGGAGTATTAATGGGTTCCTAGACTTGGAAGAAATGAGTCTAACCTCAGCAGGTACATTGATAGAGAAGCAGCTCTGGGGAAATGGAGGGAGGAACTCTACAAATTTAGAGTCAATACTTGGGGCTACTTCAGTTCCACCCCTTTTACTAACTGTCCCCTTCTGTAAGTCACTTAAAAAAATCTCTCTCTGTGCCTCAGTTTCCTTATTCTGAAATAGATCCCAAATCCACATTACCAACCCCACAGCATTGTTGCAAGTATTAAAATATAGGTGGCTAAAAATATATAACAGATATAAAGATCCAAAATGTTAGTCATTGTGATTGTTATTGACTGTTATCCCTGGGTCAGACCTGATTCACATCTAAGATTCATTCATTCAAAAATATCTTTTGAACATGTACTATGTGCATGACAGAAATCTTCTGGCTGATCACATGGCTACCATCTCAGGAGATGGCACACACCCAGGTTATTTTTAATCCTGTGTTCTTAGGAGAAGGATCAAGGGGGACACTGGGCTCATTTTTGCCAAAGCCTAGGTTCAAGACCTTGGATTGCGGTACCTTCTCCGTCTCTTCATTTGGACTTTTGGATTCACAGCACAGATGTGTCCACTTTGAGAAATCCATACATATAAACACTCTAATCCCCATATTTAAATCTGCTGACCTTTCTCCCAAAGGTACATCTGCCTTTCATGGCAGCCTAGAGGGACAGGAAGAGGAGGGAGGGAATATAAAACCACTTTGGTTCTTGAAGAAAGCTACTGATTAAATTTAATAGTGTTTTTTTTTTTTACTTTGTTGTATTTGTATTACACCTTCAGCACTTTTCTATACATTCTCCTATGAAGTAAATAGGCAATCAGAGCTGGGTTGAGGTACTTGTGCCAACTTAGAGAGAGTTCAAAATTTGTACTTTCTGTGTTTCTGCACATCAATGACTTTGAGCTTTTAGTAGTCCGCAGCCGAATGGACGTGTCTCAAAATGAACATCTAGAGACCATGGAGAAAAAATTATCTGGCATTAAAACTTCATTTATAAAAAGTTACATTCAATTAGTCAATCAATAACATTCATTAAGTGACTAGTATGTATCAGAAGCTGTGCTGAAGACACATGACACTAAATATTAAATAATACTAAAATGAAACAGTTTCTTTCTATCAAGTGGCTCATTGATTAGAGTGTTGGTCCTGGAGTAGAATTCCAGTCAGTCTCAGAAACTTACTGTATGACCTTGAGCAAGTCATTTGACCTCCACCTGCTTCAGTTTACGCAACTGTAAAATAGGGATGAAGGTAACACCTACCGTGCAATTTTGTTGTGAAAATCAAATGGGGTAATATTTGTAAAGTGTTTGACATAATATCTGGTACATTGTAGATGCTTAATGAAATGCTTCCTCCCTTCTTCCACTCCAATGACATTACTTTATATGGGAGGAAGACAAAATGCATATATATTACATAAATACTGAATAAATACACAGTAATTTTTTGGAAACATGATTCTATTGAAAATACTCGAACATAGAACTGATAAAAAGAAACATCCTTGACAAACTTTTATATACTCAGAGATACATATATACACACACAAACATAATATATATACATATATATATATTTGACAAATGATGCCTTCTCTAGTGCGGGGAGGGGTGGAAGGAAGGGCAAGACCTGAGAACTTAAGAGTTAAAAGAAAATGCTTGGATACAATATTAGAAGAAATAAATGTGAAATTCATTTTATAACTTGGTTAACCCAAGTACCACAAACAATACAATTCCTAGACATTAAAAATAGCTCATAAAAGAAAGCTATTACTGATTGACGAGAGAAAGTTTGGGATAATCATAGTTCCCTAAACATAATATTTGGAAAGAGACATAAGTGGGTTTGACATGCAAATATGTAGTAGTTTTGAGGGGAAAGGCCCTAGTTGCTGAGAAGAACAGGAAAGTCAAGAAGAGAAGAACATTTGAATTGCCATGGAGGCCATGTGACTAGAGAGAAGGGAACATAGGTAAAGGCTTTGTGAAGATAGAAACAAGATTACTGGGGTTTTTTTAAAACATTTTTTATTGATCTTTCATTTATATCACCTAGTTTCCTACCCCTACTTCTTACCCTATATCATTCCCTTCTCCCTAGAAGGATATTCCTCATTAGGCAGAAAAAAAAATAATTAAAACCTTGAAAAACTTGTTCTATTCAATGTTCCACACACTCAAGAGCCCTATCCTCTGAAATGGAGCAGTGGGAGGTATTTTTTCATCTCCCTTTTTTGGGGCCAAACTCGTTCTTTACAATTTCACAGCCTTCAGTTTGAATTGTTTCACAATTGTTCTTTCCATTTACATTTTATTAATCATTATATTAGACTAATGTCCTGGTTCTGCTTACTTCGCTCTGCTTCTCTTCACATAAGTCTTTCCATGCTTCTCCAAATTCATCACTTTCATCATTTTTACAGCACAGTAATATATTCCATTCCATCTGTGGACCATAATTTGTTTAGCTATTCCCCAATCAACGGGTATCTGCTTGAAAAAATGAAATTTGGTAACTGATGAATGTGAGGGGCAAGGGGAAGGATAAAGAGTTGAGAAAGATGAAGAGGTTGCAAAACTGAGAGAATGTGGAATGCTTGAAGTTCAGAAGAATTGTAGGTTTGGGGAAAAATAAAAGAGCCCATCACTGCTGTGTTGCATTCCAGGTATTTGTCTACTTTGCCTGCATCTAATTTTGGTTCTTGATAGGATAGATATTAAGACCATTTAAGAGTTAAAGAAACTGAGTTCCTGAGAGTCTGTGACTTTTCCACAGACACCTAGTATACCAATGCTAGTGTCAATACCTAAATTTATACTATTTTCACTAGACTATATCTATTAGCAATGTTCTAAAAATTAGAAGAGAAAATTATTTCAAACTTCTTATGGGACAAGAAACCACTACGTCTGAACTATTTCAAGTTAGTTAGTGGAGTTAGTAGAGATTGATTTTGCTAAATACTGAAGATAAATAGAAATGCTAAATTCAAATTAGATCAGCACTTCCCAAGATAATTTTGCCATGGAATACTTTGGGGTTTGAAGGGAACTTGGGTATATAGAATTATATTTAGGATGAAAAAGGGAGGGCTAAAAAGATTTTTTGGCAAAATAGAAGATATTATATCTATTTACATAGCCCAATATTATAAGCATTTTTGCTATATGCCTAATTTTATCTTCATCCTTCCATCCTAAATATTCATACAGACTATTTGTGTCTGACTATGATAGAACCTTCTAGTTTGTATTGGATCAGATCAGCTGTAGTCAGACACACTGTACATTGACCTCAACATATTGATGTCATTTTGGTCCTCTTCAAATTCAAAGGACAACCACCAAGTTAATCTTTAATATTTGAGAGGGAAAATATCCGTATAATCAAAATTTTACATCAAAACCTCTTTTTATTACTCAGGTCATAGAACAGAATTTAGGAAATGTTGAACTGATAACCAAATGTGTCAGTTACATATACAGAACAATTTTACACAGATGATTCATATCAAGAGATAAATAGGAAATAAGAAGAAAAAGTGTAAGATGGGATTTAAATTAAATAATCAGCAATTCATATCGTCTCCCCCTTAGATAGTATGTTCCTGGAGAAGAGGAAATATTTTTTGCCTTTCTTTTTTTCCTCAAAAATTAGCATTAAATGCTGATTGACTGATTGAGTAAAAATATCAAACTTTAGATCACAAATTCCTAAATCTAATTTAGAAGGGCCTTCAGAAATTATCTAATCCAACCTATAACTGAACAAGAAACCTGTCTACAACCTACCCAACAGGTGGTTGTCCAACATGCTCTTAAAGTCCTCCAGAGGTGGTGACAGGAATTAGGAAGGATCTACTACCTCCCAAGGCAGTTCATTCCACTTTTGGATGGCCCTAATTTTAAAGAAGTGTTTCCTTACATCAAGACTAAATTAACCACTTTGCATTTTCCACTCATTGCTCCTAGTTTATCCCTCTGGGACCAAACAGAATAAGTCTAATTCCCCTTCAAATACTTAAAGACAGCTGAAACATAGAGATTATTTTCATAATCATTTTTAGTTGCTCCAAACCTGCATTTCTGCCAAAATAACAATCCACTAGAATGGACTTTGCTATATTTGTGACAGTGGGAATAGAGAAAGCTGTATCATCTCTGCCAAGAAGAATGCTCTCTGGAATGGAAAGGGCAAATTAAAAATAGCTAATGAGGAATTCATAGCCAAGATAAGGAGAGTGATAGTGAGAGAGAATCTAGAGACTCTTGATGAGCTAAAGTCACCAAACCCAGATGAATTACATCCTTGGGTACTGAAAAACCTTGCAGAAATTATTGACATGTCAGCAGTGATCTTTTTAAGATCATAGAGAATGGAAAGGATACATAGAACTGGAGAAGGACAAATTATTCCTCTGGAAAAAAGGAGGGGAAGAAGGAAGAAAAGAAAGAAAGGAAAGAGAGAGAATGGGCTCTACAAACTATAGTCCAGTGAGCTTCAATTTCAATTCCTAGAAAAATTATAGAAAAAATCATTAAAGGAATAGCTAAAGAACATCCAGAAAGGAAAGTAGACATCACAAAACCAATTTGCTTCATCAAAAAGAGGTCATGCTGGATTCATCTCACTTACTTTTCTGATACTGTTTGTTGTTTTTTATTTTAAACTCTTATACCTTCCATCTTAGAATAAATACTCTATAATGGTTCTAGAGCAGAAGAGTAATAAAGGGTAGGCAATGGCGGTTAAGAGACTTGCTCAGAACCACATAACTAGGGAGTGTCTGAGGTCATATTTGAATCCAGAATCCCTGGGATTGGCTCTCTATTCACTGAGTCACCTAGATGCCCCCCTCATACTGTTTGTTAAAAGATTACTAGAGTTTACTAAAATATTTATCAAATTCTCCCATGCTAGATGATAGTACAATTTTCTGTTTGATCTGGCTGAATGGCCCAGTCTAAAAAGTAGTCATTAATGGTCCAGTGTCAGCTTGAAATGAGTTACCTAGTAGATTGCCCGAGGGGTTTCTACTTGGCCTTGTACTATTTAACATTTTTATTAAAAGCCTGCATAAAGGCTTTCAAATTACTGAACAATTGTGTTCATTTCTTATGACAGCAAGGCTATGCTTAAGATTCTGCAAGCTACGCTTCAGCAACCTGTAAACCAAGAATTACTAGAAGCACAGCCTAGTTTTCAGAGGCAGAGAAACTAGAGACCAAATTGCCAGCCTTCACTGGATTATGAAGATAGCAAGCAAAGAAAATTAATATTATGTTATGTGTTTTTATATTTAATATTAATCTGTAATATACCCTTTAATGACAAAACCCCCATTTCTTAGCCTAGCTTTAAAAAGTCCTCTCTCATTCTAGCTGAGGAATGTAATTACTACCAGCCTTCAAGGCAAATACCTGAGCAGAGAACCTTACTTTTGTTTACCCAAAAAGAAAAGTCATCCAATACTGGGTCCCCTCCAGGGACATATCCTTTTGTCCTTTATGTTCTCCTCATCAAACCTGGTCTACAATAGTGGAGACTAAGGCAGGGAGTCCTCATTGGAGTGTTTTTTGTAATCCAGATTGCTAGAGGAAGCTGGGACTCGTGTTTTCCTTAATAAGAAAAAAGTTTTTTATTAATAAAATATATATCTGAATTTCCCACACATGTATAGAGGTCAGAGGAGTAATAAAGGGTAGTTTTGGTATTACGGGTGTATTTTAGCTCAAAGGCAACTCAAAACTCAGGGTAAAGAAAGTAATCCAGCCTTGGAGGAGAGAATAGGAAAGCATCCAGACAACACTATTTAATGTTGGCATTAAGGGGTAAGAGGTATCACTTTCCCCAGCTGCCTCTTTTCCCTTCCCCCCCAATAATGAAGTAATTGAGAGTAGTTGAGAACTCTTTGCACTCCTCCACATTAAACTGTCTACTAATCAGGATTATCTTGCTTTTGCCAGGGGAGGTCCCAAAGATATACTGTCAGAAGAAAACTGGATTTAAAGGACCCTGTGATGCTCACTCAGCATCTTTGATCATCAAGAGGTCAATGACCTCAATTTTTTGGTTATTACTAGCCCAACTACTACATTGATTAATCATGCCTAGAATTCTGTCTCTTAAGATTTCATTCACAACACAAGGGAGTTCCTGAAAAACATCTGCTTCTGCTTCATTAACTGCATTAAAGCCTTTGTGTATATTACTACAAAATATGGCAAGTCCTCAAAGTTATGGAAGTACCAGATCATCTTACTTGTCTCTTAAGGAAACTGTCTGAGGGTCAAGAAGCAACAGTTAGAACTCAATATGGAACTGATTGGTTTAAGATTGGGAAAGGAATAAGACAAAATTATCTTTTGTCACCTTATTTATTTAACTTGTGTATATCATTTGAAATGCTAAGATGGATGAATCCAAAGCCAGAATTAAGGTTACTGGGAGAAACATCAACAATCTTAGATATGCAAACAGTACCACTCTGATGGCAAAAAATAAAGACAAATTAAGAAACGTTTTGATGAGAGTGAAAGAGGAGAGTATAAAAGTTGGCTTGAAGCTTAACGTTAAAAAGACTTAAAAATCTTAGCAACTGACCTCATCACTTCCTTACAAATAGAGGGAGAAATATTGAAGTATGTTTTGCATGAAAATACATGCATACTCCTGATCAAATTACTTATCATCTCTTGGGGTGGGAAGGAAAGGGAAGAAGGGAAACAATTTGGATCTTATAATTTTGGAAAATATATGAAAACTTGTTAATGTATGTGATTGGAAAAATAAAATATCTTTGAATAATTTTTCAAAGTTAAAAAACAAGAAGAGGCAAAAGAAATTGAATCAGTGTCAGATTTTAGCTCTTGGGCTCAAAGGTCACTGCAAATGGCTACTGCAACCATGAAATTGAAAGATTTCTTGGAAGAAAATCTATGGCAAATCTGGACAACATGCTAGAAAGCAGAGGCATCACCTTGCTGACAAAGGTCCATATAGTCAAAGTTATGGTTTTTCCAATAGGAGCTTCACTATAATAAGACAAGCTGAGCACTGCAGAATCAATGTTTTTGAGTTGTGGTGCTAGAAAAGATTTTTGAGAGTCCCCTGGACTGCAAGGAGACCAAATCAGATAACACAGAGAAATTAATTCAGACTACTCATTGGAGAGACAAATACTAAAGCTGAAACTTAAACACTTCAGCCATATAATAAGAAGATGTGATTTACTAGAAAAGACACTGATGTTAGGAAAAGGAGAAGGAGATGGCAGAGGATGAGATGGATAGGTAGTATCATGGCAGCAACAAATATGAACTTGGACAGACTTCAGGAGAAAGTGAAAGATGGAAGGGCCTGGTATCCATGAGGTCACAAAGAGTCAGACATGACTGAACCAATGAACAACAACAACTAAATAAAGGCATATGTGGTGTTTTCTTTTATCTTTTTTATAATTTATTTATTTAGAATAGTTTTCCATAATTCCATGATTCATGATTTTTCCCACCCCTCTTCCCTCTCCTTCCCAAAGCTGATAAGCAATTCCATTGGGGTATACATGTATCATTGTTCAAAACCTATTTACATATTATTCATATTCGCAGTAGAATGATCTTTTAATGCCAATACCCCAGTCATATCCCCATCAAACCATGTGATCAATCATATGTTTTTCTGCATTTCTACTCCAACATATGTGGCATTTTCATCAGATTTGTAGGTGACACAAAATTGGAATGAAGCATTAATATGTTGGAAAACAGAGAGAGAATGCAAACCTTTATTGTCACATTAGACTGCCCATAGGTGGGCAATCTTTTGCCCAAAGACCAAATCCAACACAAGACTTTTTAATAAACAAATATCCACAGCAAAATGATCGAACATGTAAAATCTTTTTAATATTGTTTATCCTCTCAGCAGGAGGGTGGGAGACAGGGATGGAGAGAAATCAAGATTCAAAATTCTTTTTTAAATTTTGGAAACTACTTTTACATGTAATTGGGGGGGAAATGAAATGATAGAGCCAGGAAAAAAAATAAAACAGATGAGGGGATGGGGGGGAGGGGAGAGAAAAAGAAGGATGAACAACAGTGTTGAAGAAAGTTAGGACTCAGCACTCCCTGGAAAGAGAGATCTTGGTCTTTATCTCCATATTGGAACCACTACATGAAACCAAAAGCATATGACTCTGCTATGGCTTTTGTCTCTGTTGTCTCTTTCCTGTTTTTAGTGATGGCTTACAATATTGTGAGTTTTAGCTTAGAAGAGTGAGCCACCAAGAGAATTGGGATGGCTGGAATTGCTAGAATCCAGATGATGAAGAGGATAATTCAGACCTGTCTTGCCTTGTCCAGAGAGAGCAGAGATGTGAATTCATCATCCATCTTTCTATTCACTTCATCTCTTGGACCATATTGGAGTGATTTTGGTGTGGCCAATGCTTTAAAAACGGTATTAAGTTTGAGTCAGCTCTCCCCAGGGATGGAGTGGTTCATGGGGACAGCATGACCTCAGGTGAGAAACATTGGTAGTGTTGTCCCTGCTGTATCTTTGTGGAAAATACTCCTTTGCAAAAGTGAGAAAGAGAGAGAAAGGGAGAAAATAAGCCACTCCTAGACTATTAAATACTTAACAAAAAATAGGAAGGTTATGGAGCAAATATACACTGCTGATTCAGGTAGATATAGCTTCCTCGCGGGCTGGTCTTCTTATGCAAACCCAGACAACTGGAAAGCCATACCAACAACTCAGACCGTATGCCCGAAACTAATCAAGTCTCAGAGACAACTCTCCTATTTGCTTCTACAACAGATATTAAAGCACCGAGGCGCAGTCCTTCAGGGAATCTAGCCTGTGGCAGAACCTCTTTATAGCCTGTCGCTTCATGGAGCAGGAATAGATGGAGGAGCTGGGAAGAAGGGAATGGTTACTATGCCTTGGTTCCCAGGCAAATTCCAGACACAAATGAAAAAACAAAAGACATGATAGAAATACCCCTTCACTTTGATATCTGTTGAATAACTTGAACACTTCAAGATATAGAGTAAGAAATACTTGGGTTCAAATCCTGAAATTGACCCTTGGCTATGTAACTCTGGGTAAGTCATTTAACCTCTGTAAGTCTCAGATTTTTCATCTGTAAATTAAGAGGGTTAGACTCAGATCCCTGGCAGCTATAATTCTACAATTCCACAATCTGACATGAGAACCTTCTCCCTTTTTTTCCTAGACTCCTCTTGAAATCCTTACCCTTCCAGAGGCACTAATCATGTCTTGATCCATTAACTGAGAGGAGCCAGAGCCCAGAACCATTAAACTGACTACATCTCTGTCAATCGAGGGGCACTAAATTCTTGAGACTCCTGGCATGCCAGGCTAGCTAAGTTTACACTGACCAAAGTCTTTATTTGCTTAAAGCAAATACATTTGGTTTGAGCAGTTTGAATTTCCCCCTTGAAACCAAACATGTTATGAAATCCTTGAATCCTGCTCTCCCTTCGCTTATCTATGACCTTGGATCCTACAGTCTGACTTTGGTGTACCTTTCCAGGAAGGCAGAGAATAAAACTTATCCCCTGCACTCCAACCAGAACTGCCTACTTGCCACACACAGCATTCCATCTCCCACCTCAGTGGTACAGTGGAAAAAGCCCTAGAGCTACAGTGGGAAGATGTAGTTTCAGATCCCACTTTTATCTTCCCAGTGTGACTTTGATCATGGCATGTAACTTGCTGAGCCTCAGATTCTTCATCTGAAAAGTGAGAGTTTTGGACTAGATGGCCTGGAAGGTCCCGTCCAATTCTAAATCTATGATGGCTGCCCACCATTCTACTTCACCCCACTCTCCCATGCCTTTAGTGTTCTCACTCCTCACTTCAGCAAGTGCCACCTTCTTCGAAGAAATCTTTCCTGGGGACAGTGGAGTAATTCAGTGGATTGAGATCCAGGCCCAGAGACAGGAGGTCCAAGGTTTAAATCTGGTCTCAGACACTTCCTAGCTGTATAACCTCCATTGCCTAACCCTTACCAGTCTTCCAGTTTGGAACCTACACACAGTATTGATTCTAAGATGGAAGGTAAGGGTTTAAAAAAAACAAAATGAAATTTTTTCCTGATTCCCCCAGCTACTAGACCATCCCTCTAATTATCTTATACTTATTTTGTATATTTGTTGTTGTTCAGTCATTCCAGTTGGGTGTGACTTTTTGTGATCCCATTTGGAGTTTTCTTGACAAAGATACTGGAATGGTTTGCCATTTCCTTCTCCAGATTATTTTACAAATGAGGAAACTGAGGCAAACAGGGTTAAGTGACTTGCCCAGAGTCACAGAGCTAGTAAATATCTGAAATCTGATTTGAACTCAGGACTTTTTGACTCTAGACCTGATGCCCTATCCACTGTGCTGCCTAGATGCCTTGACATTATATATACAGTGATCCCTCCCCTATCATGGGAATTATGTTCCAGAAATCCCCTGTGACAGATAAAAATCCACAAAGCAGAAGCATTATATTTATTTTATTATTTATGCATATTTTAAGGTTTTATAAACCCTTCCCACTCTCTGATAAACCTTTTCCACACTCTTATAATCACTGAGCCAATCAGCAACCAAAATACAGAAAATAGCGCTGTGGTTGGTCACCTTTAATCCCATCAGCCAATAATTATGTGCCATGTACAATCTCACTTTGGCAGACTTGTACAAGCACTGTACTGTATTTCCATTGTGTACAGTACATATTCATCTGCAAAATCTCACAATTGTGAAGATGGGATTAACTCTCCCCTGCCCATTTTCAGATTTAATCACCAGAAGCTTATACACCAAACTTATCCTTAAGTGGGGGAGGTCTGTGACCCATGTGCAAAAGTGGGTGATGAATAAAAACCCACTGACTGCCCCCTGGCAGTCCTAAGAAAATTTATAGACTATAATTGGTCCACATAAAGTGAGAGGAAGGCACAGGAAGTGACAAAAGGAATGGTTTTTAAAAGTAGCAAGAACTTCCTGTGACAAGGTCTTTCGCCTTCAACTTGATCCTGGAGGAGCTACAGCTGAAGACCTTGGTCTGCTTTTCTATTTTCCCTTAGAACTACCACGTGGGTGAGTGAAAAGGACTGACTCCTATCCGGAACCGGCCGGATACAACCACGGGGCCTGCGAAGCAGCTACCTAAAAGACCATAGGGAGAGAGAAGGGAGACCAAGCACGCATGAAAGACAGAGTCAGTCTAATGGTGTCAAGGCTCGTTTATTGTGTGCAAGGGGTGAGTTTATATGCTTCTAGGGCTGGGGTGGGGAAATTTCTGGCGGTTTCAGGCCGTTGGTCTTGCCACGCCTATCCCAGATGAAGTTGGGTAAGTTTCTATTCTTAACATAAGTTTCGTTTCTCAGAAAACCCTTTACTAAGTTTCGTTTCTATGGTTTTAGGTTTCGTTCCTTGGTCTCTGACAATTCCCCCTTTCTTTTCTTTTAGGGGCGATTCAGCCAGGACCACAGTGACAGCCCCTGTCTTAGGCTACACAGGGGGGGAGGCAGGTTGAGTTGGAGGAGGAGGAGGCTGAGGACGGGGAAGAGAGGGGCCACGCTGATCAGCAAGGATGACATTAGGGCCGACGGGGACAGTGAGGGGCTGGATCCGTAGTTGGATGGAGAAAAGAGAAACAGGGTCGTAGCCCGATTTGTATAGCCGGAGACCCCATGTCCGGCCATTCTCCCAGTCAGAAGCGGCCTTGCCCTTGTTAGTAAAAGAAATGTGTAGGCTGTTGCAAAGGCCTCTAGGGTGGGCAAGGGGGGTATAAGGATATTTGGATTTATCATAGCAGGGGCCGCAGTCCACATATTTATTGTTCTTAAGGCATCGACCAGTCCCAGCCAAGGAGCGGTCCCAGGGGTGGACAGAGATAAGGTCAGAGGAGGAGGTAAGCCAGTATGCTGATCCCGTGGTCTCACAACCCCAGGCGGCGCAATAGCCGTCAGCGGGGCCTCCGCAATCATCCCGCTTGTCAAAACCGGGGCAGATGTAAAAGGGGAGCTGCCGGGTGGCAGACCGTTGCCCTGGAGACCCACAACCATACCCCGGGAAGGGCTCTTGAGGAGAGGGGTCCCAGTCCTTGCCCACGATGTCGCACAGATCCACAAAAAGGTCGGGGAACCATGTTCCGGCCGGCCAACTGCTTGAGGATGTGGAGTTGGCAGTAGTACCAGTGACAGGGTTAAAGATGACCCAGGTCTGCTTCACTGGGTGGTGTGGGCTGGAGGCTGCAGACGACAAGCAGACGTAAAGGAGTAGAGTCAAGGCAAAAGGAGCTGTCAGGGCCATCTTCCGTGATTCCTGAAAAGAAAGCAAAGAGAAGGTTCTCAGGGACAGGCCCTGGAGAGGACGTGTTAAGAAGGGGAGCGAGGGGCATCAATTGTCCTAATGAGTCTTGACGGGATCCAGCGGGCGTTGTTTTCAGCAGAATCAAAAACACATGCGGAGCCTTTACCCCATGTAAGAACGGGGTCGGGGCCGCGCCAGAGGCCAGTAAGGGGGTCGCGCCAGAGGACCTGCGCGAGATTGGATGTAGTATGCGGGTGCCAATGGCAGTCGGCGGCGGAGCGTCCTTCCGCATCCAAGGTGAGAAAATTAAGAATGAAAAGCGCATGCACGAGGAGCAGGGTCTGATTGCCACACAATGGGTAAAGGGTTTCTTGGGACTTGAGTTTAAAAAGGGTGTTCTTAAGGGTTTGATTTGCTCATTCAACAATGCCTTGTCCTTGTGGGTTGTAGGGGATGCCTGTAACATGTTTTATGCCTAACTGAGAACAGAATTGTTTAAAGGCCTGGCTGGTATAGCCGGGGCCATTATCTGTTTTGAGGGAGAGGGGTTTTCCCATCATGGACATAGCAAGGAATATATGCTTGATAACATGCCTGGTGGCTTCGCTGGGCTGTGCAGATGCAAAAAGAAAACCGCTAAACGTGTTGATGGAAACATGGACATACTTGAGTTTAGCGAAAGAAGGGACGTGGGTGACGTCCATTTGCCATAGGTGGCCGAGGAGAAGGCCACGGGGGTTAATCCCTAGATGGGGTTCAGGCAAAAGAGTAACACAATTCTTACAACTTTTAACAATTGACCTGGCCTGTTCTCTGGTAATTTTGTAGGCCAGGTGAAGGGATTGAGAGTTGAGGTGGTGAAGCCTGTGTGGCTCTGTAGCGAGGGAGACAGGGTCGGTCGAGAGAGGGGAAAAGGGGGTGGCCGAGGCGGCTAAGGCAGCTAAGCGAGTGTGTTGGTCCGCAAGGTCGTTCCCGAAAGACAAGGGGCCTGGGAGGCCAGAGTGGGCACGTATGTGGCCCACGAAAAAGGGGCACGACCGCGATCGGATGGCGTGTTGGAGTTGGGAGAAAAGAGAAAAGGTAGCAGTCGTTGGCTGAACAGCGGGAACGATCTCGAGTCGGAGCAGAGATTGGACAACGTATCTGCTATCCGAGTAGAGGTTGAATGGGGTATCAGGCAGGGAATGGAAGACAGTTAGGGCAGCATAGAGCTCCACCAGCTGTGCGGACTCATAAGGGGTTCGGATAGAGCGGGGGCGATTGTTCATGACTATGGCGGCAAGGCCGGTTTTGGAACCGTCCACGAAGACTGTGGGTGCTCCTGGAATAGGAGAGGATCGAGTTTGGCGTGTGAGTATGAAGGGGGTAAGAGTGAAAAACTGTAGCAATTTATTACTGGGCATGTGATTGTCTAAGGTGCCCTGAAACGTGGAGATGAGTATAGCCCAATTGTCATTCTGAGATCTGAGCCAATCGAGCTGCTCCCTGCTGTAAGGGGATACCACGTGGTCAGGGGGACGGCCGAAATGGCGTGTGGAGAGGCGAATGCCTATCATGGCTATACGGGCAATCAAATCGGGGTAGGAGGCAAGAATCTTTCGGTTGTACATAGGGAGGTGTATCCAGATGAGGGGAGCAGGATCCTGCCACAGAAGTCCCGTAGGGGAAAATTCAGTGGGAAAGATGAGAAGGTAAAGGGGGATTTGGGGGGAGAAATACCCGACATTCTGGGCTGCTATAGCTTGTTCCACTTTCTGGAGGGATATTTCACCTGCCGGTGTCAGGGAGCGGGGGGAAGAGGGGTCGGGATCCCCTCGGAGAATGTCCTCAAGAGGACGGAGATCCGCTTTGGAAAGTTGCAGATAGGGGCAAAGCCAATTAATGTCCCCTAGAAGTTTCTGAAAATCATTAAGGGTCTTAAGGGCAGAGCGTTTAAGCGCAACCTTATTTGAGAATAGCCGGTCGGGTTCAAGCCGGAATCCCAGGAAGGTGAAGGGGTACTGGGTTTGAATTTCATCTGGGGCAATGCTAAAGCCGCGGGCCTGGAGTGCGCAGATGATAGTCTGGGCTATGGTCTGCGCTAATGAGGGGGAAGGGGCAGCAATGAGAAGATCATCCATGTAATGGATGAGGTAAGCTGAAGGGTATCGAGTCCTAACAGGGTCAATAGATTGGGCAATGAATTTTTGACATAATGTGGGGGTGTTGGCCATCCCTTGAGGAAGTACACGCCATTGGAATCGAGGGTTAGGTCCTATGTGATTAACTATGGGAATGGAGAATGCGAAACGAGGGCTATCGGAGGGATCAAGAGGGATTGAGAAGAAGCAGTCTTTAATGTCGATGACAATTTTGCTGAACCCTTTTGGGATGGCGGTCGGGGACGGGAGGCCTGGCTGTAAGGCTCCCATGGGAAGCATGGTCTTATTAACCTCGCATAGGTCTTGCAGGAGTCTCCATTTCCCCGATTTCTTTTTAATGACAAAAATGGGTGTATTCCAGGGGGAGGTAGAAGGTTCAAGGTGTCCTAGGGAGAGTTGCTCCTGCACTAGCATTAAGGCAGCTTGAACCTTCTCAGATGTCAGAGGCCACTGGTCGATCCAGACAGGGGAATCAGACTTCCAAGTAATCTTATCAGCCTGGAGTGCAGGGGGATCAGTGGCCTTTATGAAAAATTTTGTGATCCAAGACCTTCCTTGTCTTTTTGGGCTGGGAGGAATATAGGGTGTAAGATGCCTTGTTCATTCTTACCAAGGCCTTTGCCTGGGAGGTATCCAGATTTCAGCATCATGGTGGTGACAGGATCGCTAGGGCTAACCATGAGAAGCCGCATCTGGGCTAGGATGTCTCTGCCCCAGAGATTAACAGGAAGCCCCGCGACTACATAGGGGCGGGTAGTACCCCTATTACCCTCGGTATCTTGCCAATTAAGGACCTTAGAGCTTTGGAGGGTGTCTTGGACTTGGCCTATTCCTGACAGGTGGGTGGATGAGGGTTGAAGGGGCCAGGTGCGGGGCCAGTGAGCCTGAGAGATGACGGTGGAGTCTGCCCCCATGTCCAGCAGCCCGGTGAAGGTTTTCCCCTCGATTTTCAATTGGAGAGTGGGCCGGGACTCAGTGAGTTGCTGCACCCAGTAAATATTGGAAGAGCCTGGGGAAGAGGGGCCTCGTGTTTGGGCTACAGCAGGGAAATCGCCGATCATGGGGAGGGGGAGGGCCTGAGCTAAACGCCTTCCTGCAGGGATGGTGACAGGGCCGTGTGGGGATTCTACAATGATTTTTATTTCCCCAGTGTAATCGTTATCGACAAGAGTGGGGTGCACAACGACACCCTGTAATGTGGTAAGTGCTCTGCCGATAATCAAGAAAAACATGCCAAGGGGCGGTGGTCCAAATTTACCTGTAGAGAGGACTACGGGGCCTTCCTCAGGTGTTAATATTCGGGTGGTGGAGGCACAGAGGTCCAGGCCTGCGCTGCCTGTTATGGCTCGAGTTAAGGTGCTGGAGAGGGGCTCCCGAAGGAGCCCCGCATCCTGTTTCCCTGTACCGTGGGGAGAATTTGCCCGTCAAGAGTAGTTCTAGATCGGCAATCCCGAGCCCAGTGCCTGCCCTTCCGGCACTTCGGGCAGATGCTAGGTGGAGGCCTATTGGGGGGAGGGGGGCGCTGCTAGTGGTATGGGAGCCTGCCTAGGGCTCTGCCCGGAGGGGCATTCGCGTGCAAAATGGCCAGGTTGCCCGCATTTAAAGCAATTTCGAGGGGTGTTGGGGCAGGAGGCTTGAATGGCTGCCCCAATGGCTAAAGAGATGGACTTGTTTATTTTGTGGTCGTAGGCGTCAATGTCATTGCATAGGCGGATCATCCCATCTAGATCAAGGTCTCTAGCCTTCCCCCTTAGGGCAGCCTTGCAGGCAGAATTAGCATTTTCAATTGCCAAATGTCTCACCACTGGGTTATCTGATCCATCCTGGCCCAAGACCCTTTCAGCGGTTTCTAGGAGTTTTGCAACAAATTGAGCATATGGCTCGTTGGGTCCCTGGAGAATTTTTGAGAGGGGGGCCGTGACTGATCCAGCGGCAGGAACCGCCCGCCAAGCAGCCATAGCGGCGTGTGCAGTTTGCATGAGTAATCCAGGGGATAGTCTCATTTGTGTGTTTTCTAATGCATAGCGGCCGCGGCCGAGAATTTTGTCGGTCGTCCAGGCGGCCGTCTGGGCATTTTTTGAGTTTAGTTTAGCCTGATTTTCTGCCCTCTCTAGGAATTCTGCCTTCCAAATTAAGAATTGTCCTCTGGAGAGGACGGACTGCACTACCTTAGACCATTCTGAGGGAAGTATATGTCCCTCTCCTCCGAGTCCCTCTAAAATGGAAAGTGTGAAAAGGTCGTTGAGGCCATAATTTTTAACTGCCGAATGGAGGTCTTTAATGTGTTTGAATTTTAATTTTTTATAGATCGGGGTACGGGGCTGTGCCGAACCTGTAGTGTCAGCGCCCCTAAACCGTTCACCACCCTCATCTTCCTCCGCCCCTTCAGAATCAGAGGATTCGCCAGAAGGGGGAAGAGAGACGTTCTCGGGGAGAATCTCAGCGGCCTGTTGCTGCCTGGTGATGACCGGGAAGGCAAGAGTGGCTTTATTTTTTGGTCAAGGTGGCTTGGATTTAGGGACCATAGGCCAGAAGATGTCTATTTGTAGATCATGCAATTGATTTGTTAGGGTGTGTACCTCTTTTTGGAGGTCTAGGAAATATTTAAGGTCAGCGACTTGCTTACTGAGTTGTGTTGTGGCCTCCTTAAGATCATCAGAGCCAGGGAATATGGGGAAAGCAAGAGGTGTGGGGTGGGGAAAGGGGGGGTGTAAATTGGCAGGGTTATATGGGGGGGGCTGCTCTCAAGGAGATCATTGTCCTGATAGCAGGCGGCCTCTTCTTCCAGTTCTGACTGATAGGCAGGGTTAAGTGTGCCCTCAGAGTCAGGGTCTTTATACAAGACGGGATAGAGACGGGGAGAAGGCCGTGTTGTCTGTTTAGAGGGGACAAGGGGCTCCCTAAAGGGATGAGTTGGTTTAATTGGTTCATCTAAGAGGGAGGAAGGGCGCTTGTCTTTTTTTGGTGGTGATTCCTCCTCCTCAAGTTGTTTCTTATGGTCTAGGATAGCATCCTCAGCCAAACTGAGGAGGTGAGACACCTGCCTATCGGTGTCGACTTCTTTAAGAATATCACGAATTAGCCCGTAATAGGAAAAATATTCATCGGGGATCTCTTGGCCAGATTTTAACAGGCCGTTTAGTTCTTTGCCTACTTTGTTCCAGGTAAGGGGGTGGATCCCTGGGCCGTGTAGAATAAGCCAGGGGCAACGTTCCTCTATGAAGCAGAAGAACTTAAACAAATTTTTCTTTTTCACCCTAATGCCTCTCTCCCTGAGACTATCCTTTAGTTCCTTAACAAATAGGGCTTCCTTTGAGTGTTTTCCCCATTTCTCTTTCATGCAGTTGTCACAATCGCTTCCCCACTTTCCTGGCCAATCTCCTCGCGGAGGTATGGAAACGCGGATACCAGTGGGCCCAGACTCAGAAACAGATCAAGGGGACGATCAATGTACCGAAACCCTTGTCATACCAGTCATGCACACACTCATTGTGGGGTATTTACTCCAAATTCCAGCCTGATTGCCTATGGGGATGGGACGACTTACCCTGCCTCAAGGCTATCTGTCCAGCCTCTACCCTTCCTTGTCTGCAGAATCTGTTCCTCAGTCGTCCGGTAAGCCGTCTTCTTCGTGCCCCACGTTGGGCACCAGATATCCGGAACCGGCTGGATACAACCACGGGGCCTACGAAGCAGCTACCTAAAAGACCATAGGGGGAGAGAGGAGAGACCAAGCACGCATGAAAGACAGAGTCAGTCTAATGGTGTCAAGGCTCGTTTATTGTGTGCAAGGGGTGAGTTTATATGCTTCTAGGGCTGGGGTGGGGAAATTTCTGGTGGTTTCAGGCCATTGGTCTTGCCACGCCTATCCCAGATGAAGTTGGGTAAGTTTCTATTCTTAACATAAGTTTTGTTTCTCAGAAAACCCTTTACTAAGTTTTGTTTCTATGGTTTTAGGTTTCATTCCTTGGTCTCTGACAGACTCCCTTCCCTGGCTTGTTCTGGAGGTACTAGCCTCCAGAGAAGATCCTCATCTTGGAGGAGTCCTCGTGGCTAAAACCCTTGTTTAATTGATCTCTGGGCCCCATTTGCTGGGGCTTCTGAAGCCCTGCCTGGTTCAAACCAGGCTGGAATAAATATCTACTTTCTCTGATTTTCTTACTTTCACTCTTTCTCTTTTTGTAAATAAACTACCATAAAAAGTCACTTGGAATTGAGTCATAATTCCTGGTGACCACACTCTTATAAATTTAGTACAATCCTTTTATTTTTACCCCTTACATTCTGGCCCTTTACATGATGTAGTGAAAACTCTGTGATACAGAATTAGATTTTTTTTTTAAAAAAACCTGTGATACAGCAAAGCTACAATAAGTGAAACATGATATAGGGAGGGATGAATAAATATATATATGATACACATATATATTTCTGTGTATATATTACATTTAATAGTCTGTACATATGCTGTTTCCTTCCCTTCCACCTTTATCCCCAGTAAAATGTAAGCTGCTTTTTTTTTTAAACCCTTACCTTCTGTCTTAGAATCAATATTGTATATTGCTTCCAAAGCAGAAAAGCAGCAAAGGCTAGGCAATGGGAGTTAAGTGACTTTCCCAGGTTCACACAGCTGGGAAGTGTCTGGAGCCAGATTTGAAGAATATAAGCTTCTTAAGGAAAGAGTCTGTTTTGTTTCTGAGTCTTCATATCCCCAATGGGAGGCACTTGCTTACTTGAACAAAGTCACCCTAATAGCAAAAGGACTAGCGTGTATTCACTGCAGGATATGGCTTAGGAAACTGCTCATGCACATTCTTTCATCCTACTCAATCAGATCCAGCTCAGTTCTATCCCCTCTCCACAAGGTATTCTTGCTCTTCACTTTCTCTTGCTGGTTCCCTCAGGGTTGGCTGCCGCTGGGCATCTCCTCCATTTCCCTTTGGTAGGTCTTTTTCACCTTCAGCCCACTTTGGGTCTGTTCTCCAAGCAGCCCACTGAGACCAACACCAAGTTCTCAATTGTCAAAGGAAGATTAGGAAAGGAAGAGTGAATTTTTTGTTTTGTCAGCATAACGTAAGTCATATAAATATAATTTTTCCCCTATCTCTTGAATTCTGGGATGAGAGAGGGTTCTTGTGTTGTTGAGTGAGTGCTCAGCAGTCTCTCTGTAAAGCACTAAGAATTCTGTAAACTCCAGGAACCCAGGATGGAAGCAGGAAAAATGGTTTGCTCTCTCCTTCAGGATCCTTAGACAAGGTGAGAGCAGGGTACAATCCTACAAAGAGTTAACAAGAAAAAGATGGCCTGATACTTGTGGGTTGTCCTCTGCTTATCTTTGGGATCAAACAAGAACAAAGTTAAACTAAAAGCTACTGGTGACTCGTGTCCATAAAGCCAGGTCAGTCTTTCCCCAGATTCTGGGAACTACACAGGTTTCTAGAGGCAGAAAGCCACAGTAGCTCCTTTCAGATGATCATAGATTTTAGGCCTAGAAAGTTCACTTTTAGCACAAGGGTGCTTCGCTTTTTGGGGGAGGGTCATTGGACCCCTTTGGCAGTGTAATGAAACCTATGGACCCCTTCTCAGAATAATGTTTTTAAATGTTATCCAAAGTAAAATTTCATAGAATTACAAAGGAAAGCAATTATACTCACATACAATTATCAAAAAAAATTTTTTTTAAGTCAGGGACCCCATGTTAAGAATTCTTATCTTGGAGGCCATTAAGCCCAACTACTTCATCTTATTGATGAAAGAACTATGGCCCACAGAGGTTAAGCATTTACCTGTTGTCCCATAGCTAGTAAGTCTTTAGAGGATTTGAATGAAAATATTCTTGACTCCATGTCCAGCACTCTGTCCACTGGGCCATTTGGCTCTCCATGGAAAAGTATTAAAGATTCTGAGGTTCTACACAGGCAGACTCCTAATTGCCCAACAGGCATCCTCTACCTCAATAGAAATCCACCAATTAGATCCCAGCCTAGATTTTTATCCACTGACTATCAATTGTACGTTGATCCTTTCATTCAATGAATAATAGGTACCTACCATGTGCATTGTGTGTTTCTAGGTGTTCGAGGAAATATAAATGGCCCTCTATTTGTTGATATCTAATAAAGAAGGTGAGCAGTTAGGTGGCACAATGGATGGAGCACCTGGCCTGGAGTCAGGAAGTCCTGAATTCAAATCCAGACTCAGACACTTACTAGCTGTATGGCCCTGGGCAAGTCACTTAACCCTATTTGCCTCAATTTCTTTATCTTTAAAATGAGCTGGACAAGAAAATGGCAAACCATTCCAGTATCTTTGCCAAGAAAATCCCAAATGAGGTAGCAAAGTGACAGATATGACTGAAACAACTGAACAACATAAAATAAAGAAGGTGCAAAGTAGACTTTAATTAAAACACTGAACAGTAAGCATGATATAGTGGAAGGAAAGTCTTCCAATGAGGAATGATAGACCTTGATTCAAATCCTATCTCTGAATGGGGAGCCAAGATGGTGGAATAGCAGGAAGCAGGACAAACACCTCCCACCCCAGACTTCTCTAAACAGATCTAGAAGGTGCATCAGACCAAATCTTAGTGAAGAAATCCTAGGGAAAAAAATATAGAATAATTTTTCCACCTCAGTTTAGTACAGAGAGACAGACAGAGAGGTTTGCAGACATTGGTGATGAAGTCTGATCAGAAAGGGTGCAGTAAAGAAACACAGTGAATAGAGCGCCAGGCCTGTAGTCAAGAGGACCTGGGTTCAAATCTGAATTCAGACATTTCTTAGCTGTGTGACCCTGGACAAGTCAGTTACCCCAAATTGCCTAGCCCTTGCCACTCTTCTATCTTAGAATTTATATTAAGGCAGAAGGTAAGAGTTTAAAAAAAGAATAGTTCCATGTACAGATTATTCCAAAACCCAGTGAGTGTCTATACCCCTGGTAAGAGGAAGTCCCAAATCCATACCAAAGCATCTTTCTGGGAATGGGTGCCATCTGGCAGGTTCATCATCCACTATTCAGATGTTGGTCATAGATCCAGGGCAAACTGAGAAGACAAACCTGTACTCAGAGTGGTCAGGGCTAAGGAGTAGTCACAGATCCTAGGTTATGGACCAAGAGCTGGGCAAATCGAGAAACAACGGGCTCAGATCCCAAGAGCACACCGGGTTCTCAGTTCCATTTTCTAGTCCAATCTAAAGCTTGCAAAGGGATAACAATGTCATAGATTCTCAGATAAAGGGGAGCCTGCAGTTGTCACTACAAACCAATTGAGTTTCCCAATTAGATGATAGTGGTTGCTCTAACCCAAATCTAAGTCTAAGAGCTAAGTCAAGAGACTGGGGTGGGAGCAAGGTGGGAGTGGATGGTGCTGCAATCAGACTTTGCCATGGATCAGATTGTTTGAGAGGCAATGAAGGCAAACTGTGCCTGAGAGACCAAGATATCATAACACTCAATACTCCTAAGAAAGCAACAACATGACCAGTCTACACCTTTCCTCCAGAAATTCCGAGAGTCCAGCCTTAATAGAAAGTCTGAAGTCAGCAAGGAAGCTGGAAGAATGAGCAAACAAAAAAAAGGAGTCTTACCCAAAAAAGATATTATAGTAATAGGGATGCTCAAGATACAGATTCAGAAGAGAATGACCCCAAAATATCTAGAAGCAAACCTTAAGGAAAAATACAGCTTGGACACAAATTCAACTAAAATTTCCAAAAGAGATGAAGTGAGAGATTTGGGGGTTTTTTATAATGTAAGAATATTTTTATAAATGAAATGAAAGTGCTAAGGTGGGGATGGCAAAGAAATGAAAACTATGAAAAAAAGGAATTGGAAGGAGAATTAGCAGCTTGGCACAAGAGACATAAAACTCAATCAACAAACTCCTTGCAAAATATATATGAACCAAATATAAGATAATGCCTCTGGAAGACAATAAGAAACATCAAAATAAAGTCAATGGAAAAAATAGGATGAATTCAAGTTATCCCATAACAAAAATAACTGAAAACAGATCAAGGAAAAAAATTAAGAATCACTGGACTCCTTGAAAACCATAACAACAACAACAAAAGAATCTAGATATATTTCAAGAAATCATTAAATAGCCCAGATCATTTAGAACCAGAGGGCAAAGCAGAAATGGAATCCACTTGTTATCTTCTGAGAAGAACTCCAAAATGAAAACTTCTGTGAATATTAAAGCCAAAATCCAAGTCAAAGAAAAAATCCCACTATTATCTTAGAATCGAAATTTAGTATCGATTCTAAGATAGAAGGTAAAAGATGATAGATAGATAGATAAAAAGAAAGGAAGAAAGAAAGAAAGAAAGAAAGAAAGAAAGAAAGAAAGAAAGAAAGAAAGAAAGAAAGAAAAAAAGAAAGAAAGAAAGAAAGAAAAAAAGAAAAAAAGAAAAAAGAAAGAAAGAAAGATAGATGCAATGGAAAATAGAAGACAGAAATTCCAAAAGAAACTGAAAAGTAGTTTGAAAGTAACATTTTTATTATATGAATTAAAAAACTTTCATAAGTTCATAAGTTTAAACTTTCATCCTACTCACTTTCATAAGTGACTCATGTATTGGTTGCAGGGAAAAAGAATAGTAAGTACTAGGCAATGAGAAGTAAGTGACTTTCCCAGGATCCCACAGCTAGGAAGAGTCTGAGACAAAATTTGAACCCAGAACCTTTCATCTTTAGGGCTGACTCTCAATTCACTGAGCCACCTAGCTGCCCCCTATTTTATAGTTTAAAAAATCCATATGTAAAAGATTCGTGGTTTCTATGTACTTTGTTTATGGAAATGTTAATTTTTGGGATGTTCATTAATTTCAGAACAATAAAATTATTTTCTCTTTCCCACTGCAGACTTCTCTTTTCTTTCTTTTTTTAAAATTTCTTTTTTAATAATTTATTTTCCAATTACATGTACAATTTTCAAAATACATTTTTTGAAGTTGGAAGATCCAAATTGTCTCCTTCCTTCCTTTCCCTCCCCCCTCTCAGAGATGGTAAGCAATTTGAGCTGGGTTATATATGTATTATCATGCAAAATATTGGCCATTGTTGCAGGAGAATACTCCTATAAAACCAAAACCCCCAAATTAAAACCCAAATAAATTAATATAAAAGATAGTATATTTTGATCTGCATTCTGACTCCAACAGTTCTTTCTGCGGAGGTAGGTGGTGTCTCAGAATTGTCCTGTATTACAGAACAATAACATTCTAAAGAAAAAAATACTGGGTAGATAAACTCAACAAGATTTGGCAACCAGCTGGATGTGAAGAACAAAAAATACTCTAAGGCTACAAGCATGGGTAACTGGGAGAATAGTGATAATTTAAAGGAATAGCCAAAGGATCATCGATCATAAGCTAAAAAATACCTTAAGAGGTATCAAGTCCAATTCCCTCATTTTACAGAGGAGAAAACAGAGACACAAAAGATTAAGTGATTTGTCCAGCATTACACAGCTAATAAATAACCTGTGGTGGGGATTCGAATCCAGGTCTTCCTGATTCCAAATCTAGCATCCCTGTCTACCTGCCCACACTGCCAACTCCATGCTTGAGAAGAAAGAGAGCAAACCCAAACCCTTAGATCCCACCAGAAGCTCACCTTACTGAGGCAGAATGGAAACAGTATGAGCATAGTCAAGCAGGGGAAAAGAAAGACTGGATGTTTTGGGGTAAGGGCAACTACTCTCATATGGCTAGAATGGAGTGCATTTTGCAATCTCCAATTTAAGTTGGCACCTGCCACAATTCTTGTAGGGCAGCTAGATGTGTAGACTCATCTTCCTGCATTCAAATCTAGCCTCAGAAACTTCCTAACTGGGTGACCATGAGCAAGTCGCTTTACTCTACTAATTTGCCTCAGTTTCCTCATCTGTAAAATGGGTTGGAGAAGGAAATGACAAACCACTACAGTATCTTTGTCAAGAAAACCCCAAAAGGGGTCCTGAAGAGTCTAATCCAACTGAAAATGAATGGAAAACAACCACCACCACCAGATAATTCTTGTAGAACAGCCCTTCTATAGACAGACTCGCTGCCACCAAGTCATACCTTCTTGCACGCCTACCCCTTCTTTGCTTTCACTCACTCAGAGACAGAAGTAGATTCTAGAGTTTGCTAACAGTTAAAGAAAAGACAAAAACTATGCGTGAACATGCAATTGATAAAAATTAACAGAAATCCCAAGTTACAGAGCTCAAAGTGATGTCCCAGGAACCCCCAAATTGTTCTTTCTGCTATCACAAGCTTGATTGTACTCTCTCATGATAGGAGTCCCAGGTCTTAACTCTAAGCCTAACTTGTTTTGTCATTGACCCCTTTAGCAATCTGGTGAAGCCTTGTGAACCCCATCTCAGAAGAATATCTTTGAATGTATATATAGGACTAAAAAGAAAAATAATTATATCGACACTGTTATCTTTTAGTCATTTCAGTCATATCTGACTCATAATGTCCCTATTTGAGGTTTTCTTGGTGTGATAATTTATTTTTCATATCCCATATTAATTCCTGTATATTAGAGAAAATTACTGTGTATTCCTGTGTCTGGGATGTGAGTCAGAGATACCAGTCAGTCTGCTGCCTTTTGCATTTCCTTCATCCTTGAGAATCCCAAGGGATGTCTTCCTTTTTTTAAACAGAATTTAGTTAATAAATGAAGGGGATAAAGGTTCTTTTCCTGTGTGTGTGACCTGTCCACCAGAGGAAATGGTGAAGAGTAGATAGGTGGATGGGCATCCTCTTGATTAATTGTGGGGGTTGGCTCTCTGTCCACTTCCCATGTGCCTACATTTTATTTTGATTGTAAAACCCTCTTGCAGAAAAGGAGAATGTCCCCTAACAGCTCCTTGTCAGTGAGTCTATCATTCGTGTTGAATTTGTTAAGAAACACCCAAATGTTGTTAGACCCACCATGAAATATATAATATATGTGGGCCCTTATGTACTCTGGTGAGATAGTTCTGAAATGTAGATCTTAGATATTACAGCTAATATATATTAGATATTATAGTTAATATGTAAGGTTTTATTGTATGAACCCATCATATATTTACAGTAGGCGTAGGCGTAGATACTTGAGCTTATTTTACATTGGCAACGATAATGATTGCTATCCCTACAGAAGTTAAAGTATTTTGCTGATTAGCTATTTTACATGGAAGTAATATCAAATGATCCCCTGAAATACTATGAGCCTTAGGCTTCATTTTCTTATTTACAATTGGAGGTTTAACAGGAATTGTATTAGCCAACTTATCATTAGATATCATTCTACATGATACCTATTATGTAGTAGCCCATTTCCATTCTGTTTTATCAATAGGAGCTGTATTTGCCATTATAGGGGGTTTTGTTCATTGATTCCCTCTATTTACAGGTTATATACTTAATGATATGTGAACAAAAATTCACTTCTTCATTATATTTGTTGGCGTAAATTTAATATTTTTCTCACAACACTTTTTAGGGTTATCCAAAATTATGTTATATACATTATATATATTATATATTATATAATATATATTATATATTACATATAAAGATATTACATATAATATATATTATATATATTACATATGAAGAGATATAGATAATCTTGATAATATGTATAGATATTATATATAATATTGTGTGTAATTATATAATATAACAGATAATATAATGTAACAATATAAATATCTTATAATTATGTTATATGACATATAATAAACAATATAATATATAGCATATAATATATGATGGTATATATTTAAAATAATATAAATATATAAAATATAGAATACATTCTATAATATCATAT
>NC_058132.1:120482457-120600093 GCF_016433145.1 Gracilinanus agilis | reverse complement strand
AAATTACATTTTAAAAAATGTGGCGTTTAAGGCTCTCATGGCCAAAAAGGTTGCTGATCCCTGGTCTAGAGCCTCAGTAATGAGCCTTAGGTTAAATACATAGGACATGGGCAATAAGCAAATACAGTTCACTTAACAATAGACAGCTGCTACTCATTCCCATCACCAGTCACAAGAGAAGAGCCATTTCTTTATGGCCTCAGTAATTGGGCACACGTTGAATCAGAAGAGTTCCAGGTGGCATGGAACAAACACACAGAGAGAATTTCTTTTTTTATTAGCCAGAGGAATACAAACTTAACTGGGTAAAACTGTTTGGTAGTCAGGTTTTATTCTCTAGGTTGTTTCAGCTGTTCCTGAATTTTCTGTTTTATCAGGTTGCTCTTTTGTGAGAATTCATATTTTTTTGTCTTGATCTCAGGAATGATTACAGGTAGATCTCTATCAGAGATTTGTCTGAGGTAAAAAATATAGTTTTTACCTGAAAGGGTAAACAGGTAAGGTGTGTGTGTGTGGGTGGGTGGGTGTAAAAGAGAGACAGAGAGACTGAGAAAGAAAGAATCAGAAATAAATCATCCACCCCTTTTGCTGGGGAAGTCTTGAACATTCCTGGGTAGACTCTTCCCTAACATACCAACAGGTATGAGGCCTATTGGTTACTCTCAATCTGGTATAACCTGACTGTAGAGACAGTTTTTACCAGAGTGTGGCCACTGTGAATGCTATAGGTTCTTGGAGTTATAGGTGAGAGCTGGGTGGAAGGAAGACGTCAAAAGTGTATGACCAACCCTGAAAAGGGCTCCACAAACCCTTATACCAGAGGTGCTAGTCATTGTAAAGATTAAAATTAATATTCAATAACTAAGAATTATATTTTATAAAGTTTATTAATAATAACTAAAGTTTAAATAAAAACTAACTCAGCCCCAGTCAAGAGAGAAGAGAGCGAGAGGGAGGAGTTATAGAGCTTATAAACAATATGTGACCATGCAATGTAGTGGAGAGATTAAAAGGAATTCTGGGAAATACTGAAGGACTTCTGGGGGATGAAGTCCAGAGTACAAAATTCTAATTAATACATCCCCACTCCTTCATGGTCCTTTTGGGAGACCAGTCTCCCCAAAGGGATCATTTTAAACACAACTGACCTATAAATTGCAATAATTTGTGGATAAAAGGAAAATAAAAGAGAAAAAGAACAAAACCAATGATTGCTACATTCAGAAAAAGCCAGTTTGGGAGCATTCTCCTTTGGCAGAAGAGTATTCATTCCAAAAAAAAAATGCTTTCAACCCCCCATAGCTTAATTTAGCACATCCCAAAGTTCACTCTAGATCTTCTGGTGCAGCATGTGGTCTCTGCAGGCATCTTCATGGCACCTTCTGGATTCTTGGATGTAGCAAGTTTCTAATCCTAAAATTGTTCAAATTCAAATAAAAATTCACAATAACATAGTCGCCCCTGAGGAGAATAATAACAAACACAGGGATTACTCAGGGATGCATGGCTGAGTTATGAGGTATATGAATCAATTGGCAAAAGAAAATCAAAAACATCAATAAAAAATCCAAACAAAAGAGAAAAAATGTATTGTGGATAAAATATAAAATATCAAAAGTCTTATATCTAAAAAATCTAAGTAAAGGAAAAATACCTATAATAGGTCCTTGAATCAGGACCCAATTAAAGTGATGTATGTAATTATACACTTACCCAATCAGTAGCCAGGACTACAAAAAGTTTGCCACACTATGAAACACAGAAAAGGGACGAGATTATGGGAACCAGGATGGCAGCCATAGTGAGGTGCTTGATGGGGCTAAGGGAAGTCTGGCCTCTAACATATGTCAAAACATCTACAACCTTGAACCCCAAACAAGTTCAAGTCCTCTTGTCTTGGCTCAAAAATCTCATCAATCTCACTGGTATTGGTTGGTTTCTTTGACCTTTGTGCTCTCTAGGCACTATGCAGGTTAGCTTTGTACTTCTTTGGCACTGTGCAGTGGTTCTTTTTGTATTCCCTTCTTCTGGAATCAGACAGAATCATTAAGCAAAGTCCCATAATTTTTAAAATAATCAATGGCATTATTCTATAGTCTAAAGCTTTTTGGGTATGCAAGGACATTAGGGCTAATGGACATTTTAAAACTTACCCTAGTATAAAATAAAAAAAAAATTTTTAATACTGGTAACATATGCTTCAAGTCCAAAAAAGGTGAGAAAAAATAAAACTCAAATACTATATTGCAAATACAAGGAAAATATAATACAAAATGTTTTAAAAATCAAAAATATATAGCTTACAATCAATGACACACTGTGTCAGCCAAGGAGAGGTAGAATACAAAGGTTTCTCACCAAAATAATTTCCATTTCCTTTTTAACTTGGCCATGATCCATTGTGTGAGTGCAAATGATTTTCACAAAGTAACAAGTTTTATAAAACAGTAATACAGTAGATAATGCACATTCAAAGAAAAAATTCCCAAAATTCACAATAGCCCAGTTAATGACAATAGCAAACAAACCCACTATCATATTTCACATGAGTTTCTGTGTGACATTTTAAAAATCTATGAATTGATGGATACTTGTCACAAATTCTACAGGTGTAACAAATCTTTCAACCTTGGCAAAGATGTTTTTAACGAAGTCTTTTACTGCCATTATTTCAATATTTAGCAGAAGAGCCTAGAAAAAGCACAAACCTTTGCACTATTGATGAAAATCTTTTTGAGGTCTATAACATCACCATGAAATCTAGATTGTTCTGGTGGGAGTAGATTAAACTGAAGAGTTAAAATATTATGCATGCAGAAGCTTTTTTTGGCTTCCTGCTTTATATAAAACCTCTTTTGGTAGGAACTTCTATTTTGTTCCCATCCTTTAATTCAACATTCTATAATAAAGAATGTTGAATGATAGGTATACACATGTATACCTATCATTCCAGAAACTACTAGATATCTAAAATTATTTCTGAAGTCCCCTTAACATTAACTAAAATTCTTAAGTCATTAAATTCTCCAAAGGTTGTATATAGGTTATAACCAGTTTTTATGGAGTCCATCCATCATATATGTGACAATTAACAAATGCAAAAATGAAGAAAAGGCTGTATAAGCAACAAGTGACCTTGATGGATCAGGTGACAAGGATTTGTGCAGATTGACTATGGACTTGTACAATGATATTTTGTTCAATACAGTCATAGGGGAAGGGTACAAATAAAAATAATATAATAGAATATATCTAATAGGAAAAAACACAGTAGCTTAAAATAATTCAGTGTAGCAGAATAGCACTGATTAGATTAATACAGATAAACTTAAGAAAAAAATTAAACCTTAAAACAATCAGCAAAATAAGCAATGACAGGGTACAGGCAGTGAGTTCAAAAGAATCCTTTTCTACAATTCCAATAGACTTGTTCACTACTTGGAGAGGAAGCAAAAACTCAAAAAGTTAACATCAATATACTTCCAGATCTCTTTTAAGGTTACTTCCCCTCCCCCAGTATTTATTATCCATTTGCATTTTTTTTTGTTGGAGCTCTGAAGTTCCTCATAGTGAGGGAGAATTCTGCACTGAAAATAGTATGAAGGAACCTCAAATTGGATGTATTGTAGGGGCTGGACAGGCCCAAATGGCAAGGGGTGTGGGGAGATGAATTTCTCCCCTGAATATTAAGATTAGTCAAGCTAGGCATAAGGACCAGTGCACCCAGGAATAGTAGTAAGAAAAAACACTCCAAAACTTTGAGCTGCGCTAGCTCTGTAATGCTCTCTCAGAATGAGAGTTGTTTGAGATAGGCAGACCAGGCCATGCTTTGTAACAAGATTACTTCTTAAATAAAAGTTAAACAAAAAGAGACCCTGACTAGAAAGTAAAGAGACTTTTTTTTTTAGGGTTTTGCTAAGAGACTTGGAAGAACTATTCTTCTTTCCCCTCCTCCCTAGGGGCAAAACTCCTATGGAGAACAATAGGGTATTTGCATATGAAGGACTGGTTACCCCTGGTCAGGAAGAAAAAGGAAAAAATATCAATCAGGCTTATCCCCCAAATCTCTGACTTCAAATCTACTGATTTAGAACTATGTGCCCTCAAAAAAAATGGCATAGGAGTCCCCTTCCGGTGAAGAAAAATCCTGAGTTGCAAGTCTCTCTCTCTCAGGCAGGAACCCAGGGTCAACTTAAGAATCCAGCTTAGAAACTAGAAGGGTGTGTGGCTCAATAGTGTTGTTTTTTTTTTCTTTTTCCACGCTGTGTTCCTCTGCTGAAAAAATGGCTAGGATAGGCTGGAAACCCACATGGGGTTGGGGGGGTGTGGCCAAAGGGATTGGGGAATCTTACCCTTCCATGGGGAAAAAATTGCACAAACGAGCAGCAGGCTTATAGCAGCTGATCTGGTAGCAGGCAAGCAGAGGCTGCAGGCTGGGTGGGGCAGTGGCAGGAGGAGGGCTTACTCAAGCAGGAAGGCTGGCAGGCAAGCAGGTGGGCGGCAAAAAAACAGCAGGAGCACAGGTTTGAAAAAATTTATCTATTCTCTATTCTTTCTCAAAGACTTAAAAAAAATTTTAGAATTCTATCCCTTCTGGTTGCCATAAATGTAAAGATTAAAATTAATATACAATAACTATTATATTTTTAAAAGTTTATTAATAATAACTAAAGTAAAAAAACTAAGAGCTCCAGTTGTGAGAGAAGAGCACTAGAGAGAGGAGTTACAGAGCTTATAAACAATACGTGACCAAGCAACATGGTGGAGAGATTAAAAGGAATTCTAGGAAATACTGACGGATTTCTGGGGGATGAAGTCCAGAGTACAAAATTCTAATTAATACATCATCCATGACCTCCCTATACTGGTACAGCCTTCCTGCCAGTAGTGTGAAAGGGAAAAGAAGGGTGCTAGTGAGCTGGGGGTCCATGAGCATTAGATCCTAGGTTTCTGAGTTTTGTTTTGTTTTTTTAACCTTTTCTATTCTGGGTGATCTAGACCATGAAAATAGCTAAAGTTGCTTTATTTTGGGAGCACAATTTCTATTTCTGAGAAATTTCAGAGATCATGGGGATGAAGAAAATCTGGAACTTCACAGCTGTGAATTTTTTTAAAGTATTTTGATAGTTGGGTTTTAATGTAATTGTTTTCCTTTGTAACCCTATGCATTTTATATAATCATTTTAAAATATTATGGTAAGGTAGTGATGGAGTACTGTTTAGAGACCTTAGAGACTACAAGATTAAAATTAATATCCAATATCTCCAATATTACATTTTATAAAGTTTTATTAATAATCACTTGAAGTAAAGGAAATAAAAAGACTAAAGAAAAGCCTGAGTGAAGAGAAGTTTTCCCTACTGAGGTAGTGGGAGAAGAGAGAGAGAGAGGGCAGGGTTACAGAAACTTTATTTCCAAAACATAAGGATATACTGTGAGGATGAAAGTGGGATTCTGGGAAATGAAGTCCTATATAATAAAATTCTAATTACACAAGACCAAGTGACCAAACTATAACCTTTATGTAGCATGTAAGCCCCTCACCTTGCCCCAGACAGGGGAAGGAGGAAGTGCTCCACTGGGCTGCTGGGCAGAGGGGCAGGTGATGAGAGAAATGTCCTCAGGTGTGGTGGAGAGGGAGAAGTCCCCTCTGGCATGCTCTGGAAAGTGTGCCATAAATTCACCAACATGATTCTAAGGAGTCCACGACACTCACAAAAATTAAAAACCCCTACATTCAGTGGTCCATCCAAAAGTATCCTCCCCTCCCAAAGTGAACCTGTGGAGCCACTAGGTTCTAAGATAGATGTTTTTAAATTCCTAAATTATAGTGCTTTTTCTCTTTTCTTTCGAACCCCAGGAAGTTCTAATCTAACATGCACTATGAACCAAGAAAAGACATTATATTCCAAATTAAAGACCACAGCCACATTCTGTCAAGGTGACTTTTGTCTTCAACTCTTTTCATTGCAGAGAAATAGTGATGTGAGCAGAAAATCAAAAGGAATTGAAGAGGGGGTAAAAGAGAATATGGTTAACATATAACTTTCTGGAAAGTAGTCTCCTTTTTATTAGGCATTTATACCAACATATCTAATTATCCTGCACCAGGAAATCATCAGATCCGCTTTATAAAACACTCTACCCTTGGGGAAGTTAGGTAGCACAGTGGTTAGAGAACCAGGCCTGGAGTCAGGAGAACCTCAATTCAAATCTGACCTCAGTCCTCCTTAGTTGTGTGACCCTGGGCAGGTCACTTAACCTCTATTGCCTAGACTTTGCCACTGATTTGTTTTAGAATTGATACTAAGTCAGAAGGTAACAATGCTTTTTTAAATTTTCTACCCTTGAGATAGAGGGTTTGAGGTATTGCTCTGAGTCAGAAAATTTAGGGAAAAGGAGAACAGGACGTTTTAAAAATCCATATCAAAGTGAGCTGATCCTGTTTGACTTGGTCATTAGCTCTATGAGTCACCCAGTTGGTGTTGTCATCTGCCTTATGATAGAAGATGAGATTATATGTTGAAGGAAGTATACTACAGACTGTCTGGACAGATGGAGAGAAAGGGTGAAGCATTACTAAGTGATCACAGAACTGTCATGAATTTAAGAACTCTGATAGACACACTAACTCTAAAACTGTCTTCATGGAAATATACTTCCTTCTATCCTCCTTTCAATTGCCCTTCCCTTTTTAGCTATAAAATAAGGTGGGTTTTTTTTTAATCCTTACCTTTTATCTTAGTATCAATTATAAGACAAAAGTGTGGCAAATGGGGTCAATTGACTTTCCTAGAGTCAAACAGCTAGAAAGTGTCTGAGGCCAGATCTGAACCCAGTTCTTCCCAACTCCATGCCTGGCGCTCTATCCACTCTGCTACCCAGGTGCTCCTCATAGAATAAGTTATTTTTTTCCCATCAGGTCTCTCATATATCCAGAATAGAGGGACCATTAGAAAATAATATCTAGGTACCGTCTATTTCTCTGGAATCCACTTCACATCTTCATTCACTATCTCTACTCTCAAACAAGTCCAAGAAGATTTCCAGGGTTAACTTAATTGTGTGAAGTATGAATCAAACTTTCTTTGTATTTCAATCAGCAACTTTTAATTTAATCAACCAAAAACTGAAAACACCCCTACTTAACACTTTGTTAGCCAACAAGTAAAAACTTTCACAAGTCACTTACTTAAAGAGTTCACACCCTCAGAAACTCAATTGGTCAGAAACTTGTGAATCCTTTTGATAAGCGTTCACACCTTCAGAGGATGAGAGGTGTGAATCCCACAGACACTGCCCTGCCCTGCTCTCCTGGGCAGTGCTAGGCAATTTGTAAGCTATGATTAGCCCCTGTAAAGAGGGGAAGGGACAAAAAGTACTACAAAAGTCCTGATCTTCTGCTAGAGAGACTTCTACAAGCAGTCTTCTGGAGATAGTCTTTGGGAGGTCCTCTTCAGTCTGAATCTGGAGCTTGGAGGATCTTGGACTGGGACTGTGGCTTGGAGCTACAACTTTGGACTTGGGACCTTGGCTCTTGGACTGTTTCTTGGGTGAGTGAGTAGCTGGCCTTCCTTTCCTGATGTCTGGAGAGAGATTAGTTTTGGAGAGGCCTTCCCTTCTTGGAGGAGGCTGTGTGAGTGGTCTTCTGGTTGATGGTTAACAAGCCCTGCTGTGCTGAGCCAAGCACAGGAGTAATATTTAGTGTGATAGGTGTGATAGTGTGATAGAAGATAGACATCTTCTCTACTCTCTTTTTGTATTTTTCTACTTTCACTCTTTCCACCCTTTTGTAAATAAAAGCTATTAAAAGTCATTTTGACTTGAGCTATAATATTTTAAATTGGCAACCACAATGCGAATTTAGAATCTTCACATATTTAGTCAAACCCTTAATTTAATTCCTTACAAATGAATCTGATCTAGAATGGATCCAAGTGTCTTGTTAGTATACAGGATCTTCAGACCAACTATAGAGTGGATATGGAACCACATTTTGGTAGTAGAACTCAGTAAAACCCCAAAAATATTCACTTCAGTGCTGGGGAAGGCTGTGTACCAGGACAAGAGGAGTAGCCAAACCCTTACTAGGGCATCATGACTTCATACAAGGAGCAGGGATGAGTGACAGCTGGCTGCTCTGCCATTACTCCTTAGTTCCAAGTCACAGTTCCAGGACAGACTAAGAAGGGGATCTGCATTCAGGGAAGGCATACCAGAGTCAAAACTGGTTACAGATCCTACCCTGTGCACTGAACAAGAGACATCTTCAGAAGCAGGCAGCAGCAGTGTAGCTTCAACCTCCAGACACAGAGCAGGGTCTCAGTTAGGCTTCTAGCTCAGCCTGCAGAGCAATAATCTGGAAAGGATGATAGTGACTGAGTTCAGCAGCAGTCTACTACTAGTCAGACCCAAATCCAGGCTCAGGAACTTGCAGAGCCCAGATCAGAAAAGGACAAATAACAGACTTTGCTCTGGATGAGGACCCCTTAAGAACACTAAAAGTTTGCTGGTCATCAGCCTGAACTGTGCCTGAGAGCCTGGAACGACACAACTCATTATGCCCAGGAAAACATCAAAAGGACCAGCACATCATTTCCCTCCAAAAGTGTGCACAGCCTCTAGACCTAATATCAAGTTCAAATTCAGAAAGTAGACTGAAGAATGAGCACCAAAAGAAATTCACACCATAAAAAACTATTATCATGACAGATCTCCATCACCAAGACATCTACAAATAAACCTTAATGAAAAATAAAGCTTGGATACAAGTTCAAGTAGAATTCCTTGAAGAGATCAATCAAAAGTGGCTTTTTAAAAGTTTAATATATTTTTATAAATTAAATGAGAATGTGAAAAGAAAAAAAAATAGAAAAGAAATGAAAGCTATGGAGGAAAGAATTGGCATAAAAGGTACAAAACCCTAACCAAATATCAAACTTCTCCAAAATTAAAATGGAACAAATAAAGCCAATGAGACAGACTATGAGACAATAAGGAATATTAAAACAAAATCAAAAGACTGAAAAAAATAGAAAAAAAATGTATAGTATTGCAGAGCATGGAACAACTGACCTGAAAAGCAGATTGAAGGGGGAGATTTTAAGAATTATTAGACTACTTGAAAGTCATGAACAAAAAAAGAGTCTAGATATCATATTTCAATAAATTTTAAAATGAAATAACTCTAGGAATCTGAGGGTAAAGTAGAAATAAAAGGAATCCATTAGTCATCTTCTGAAAGAAACCCCCAAATGAAAACTCTCAGGAACATTAAAGGCTAAATCCAGAGATTCCAAGTGAAAGAAAAAAAACAACAATACAGTTAGCCAGAGAGAAAGGATTCAGATACCAATAAGCCACTATCAAGATCACAAATAATTTAGCAGGCACTATTATGTGGAGGACATGTATATATTACAGAAGGTGAATGATATAAGATTTCAACCAAGAATAACTAATCCAGACAAGTTAAGTACAATCCTAATGGGGAAAAATGAATCTTTAATGCAATAAAAGACCAGAGCTGAAAAGAAACTTTGAAATTTAAACACAGGAGTTAAGAGAAACATAAAAAAGTAAACACGAATGAAAAATGATACAAAACTAAACAAGGATAAATGACTTACATTCTAATATGATATATAATTAGAATCTGCTCCCCAGAAATTCTCTTTCCCAGCTTCCCATGTTCCTTCTCACATTATGTGCTAATGTGGGGAGGATATAAGTTTTGTATAGCCCTTCCTCTCTCTCTTTTCCCCTGATCACGGCTGGGAAAAGGGGCTTTATGCCAATCAGGAGAATCTACACACATGAGTTTACTTTTTGTCAGATAATTAGGTTTGAACTTCTATTTCTTTTAGTTTATTTTCTTTCTACTTCAAGTGATTATTAATAAACTTTATAAAATATGATACTTAGAGTTATGGATATTAATTTAAATCTTACAATGAGGAAATGATACATGTGTTCCCCCCCCCCCCAACTATATTATCATCAAGGGTCTTAGAGGGAGCTTAATTATACAGAAGGCCTGAGAGTAATTCTGTTATATCTTTTTTTTTAACCTTTACCATCTGTCTTAGAATCAATACTAAGTAGCTGAGATCACATTTGAACCCATATCTTCCCAACTCCAAGACTGGCACTCTATCCATTGCTCTACCTTGCTGCCTCAATTCTGTGATATTTAGATGATCTTAAAAGAAGAATGGAAAGAGAGGGGACGAGGAATACATTAGACAGGGAGTAGGAGGATGTGAAGGAAAGGAAGGTTAGGGAAAATTATCCCACATAATCAGGGTATGCATGAAGCAGTCTATGAAAAGGAGAAAGGGGTAGGGTGAAGTTGCTAACAATTGAACCTCACTCTCATCTGAACTAGTCAAGGAATAGAAGAATGTACTTGTATGCACACACAATGTAATGAAAATGGGGTAGCTTTAATAATAGGAGGCTATAAAGAGGAAGGTATGAGCCAGTCTCAGGGGCTATGGGCTTGAAATACTGAACGTAAATATAGCAAGGATCCTGCACCCAGGCTAGCAGAGAAATAGGGGAAACTCTCTCTTGCTAGGAACCAAACTCCTTTAAGTTGAATATTCTATAGCCCCTGGCCTGATAAGGAAGTGACTCCTATTGGTGTATGTAGGACTCAGACAGGAAGGGAAATATGGCATTTCCTGTTTAACAGTAATGAAGTTATTCCTGCTTTAGCACTTCAGAATGTTCAGGTAGCTGTCCCTGCTTGGCCCTAGATGAAGGTAGTGTAAGAGGGGAAAACTAGATATTTAAGGTATGGTTGCCAGAAATTGATTAACTCTATTTTAAAATAAAATAGACCCAAGTCAGGATGACTTTATGGTGATTTATTTACAATTAGGAAGGTTGAAGGTAGGGAAATTGAGAGAGAGAAACTGGCCCAGACCAGGTAAGAATTTAGAGGCCCCAGCAGAGGGGCACAGAGGTTAATTATACAAGGCTTCTAGCCACAAGGCCTTTTACAATTAGAGAGGCAAGAAAGGCCTCCTTAAGGCTAGAGCCTCCAGAAATGCCAAGGGAAGAGAAAGAGAGTCAGCCTAACTTACCCACGTGACAATTCAAAGGGAAGCAGTCAGAGGTCCCACCAGAGATCCTTCTACACCAAGTTCAGAACGCCAACCCCTCCAGAGGAAGTTACCATCATATTTAAAAGATAGCATCTTTTGTCACTTCCTGCATCCACCTTCAATTTCAAGTGGTCAAATGGCAGCTTCAACACTGTTTTGGGACTGCCCAAAGAGCAGTCCCTTGTTTTTGATTTGTTACTATCATTCTAAGTTGGGTGGGGTGACATTATTTCTGGTGGCTAGAGTCTAAACAATGAATGAGGATGAGCTAATTCCATTTACACAGTAGGCAATAACAACACGTTCTAAGATTAAAAGCTAAGGGGGTTTATTGATAATGAGACATAGGTGAAAGGGATTGGAAGGAGGGTTAGGTAAAATTAAGAACTAAAGGACAGTTAACTTCTCAGACTTGGGTTTAAAATGCTGAAAGGTCTTTCTTGTATGCTCCTCTGCTGACCCAGGGTGGACAGCCCTGGGTCAGAATGATGTGGTCTCTTTGGTGATAAATAAATCATTCTCTTGCATTGCCAGATGTGATGTTAATATTTGGCCTGCAGTTAGTTTGATCCTACCTAGCCTATGGAACTACCCACATTCCTGCTCCCTCCACCCTGGGTTCCCAAACCCAAAAAGGGAAAAAAGGAAAAGTGACCCAAGTCAGGGTCTACAAGCTCTTTTATACCCTGGCTTCCAACTGCCAGGTGGCACAAGCCCCCTGGTTCATGCCAGGTTCTATATTCTAACTAGGGCAAACTGCCAACTTGCCCCATTAAAATATGCATATTACAACACACATACACACATTTTGTCACAGAAATACATTTTATTAAACAAGGAAACAAGAGAGAAAGGAGAGAAACATTAAGAGAGAATTAGAGCCTTAGCTCATTGTGTTTAATCTAAGGTGTCATATTTTAGGAAGGACATTGGAGAGCTATAGCAGGTGGTACAGATAATAACCAGGTTGATAAGTATTCATTTGCCCGGGATGCTCTTTGGTTGTGATTTTCAGGTAGTCCAATAATTATTAAATTGTCTCTCCTGGATCTATTTTCCAGGTCTGTTGTTTTATCAATTAGGTGTTTCATATTTCCTTGATTTTTTCATTCTTTTGATTTTGTTTTATAGATTCTTACTGCCTTGTGATATCATTCACTTCTAATTGCCTAATTTTAATTTTTAAAGACTGAATTTCATCCCTTATTTTTTGATCCTCCTTTTCCTTTTGATCTATTTTTCTTTGTATGTCATTGTTTTTATCTTTTACTTTCTTTGCCTTGTTTTTGAGCAGGTCAATTCTGGCTTTTAGTACACTATTTTCTTGTTTTAGTCCGTGTGCTTCTGTTTCCAGATGCCCTATTTTGCTTTTTAAGTTATTTTCCCAGTTTTCTTCAAAATCTCTTAATTTTTAAAAAAATTTTTTTTAGTTCTTCCAGAGCCTGAGCCCAATTTGCTGGAGTTTCTGAGTTTTTGCTTGCTATTCTTTGGTTCTCCTCTGTTCCATTTGTTCTTTGTTCATTACCTGAATAGAAGCTCTTGATTGTAATTTTTTTTTCTTTTTCTGTTGTTTACTCATATTTGTCCCCCTCCTTATTGGCTGCATTCTTTTTCCTCTGTTTATTTGCTGGATCTGTGAGTTGTTTGGGCTTTTCTTCCCTAAAAGGGCTTCTTCTCCGTTCCACTGATTAACTGGATTAGGCTGATCAAATTGACCTATTGCATTAATGTGCCCTAAGGCCAAATCTTCCCCAGTTGCTGGAAGAAGCTAAAGGTGAACATAAAGGTAAAAGTGTGGAGGCTGAAGTAAGTCACCTTTGGGTCCTCCTCTCTGCCAGCCACCTCCCTACCAGCCACCCAGTCAGAACCCTGAGCTTCCCATGGTGGTACCAAAGTATTCTGTTGAGGTTGCAGCCTTCAGCCTGGGATCCCAGTCAGCCCCTGTGGGTCTCAGTGCAGTAGGTGGGGGAGGGGTGTTGGATCTTTCCCTTATACCCAATAATTCAACTTTATCTGTACACCTTTCAGGTTGAATCAAGTAGGAAAGACCAGTGGCTCTATATTGTTGTTGAGTTTAGCTTTCTCTATTTTGTGCATGTGTTCTTATGATTAGATCTGTGAGTTTGAGCTTTTCTGCCCCCTAGAGGTTTCTTCTCTGTACTATTTATAAACTGGATTAAGCAGTTGAGCTGATCTACAGAACTGAATCTGCCCTGAGTCCAAAATTTCCAGAGGCAAAAGCCTAATATGGAGGTGTGGTGGCTGAAGACTACGATCAGCCTGTCCTTTTCTCTGCTTCTCTCCTCCAACTGCCTCCTTGCCAACTGTAGTCAGAGCCCTGAGTTTCACATAGTTGTAGTAGCAAGGCACTGTGTCCTAGTTGGAGCCCTCACCCTGAGATCCCACCTATCATTCGAGTTTCAGCACAGTAGGTGGGAGAGGGACATTGGGACTTTTCTTCTTTTCCTTAAACCCAAGAATTCAACCTTCTCTGCATACCTTTTAAGTTGAATTGAGCAAGAGAGTCCCACAGCTCTGTCTTATTATTGGATTTGGTTTTCTGTCCCCTTTGAAGCACTTTGTTTTTGATTGGTGTAGAAGGGTTTTTGCAGAGGAATCAATTTTTGCTGCTTTTAAACCATCATCTTGACTCCACCCTTCGCTGGATGATCTTATTACCTTTTCGTAGATTCAACTACAATCTTTTAGCAAATTACTTCTATATCTTCATTTATAGACTTCATTTTCTAGTCTCTCATGACTGGATTTCATGTCTCTTTTGGAATCTTCTCAAACTCAATGGGCTCAAAACCGACTTCCTTATCTTTTCCCCATAAATTCACCTCTGGGTTCTCTATTTCTGTCAAGAACACCAACATTCCTCTAGTCACCCAAGTTGATGACCTAGAATCATCTTTGACTCTTTATTCTCAATCCCTCAATATCCAATCACTTACCAAGTCTTGTCGATTACAACTCTAAACACTTTTCAAATTCAAAACACTCATTCCGCTTACACCCCAACTAAGCTAGTTCAATTCCTTATCACCTCTCATATGAACTAGTTTAATTGCTTCCCAATTGGTTTCTCTATACCCAACCACTGTGTAATCAGGAAATGTTGTGTTATTTATAAGAAAAAGCAATGACCAGTGTATCTGAATCACAGATTTCCTGGAAATGAGTAAGAAGCATAAGACTGAAAAAGTAGAAAAGAGCCTTGTTATGGAGGGATTTAAATGCCAAGAAGGAGATTTTATATTTTATTCTAGAGGTAATAATGAACTAATTGAATTTATTGAGTAGGAAGGGACATGGTCAAATCTATACTTCAGGAAGATTACCTTGACATCTGAGTGGAGGATGGTTGGAGGGGAGAGTCACAAAGCAGGGAGATGAAACAGAAGGCTATTGCAATAGATCAATCATAAGGTGCTAAGGGCATGTACTGGGGTGTTAGCCATGTGAGTAGAGAGAAGGGGATATATGCAAGAAACATTGTGAAGGTAGAAATGACTTGTCAATAGATCAGATCTGTGAGATTAATATGTGTGAGGAATTAAGGATGACATTAAAGTTTTAAGTGTAGATATTTGGAAGGTTGATGGTAATTTCTATATTAATAGGAAAGTTGGAAAGAAGACAGAGTTTTTAGGGAAAAATAATGAGTTCTGTTTTAGGCATGTTAAACTTGAGAAGCCTATCTGGGCCTGGCATTCAAGAGATACTAGGACTAAATATATAGATCTAAGAATTCTATGTAGAGATAATTGAATCCATAGGAACTGATAAGATCATCAAAAGAGAAAGAGGAAGATGAGAAGAGAGCTCAGAGAGAGACTTTGGGAATGCTCATGGTCATTGGAAATTACTTAGAGAAAAATCCAGCAAAGACAACTGAGAAAGAGTGATTACATGCTGTCACAATAACCTAGAGATGAAAGAGTATTCAGGAAGAAAGAGTGATTAATAGCATCAAAGGCTTCAGACAGGTCCAGAAGGATGAGGATTGAGAAAATGCCATTAGATTTGTCAATTAAGAAATCATTGGTAACTTTGGAGTTTCAGGTCAACAATGAGATTAAAAGTCATGTTGCCCAGGGTCTAGAAGCAAATGATAGGGAAGGAAATGAAGACACAGCTTTCTTAAGGAGTTTAGCTGAGAAAGGGAGGAGAGACACTGAATGGAAATTAGCAGGGATTTCCAGATCAAGTTAAGGTTTTTTAATGTTGGGGAGATATAGCCATGTTTCACCTAGATTTTCCCTGGCTTCCTTAAAATCTCAATTAAAATACCATCTTTTGTAGAAACCCTTTCCCAATCCCTCTTAATTTTGGTGTCTTCCTTTTAATTGTTTCTTATTTATCCTATATGTAGCATGTTTTGTAGGTATTTGTTTATGTGTCATTTCTTCCCCATTCAATTGCAAGCTTCTTGTTCAGAAAATTTTTATTTTTTTATTCCCAAGGATTGTACAGTACCTGGCACATATTATCTATTTAATAAATGTTTATTTATTGGTCAATTAATATTTTTAGACATCAAAGAAGGAGCCAGTAGATAGGGAAATACTGAAAATCATAAAAAATAGGGATGATAGTTGAGACAATCTGCTGGGGAAAACAGGAGGATATTGAATCAATCATGCGTGCAGAGTGGTTTGCATTGGTAAAGAGAAGGGCTAGCTCTTCATGTGAGACAGAAGTGAATTTCGTTTAGTAAGAGAATGTCTGAGTGACATGAGGAAGAGGAGGAAGAAGAGGAAATTGGAAACATTCAGCAAATTACCTAAATTTTTATTAGTGAAGTTTTAGGCTTAGGTCCTTAGATGAGAGAGGATTGGAGTAGGGTGAGGTGCCATGGTTGGAATAGCCTTTCTGGTGAGTAGCTTAGCAAATTGACTAGGGAAATGAGAATAATTGTTTTGCTATATTGAGGATCCAGTAGAGATTATGAAGTGCAAATTTTTAGTGATTCTTATCAGCTCAGTTTTCTTTAAATTTTCTCCAGCTCCATTCATAAGCACATGAAAAAGAACAAAGGAAGCAGATGGTGAAAGTAATTCATAGTTGACATTTGGGAAGACGTGATCATCTGTAACACAAGGCATCAAGGGATTTGAGTGTGTAGGATAGTATAGAATTGAACTGATCACCAAAGGGTCAAGCTAGAAAAGGAAGGAGATTGTTGCTAATATTAGAGTTGTTAGTCTGTGAAAAATCTGGAGTGGAGCAATTGGAGGTCATAGTAAGGACAAAGAATAGGATTAAAGGTTGTGAGATAGAGAGAAAGATAGAAGAATGACTTTTAAAATTATAAGATAAAGGAATTTCAGAGTTTATGAATTTGGAAGTGGAACATTTGGGGGGGTAATGGCAAGATTAAGGGTATGGCCAGAATCTGTATGTATAGCTGACAAAGAGTGAAGGAGTAGGTCATAGGAAATGAGTAAATTGATAAACTGAGAAGTTAGAGTATTTGAGGAAGCAGCAGTATTTATGTTAAAGTCCCCTAATATGAGGACTGGAGTTGAGATGGAAAGAAGACTGAGCCAGTCAATGAATTGACAGAGGAAGGAAGGAAAATGCCCCGGAGATCAATAGACAGTGGCCAATGGGATCTCTATTAGGTAGCAAATTTAAATAGCTTAGAACTCAAAAGAGCATTTCTGAGTAATGGTAGTTTTGGAAAAGTCTAGAAGGGATGAGAAGGAGAGAAAGGGAGCAAGCAGTTGGGGAAAGGGAATGGAGTTTTAACTTCAGCAGCAGGAGAGTTCATAATCATGGCAATAAGGAGGACTCAAGGGGGTGGGACTATGTTAACAACTGAGGAAGTCTAGGTAACGTATTCATACTATAGGGAGGTCCATTGAAGGAGGCAGTTAGATTATTCAAGATCCAGGCTTGTCGTATATGGTGATGCTATGTCCTTTGAGGCTCAGGAAGTCTATCTCACAGCAAGCAGAAGCAGATAAATGTACAATCTATGCCATCAGGAGATACAAGGTACTACTAGCAGCAGTGCAATGATCCAGACAATTCTGAGGGACTTATAAGAAAGAACGTTAACCACATTCAGAGAAAGAACCGTGGGAACAGAAATGCAGAAGAAAAACACAGGAACAGTTATGTGGTTTGATAGGTATATGATTGGAGATGTTGATTTTAATTGATCACTCTATTGCAAATATTAATAATATAGAAATAAGTTTTGAACAATGATACATGTAAAGCCTAGTGGAATTGCTCATTGGCTCTGGGAGGGGGGAGGGAGAAGGGGAGACATAAAACATGAGTCATGTGACCTTGGAAAAATATTCTAATTTAATTAATTAAATAAAAAAAATTTTTAAAGGAGACACGAGGTAGCTAAAGAAAGTGGGTCTGGTTTTGGAATGACCTCTGAAAAACTGGAGAAGTCTCTGAAAAAAGACAGGCTAAAAGGTGGGCTACCCCCTAGGCTGACTAGAAAGACCCTAAAGGAGAAAATGTAGTCTAAGAGGCAGGTGATAACATGACAGACTTATTCAGAGTTCACATAATTTCTGTTTTCATTATGAAAAATATTCTATTAGAAATAACAAGAGTGAAATCGGCTATCTTAGGAGGTCGTAGGTTCTTTACAGTGCAGATTTTCAAATGGATACTGAATGGTCACTTGCTAGGGAGGTTATAAAAAGAATTCTTGATTAGTTATTGGTTGGACTAGATCACTGATTCCCAAAGTGGGCACCACTTCCCCCTGGTGGGTGCTACAGCAATCCAAGAGGGCGGTGATGGCCACAGGTGCATTTATCTTTCCTATTAATTGCTATTAAAATTTTTTAAAATTAATTTCCAGGAGGCTAAGTAATATTTTTCTGGAAAGGAGGTGGGAGGCCAAAAAAGTTTTGGAACCACTGGACTAGATGAACCTTCGAGGACCTTTGCACCTCTGTGGGCTTTTTAAAATACCTACCATAGTATAGTACTACACAGAGCATTGAGAAGGATAAAAATGGAATATAAAATACAGTCCCTACTTTCTAGAAACTTGTCATTAGGGAGTCAAGACATATAAACATTAAATAATTAAGTAACAATGCAAGGTTGAGAGCTCACAAGTATGATACGGATTGGCCCATAATCAAGAGTCCAGATTTAGAAGAATCAACAAAGTAGGTAAAGGAAGACTAGTCAGAGACATAAGTAGAGAACCATCCAGATTGTAGAATATCATGAAAGCCAGGGGGGGAAAGTTAGATTATTAGATGGTATAGGACCAGTCTAACATCTAAGGAGGGGAGACAAGATCATCTCAGCATTTATCTCACATTGTTTTCTTCCTTCTGTGGCCTCCAGGTGAAACTATTACACTTAATACAATTTACGATTCCCATTGAACATTGAACTCTTTAGTTAAATTAGTTACATTTTGGAAATTAAATTAAAGAACATTTCTCCTTAGGGGATCTATAGCTGAAAAATATCCAGGTGACAGGAAGTGATCAGAAAATACAGCCTCCTTTATATCTCTAGATGCTTGGATCATCAGTTTATTTCCCCCCAATTAAGTGGAGAAAAATAAAAAAATCATCATGCAAACTGCCTGTCAGGAATATTGTATAAGACGGGAAATCAGACTATATGATTCTAATTTCTCTTCCAATTAGGATTTTGTGTCATTTCTTTAGCTACTGCTATTTCAAGAAGAAAAGGTATTTCTATTATCCAATTGATCTTCAAAATTTCTCAGAGGCAGCTAAGAGACTCAGTGGACTGAAACCCAAGCCAATCCACAGAAGGTCTTGGGTTCAAATCAAGCCTCAGACACTTCCTAACTACTGATCCCAGTGGGCAAGTCACTTAATCCCCATTGCCTAGCCCTTACCTCTCCTGCCTTGGAACCAATTGATTCTAAGATAGAAAGTATGGGTTTCCAAAAAAAAGGAACTTCTCACAAGTAATCCTCTCTCTGCATTCTCTCTGAAGAGTTTCATTTTGTTGGAAGGCAAGAACTGAACACTTTTTGACATTTTTGAATATCTATGAAGAAAAGGAGAATTCAAGAAGCAATAAAAAAATGATGAGAGGTCCTCAAGCTCAAAGCCGTGGGTAATAGTGGGGACCATACATTTCTAAACCTAGCCCAAAGTGTGACCCTTAACATCACCATAATTGAGGCAATCTCCCAACTTTTTTTTTTAACTGGACCCATGATTTCATTAGTATAACTACTCATGAAGAAATTCCCTCTCCCAATATAGATATGTAGCTATTCCTTCACTTGTGGTCCTAGAGAGTGCTTTTGGTACTGAGACTATGAGTGACTTGCCCAGAATCATACGGCTCATATATGTCAGAGATAGAACTTGAAGAGGACTCCTGGGAAGAGTAGCCTTGCCAGCTAGAAGGAGAGACTAAAGGTTCCTGAACGGCAGGAGCTACATGCCACATGGGAGCTTGGAAACACTGGTACTCTGTGGAGAAGAGCTCAAGGTACAGGCATGTAGCATGAAGCGTGTTGCAAGAAAAGGGTGCTGTTACCCTGGATTGACTATGCTAGTCAGCCACTGGAGCTTTGTCTGGCTCACTGATCCTCCTAAAGCATTATCTGCTTAGGGGCAGGCAGGTAGTACAGAGGACAGAACACCTGGAGTCAGAAGGACCTGGGTTCAAATGTGACATCATATACTTCCTAGCTGTGTGACCTTGGACAAATCACTTCACCTCAACTGGCTAGACCGTAATGCTCTTCTATCTTAGAATCAATACAATGACAGGTTGGGGTTTTTTGTTTGTTTGTTTGTTTGTTTGTTTGTTTTTTTAAAGAGGCAATCTGCTTGAAAAGAACTTGCCATCTGGAACTGGAAGAACATTGTACACAGTGACAGCAACATTGTACAATGATCAACTGTGAAAACTTGGCTACTCTCAGTAATGCAATGATCTGGAACAATCCTGAAAGGCATATAACGGGGAAGGCTATTCCCCTCCAGAGGAAGAATTGTTGGAGTTGGTTGGATGGGGATCAAAGCATACTATCTTTCATATCAACGTATTTATGGTTTTATTTCGGGGTGTTGGCTTTGTATGAGTGTGCTCTTACAACAATGACCAATATGGAAGTGTGTTTTGCATGATAATGCATGTATGGCCCAGACCAAATGGCTTACCAACTCTGAGTTGGGGGAGAGAAGAGAGGAAAGGAGACGGTTTCGATCTTATAATTTTGAAAAACATATGTTGAAAATCAGTATTACAACGTAACTGGGGAAATAAAATATCTTTGAACTTAAAAACAATTTTAAATAAAGAAATAAAATAGACAAAAAGAAAAGAACTTGCCATTTGCTTGAAGATGCCTATCTTATAGCACTGTTGGGATCTGGTTCATCTATCTACTCTCTAGTTTCTCTATCTTCCTCCTATCTGGAGAACCAGCATCGTTACCCTTTTGGAACTACATAACCTTTTTTAAACATTGTGTATTTATTGTTTGTTCTTTTATAATAGATTTTGTTTCAGAATGAAAATATGTTAACTTTTGCTGCAGTGTTTGCTATGAAGAAATGGTTAAAGGAAAAGGCAGTGGCTAGTTAGATTTTTTTTCCAGAGGGTACTAAGGGTCATAGGTCTCCACTTAGTGACTAGTCTGGGGATTCTGATCTTATGAATTTTATTAATATTTGGCATAACTAACTCCCCAAAAGAGCAAGGAGAAAGGGCAAATATGAGATTATAAGAACAATATCTTGGACTTGAAAGGGAAAAAAAGGTTTTTTTATTAAGCCACACAAAGTAAGGCTTCAATAGAATCTTGGATTTAGAACTAGAAAGGACTGTAGGAGTTATATGGTACTCTGGCCATTTTCCTATAATGCTATTGGGCTCCACTCTGCCTCATATCCAACACTCCTGCTCCTCCCCTAGTGCCCTGAGCTCCTAATTGGTAAGAGTTTACCCATATTAAGATGTACCATGATGTATTCCAGACAGCTATCTCCAACAGTAACTCCATTAGAAAGCTAAAGTTTGTGATAAGTCAACTAGAAGTCCAAAAGGTCATTGAGGCTAGACTAAAGATGGCCTTGCATTGGCCTGATGGGTTTGAAAATGTTTGTAGGGAGCACAAAGTCATTGTTTTAGGGAAATGTTGATGTTCCTGATCCAGAACTCTATGAACTTACACAGCATCAAAAAATTTTGAAAAGAAAAGCAAGACTGAAAACGCTTTAATTTGTAAACAGTGAAATTAAAGAACTAATTGGGAGGCTGGTTGTTTGAGGGTAGGGGATGGGGGAGGATTGTTTTTGTTATTTGTTGAAGAAATGCAAATGAGAGTAAATTATTATGGAAAAAAATGTAGGGAATTTCTGGATTGATAAGCAGTTATATCCAAACTTACTAATGATTAGTTGTTTCCACCAGCTTTTATTTTTTTAATTAAAGGTTTTTCCCCCATTTACAAGAATTCTCGCCTTACCACTTCCCCCTTCCTACTAGAAAAAGAAAAAAAAAGAGAAAAAACAAAACCTTGGTTACAAATATGCATAGTCAAGCAAAACAATTTCTCATATTGGCCATTTCCAAAAATGTATTTATTTTTTATATTTAAACCATCACTTCTCAGTCAGAAAGGACTTAGGGCTCTTCATTATTGGCCCACTGGAACAGTGGTTGATCATCATGTTGTTCAGGTTCTTAAGTCTTTCAAGGTCACTCAGTTTCCTTCATTCTTAGTCAACAATGTTTCTAGTTAGTCAAGATTCCTTCCTCTGTCCATTCACTTGCATAGTGTAGAGGCAGAGCTGTTTTCGGGACTGAAGAAGTCTCTCTAGGGCCAATTGGGCTTCTTTTAGCCCCTCACCTGTAAGGGCACTGCAGCCCCGAAGCTCCCAGCATCGGTCATTGAATCGTTCGAGCTGCATCCTATCCCTAATCTCCAGCAGAGACAGGGCGCCTGGCACCTCCTGCTTATTGGCTAAGACCAAGAAAGGGACACCAACCATATGAGCATTATTCAGGACATTTTCCAGCTCAACCGTAGCCTCAGGCAGCCGGTCTTCATCTGTACTGTCCAGTACATAGAGGAGGGAGTCAGTATCCTCTAGATAGTCCTTCCAGCTGGACCGGAGTTGGTCCTGACCCCCTATATCCCACAAAGTCAGGGCCCCATACTTTGATGCCTCCAAAGACTCCACATTAAAGCCCACAGTAGGGTAGGTCTCCACTTGTTGGTTACTCTTCAGTCTGTAGAGGAGAGTGGTCTTGCCGGCAGAATCTAGGCCCATTATCACCACCCTGGGTTCCTCCTTATGCTGAGCTTTGAAATTTAGGTTACCCATCTTGGCCACTGGTTAAATCCTAAAGGGGAAAAAAATGCCAGTGGTAATTGACTGTTCCTTTCTAGATATTGGGCACTTAGGGTCACAACCTGGCTCCAACCTGTCCTTCCAGTCTAATTATCCATACACTCATCTTCCAGTCAAACTGGACTAGTTGCTATTCCCCTCTTCATGACATCCCCTGTGTCCTGCTCCTATTTCTTTCCTTAGATTGTACCCTCATACTTGAAATATTTTCCCCCCTTGCCTCCCTTAGTTCATTTCAAGACTCATTTAAATAATATGCCTAGGGGTGAGATAAAGCTCCCTACTTTCTTGATAGATGATTCTATATTTATTTTACATATATTTTGCATTGATTTAATCTGTATACATGCCAGCTTTTGTTTCTCCTTTTGTATCTCCAGTGCTAACACAGTACCTGGCACATAGTAGGCAGTAGGCACTTAATATATGCTTGATGAATTGAATTGACCTTAGCAAGTGCATAGAATGATTTGTACCCCCAACATAACAAGATCTTCCATAATTTCACAATTAGAAAAAATGATCTAGACCGGAATCTAGGTTTGTTGAAATGACTCCCCAGAAAAAACATATGATAGATCATGTCGTGTGATGGGGATATGATGGGGGTATTGGCATTAAAAGATCACTCTATTGCAAATATGAAAATATGGAAATAGGTTTGAACAATGATACATGTATAACCCAATGGAATTGCTTGTCAGCTCCAGGAGCGGGGAGGGAAGAAGGGTGGAAAAGATCATGAATCATATAACCAAGGAGAAATAGTTTAAATAAATAAATAAATTATAAAAAGAAATGACTCCCCAGGATCAGGAAGTTGAGGATATATCACTTGAATTCAAATCTCCCACTGAGCCAATCTGATCTCTGCCGATGAATGTCTCAAAGGGAAGGAAAGACCCAGAACCAGTGAGTCAACACTCACTAGCATTTATTTCTTCAGAAAATTGCTTCATAGAAGAGTAAGTGCCTAAACCTCTTCCCCCCCACCAACAAAAAGAAATATAGTCTGTCCTGCCATTCGTTAGCAATAAAAGCAAAAAGGCAGATGTCATTATTTATTATATGGTTGTGATAGCATTAGTTAGTGAAAAACACTGAGTAGAAACTTCTGTTCTTAGTGCCCTATTGATGCTAACTTCTGCTTTGCTCCTTAAGCTCAAACTCTGGGAAACTCCTGGGTTCATTAATCAGAGTGAAAGAGAAAGCCCAAACACCACCTTCTGCTCCTTTCCTAACTTTCCCTATGCGGGCTAATGCAGACAAAGTTTCCAACAAACACTATTAGCTTATTGACAGAGGGAGAAGAAATGTATACCCCAAATGATGTGAATTTTCCTTGACTCTGCTACTTACTTCTTACTACTACTAACTACTACTACTTCTACTACTATTCCCATCACTACTACTATTACTACTACTACTACTTCCACCACTACTCCCTAGTCCTTCTTACTCCTCCCTACTCTTCACTACCACCACCACCACCACCACCACCACCACCACTACTACTACTACTACTACTACTACTACTACTACTACTACTACTACTACTACTACTACTACTACTACTACCACTACCACTACTACTACTACATACTCCTCCACCTTCTGTCAATAACCTTGGACAAATCATAACCTTTCTGGACTGTAGTTTTCCCATCTCTAAAATGAGAAACTGGGCAAGATGACTCCTTGATTCCTTCCAGTTCTAAGTCTATGCTCCAAAGAGTCTCTAATCACAAAAAACAACTTATTTGAAAATTATTGAAATTGAAACTTATTCCCTCTCTGACCTTGAAAAAATTCTTTAATTTTCCTGGGCTTCATTTTCTTCCCCTGAAAAAAAATTATAGGGGTAGAAAGTTTGTTCTAGATAGCCTCTGAGATCCCTTGCAATCCTAGGTCTATGAATCCTAGGGATGTTTTTTTTAAATAATTTAAAATTGATTTTTTGTTTCTTATATCACCATAGATATCCCAAGTATTTCTCTCTTCCCATTCCAGAGAACCATCCTATGTGACAAATAGTATTTTTAAGAGGGGGTGGGAATCACCATAACTGATTAATACATTGGAAAATTCTGAAAATATGTCCAATATATAACATAGCAAGTTTCTGTTGGAAGGTGAGGCTTATCCCCAATAGACTGAGTTAGTAGAACTGCTAAAAAGCCTTTGACACCAACAAGCAGCTCCATTTACTAGCCTAGTGATCCTGGGCAAGACACTCCACCTGTCTTATCCTCAGTTTTCTCTTTTGTAAAATTAAGGTAATGATAACAGCTATCTCACTGGAGTGTTGTGAGGATCCAAGGAGATAACATGTGCAGAGGAACTATTCCATTGCCTTTGAGAAGAAACAAATGGCAAATACTGAGTAGCTATGCCTTTCTCCTCAGTCCCTGACCACCAGAATAGACAAATAATAAAAATTACCTCCATCTAGTTAAGCAGTAAAGGGCAATTTCTCCTCCGGGCTTCAGTTTCCAGTCTCCCATGGAGTCAATCTGATCTCAGCCAGTGAATGTCACAAACACAGGGAGGGAGAGACCTAGAGCAAGGTTTAAGGAAGTGTGTGTGGTCACTCTTGCTACTGCTCTATTTCCTTTTCACTGGGGTGGGGGTGGACCAGTGTGGCAATTTTGCAGCCTCTCAGTGAGATAAGGATTGTTTTTTTCCCTTCTCTTCTGGCCCTGCCTCAGAACTGACACAAGGGACTCCTGTATTCATGGGCTCTGGAGGGGATGCCTCATGCAAGCTACTCATGCAAGATCTTATCATCAGATGCTCCTGTATCCTAGCAACTCGGAATCCAAAGGCTGGAAAGAGAGTCCTGCTGGTGTTCATTTTTCTGTCTTCTGCTTGTCTTCATATAATCTGTGCAGTCTTGGCGTGTGGATCTATTATGAAGGTCCTGAGTGAGAACTGTCGTCCCTTTTCCCATTTTATCGAAGCCCTACAGTCTTTTTCTCATCTGTAGGGATTCTTTCACTAGCTTAGATGTATGCGCTTAGGTGGTACAGTGGTTAGGACTCTCCCAGGACTTGCAAATAAACCTGAGTTCAAATCAAATACTTACTAGTCATGTGACCCTGAGTGAATCACTTGAATACTGTTTGCCTCAGTTTCCTTGGCTGTAAAATTGGGTTCATAATGCCACCTGCCTCCCAGAGGATCAAATGAGATAATATTTATAAAGCACTTAGCACAGTATCTGACACATAGGTAGGTACATTTATTAAAATGCTTGTTCTCTTCTTTCCTTCCCCCTCTTCCTTTTCCCTATTTCCTTATCTGTAAAATATGGATAATGATAAAAGCACCTTCCTCCCAGAGTTATTGTGCAGATCAAATGAAATAAAATATGTAAAACTTTGGAAACCTTAAAGGACTATATAATGCTAGCTACCATTATTATATGGGCAGGTAGGTGGTTCAATGGATAGGAGGCACCAGGCCTGGAGTCAGGAAGATCCATCTTCCTGAGTTTAAATCTGGCCTCAAATACTTCCTAGCTACCTGACCCTGGGCAAGTCACTTACCCCTATTTGCCTCACTTTTCTCATCTATGAACTACACAGGAGAAGAAAATGGCAAACCATTCCAGCATCTCTGCCAAGAAAACCCCAAATGGAATTTCCAGGCCCGGTTCTTTATCCACTGAGCCACCTAGTTGCCCCCCACCCCATCCCACCCTCCACACATATAGTAGACTCTTAATAAGTGTTCATTGATTGATTGCTCCAGATCCAGTGCAGCCCTAGGGGCATGAGCTGTACAGGGCATGTCACCTCTCACACTGGCTCCAAAGTCTCTTGGAAATTTACCCCTTTGTGTATAGAGGCCGCAGAGTGATCCTACTATGGGATTTTCCCTTGTAATTGATTTTATCATTCTATCTTGTTGAAATGTTTTGCTATTTTCATTCTTGCCTTGTCTGTTGTTTGAGAAAGCAGAACATGTGGGGAGTAAAGAGTTCCAGAGTTGAAGAGGACCTTGTTACCTACTACCAAAGAATTATACATCTAGAATCAAAATTATATGTCACCTAATTCAAACTTTCATTTTACAGATGAGGAAACTGAGGCCCCAAAGTAGTTAAGTGATGAGCTCAAATTACACAGGTAATAACAATCAGAAACAAGATTCTATGGTTCTAAGTTCAGCATTCTTTCCAAAACACAATGCCTACCTCAAGTAAGATGAAGTTTTCAGCTAATCCTAAATCACAGTATGGAATAGATTCCTTTGGGAATCGTTTTCCAAAGAAAGCTAAACTCATTTTGAAGATTAATGCTACATATTGGGTTTTGATCTTGTAGTACAATTAATTACCCTAAGGAGGGTAATCAATTCCTCCTAAAAACTGTGCCTAGGGACAGTTGGGTGGCTCAGTGGATTTAGAGTCAGGCCTAGCTGTGTGACCCTGGGCAAGTCACTTATTCCCCATTGCCTAGCCCTTCCTACTCTTCTGCCTTGGAACCAATATATGGTATTGATCCAAGATGGAAGGTAACAACACAAAAAACTCATCTAAATTTTGGACAGTTGCCACCAGGTGAATGGCAAATGCCTCTTCATTCTTGGAATCAGTGTATAATCCATAAAATCCAGCTTCCCTCAGACATGTGTGGGACAACTAGGTGGCAAGGGCATAGAGTGTTGGGTCTGGAGTCAGGAAGACTCATCTTCTTGAGTTCAAATCTCATACTTACTAACCCGGGTAAGCCTGGACAAGTCATTTAACCCTGTTTGTCTTTGTTTCTTCAACTGTAAAATGCCTGGAGAAGGAAATGGCAAATCACTTCAATATCTTTGCCAAGAAAGGGTCCCAAAAGGCCAGGCATGACTGAGAAAATGACTAAACAACAATAGGCATAGATAACTGAAAGAGGCAGATTCACTAATGAATAAAGTGTAATTCTTGATCCAATTTAGTATACCTTAGTATGTGTATTTAGTAAACCTTTTGACTAATTTCTGCCATCTACTTGATAACAATTTGATATTCATACTCCAATGAAATTTAAAGTAAAAGAGATAGGTACAAATTAAGTCACCCCGTTGCTAAACTTCACTGTTTTCAAACATTGCTTAATTAAATCTTTTTCTCACTTATAAAACTATTCCAGATTTATTCTCAACTCTGGTTGCTCAGCAGGCTATAGGTGTTACTTGCCTCCTAGGTGTCTTCATCTAGACTCAAAACTCTCTGTTCTAATTATCTGACAAAGAAAAATTGATTTTTATTTCTTCCAGTAAAGGTCATCTCTAGCCTGATATTGTATGCATTCAATCCCTTCATTCTGTCATGGATCATAGATAAGCTTCTCACAATAGTCATTTCAAATCTTGGCTTCTGCAATGTGATTTCTCTATGATGATCTTTCTTAAATTAGATCTTAGTCCCCTGATTCACTGATCCATATTGAAGAGGGGTATCCATTGATCATTTTAACTAACCCAGCATTTCTTGTACTTCTAGGGTAAGCAATGAGTCTATAAAGTTCACAGAGACTTCCAGGTCTACCAAGAATGAGACCTGCAAAATCTGAGTACCTGAATATTTTATTTCAAGGATCAGAAATAGGCAGATTATAAGACTGTGAAATAAAATATCACCTCCAATCTGTTCCCTGAACTTGCACTTTCACTCTCAGATGGAATTCCCAAACAGAGTCTATTACTTTCAGATTCTAGGGGTAACACTGTAGGTGGCAACTTCTTCTATTGTAGCCTACTCTCGGTATGCTTCTTATTAACAATTAGTCAGCCCCAGTTGATAAATAGTCAAAGGATATGAACAGGCAGTTCTCAGATGAAGAATTTAAAATGATCTGTAATCATATGAAAAAATGCTCCAAATCACTATTGATTAAAGAAGTTCGAATTAAAACAACTCTAAGATATCACCTCATACCTATCAGTTTGGCTAATATGACCAAAAGGGAAATGAGAAATGTCAGAGGGGATATGAAAAAATTGGGACATTAATACACTGTTGGTGGAACTGTGAACTGATATCACCGTTCTGGAGAGTAATCTGGAATCACACCAAAAAGGCCATAAAACTGCTCATACCTTTTGACTCAGAAACACCACTACTGAGTCTATATCCCAAAGAAATCAAAGACAGGGAGAAAGAACCTACTTGTGCAAAAATATTTATAGCTGCTCTTTTTGTAGTGGAATTGGAAACTGAGGGGATGCCCATCAATTGGGGAATGGCTGAACAAGTTGTAGAACATGGTTGTAATGGAATACTATTGTGCCATAAGAAATGTTGAACAGGATGAGTTCAGAAAAACCTGGAGTTATATGAACTGATGCAAAATGAAGTGAACAAAACCAGGAGAACAGTATATACAGCAAAAGAAATATTGTACAATGATCAACAATGAAGGACTAAACTATTATCAGCAATGCAAATTTACAAGATAACCCCAAGGGACTTATGATGAAAAATGTCATCCAAAGTCAAAGATGGAACCTTTGGAGTGCAGATCAAAGCATTCCACTTTTCACTTTATTTCCTTTATGAGTTATTTCTTATAGTTTGATATGTGTCTTCTTTCACAGCATAAGGAATATGGAAATATGAATTGCATGACAGCACTGGTATAATCTATATCTTACTAATTACTGCCTTAGGGAGGAGGAGGGGAGTGAGGGAGGAGAAGAATCTAAATCACAAAATGTCAGATAACAATTATTAAATGTAATTGAAAAAAATTCAAGTGAAAAAAATTAGTAGACTTTAATTAGCTATTATCAAAGGCATTTACGAAGGAACAGTTAGTACAAAATCTTCTCAAAAAAAAAAAAAACAAGGGCATATTCTCCCACGCATAGACAGAGTTCACGGGAAGAAATCCAACTTAAGAGTATAAAGAGAAGTGTGTCACATGTGTATCATATATATGTGGCATCGGGTAACTAGCATCTTCTGGTTCTGCATGGCCTGGAAGTTCTCTATCTCTTTGTAGAGGCCTCTTGCAGTTCCCCTTGGGTACAGGGTTTATACTGGGAGGCACACTGAGGTGAGCATCTAGTGTTTGAATCTTATTTGAGACCACAATTTGCCATTTTCCCTTGGTGCAAAGTGTTACGTGCTAAGGTTCCAACAAGAAGGGTATGTGAATGATGGCTTGAGTGTAAGTGGCATGATATGGAACAGAAATGAGGGTTTGGGAATGTACCAATTGATCAGCATAGTTTAGAACAACATGGAATACAAATATATGACCAAAAAAAAGGGGGGGAAAGAAACAGAGGAAAGAAATTTGTGGTTTTAATTGTTTATATATGGAAATTCTTTTTTAATGTAATGAATTTTAAATATTTGATTTGATTTGATTGATATTTAAAGTTATTTATAATACATTTTTTAGAAAAAATAATAGCCTCTTGAAAAATTTTAAAGTATGTATCAACACCCTTTATATAGAACTTTTCCAGAGATATTCTACAAGCATAATAAAGTACACTGAAGCAAGACACGTTATGCACATAAATAATCCAGAGGCAACAACTGCAGATGCTTCAGAAAATCAGCTATGGATTAGGCTGAGTCATAGAAATGAATGTCTGAACTCATTATTAGTAAAAAAAAAAAAAAAAGAAAAGAAAACATTCAAATGAAGCTCAGTATAAATAATTTAGAAATTCCATTATCTCAGAGTAATTATATCCACATGCTCTCATTTTTTTAAAAAGGGCTTTTTCCATATTGGTATTTCAAAAGACACAGGTGAATATGAGTACCAAAATTTGTGTTGATTATATTCCAGAGTGGGTGCTTTAGGATCTGTTAAACTGTAACTACTGAGATTCGTTTTATAGTCTGATTTTTTTTTTTTTACATATAAAGTTATGTTTGCTTCTTAGAGTTTTGTAACTGCCAGTAGTGTCCTCTCTGGGGAATGTAAATGAATCAATTTTGATTGCTAAAGAATGTGTACATTCATACACCATTTATACATAGTTATAAATCAAAGCCCTTTTCCCCTTATTAGTATCTTTGTGTAATGTAAGCTTATTCTCTTTCTACAGTGTTTGATTTAGCCTTCATTTGTAGAATAGCAAGAGAGAAAGTCAAAAGCAATTCCAGTCTTTTTTTTTTTTTAACCCTTACCTTCTGTCTTAGAATCAATACTGAGTATTGATTGTAAGGCAGAAGAGCGGTAAGGATTATCCAATTGGAGTTAGGTGACTTGCCTAGAGTCACAGAGCTAGGAAGTGTCTGTGACTAGATTTGAACCCAGGACCTTCCATCTCCATTCCTGGCCCCTTATCCACTGAGCCATATACTTGTCCCCACAAAGTCTTTTGATTCTCACTTTGAGAGAACATCTCAAGAACATCCTCAGTGTACCTCTGGAAGGCCTTGAAATTCAGGCCTATAAAAATTGGCTATTATTCTTGTGACAATTATCTCTTGCTTAATTCTACCTTCATTACTAAAACTAGCCTAGAAGGTCTGCCTATCTTTTCTGAATACTAAATCCATAGATAAGCTCCCCCAGGGTCCCAAATGGCCTCATAGCACCTAGCAACCTTTATTCACCTTGTTAACCAACTTTTAGTAAACTAAGAAACATTTGCCAGCATTCTCCAGATAAAGGAATTGAAATCTCCTCTTCATTTTTAAACTCCTCATTCCAAATGTTGAGGAGTTTGACCCTAATTTAGTGGGAGAAAAAAATATGGTTTATACACATGCATATATATTGCTTATATCCCCAAAAGGTTTGAAGTTTTAACCTTTTGAAAAAGATCTGAAAAGAAAATCTCATTGAATTTCATACTACCCCAAGCAACTTTGTTGATTCTACCTGTAAGGAAACCATCTCTTGGTAAGTTGGGCATGAGATTCTGTCAATTTGTTTTATGTAGCCATGTTCTAGAATGGAAGTTAATGGCTAATTATATCTCTGGTCCTCTGGGAAATCCTTTTAGCCTAACAGGTTTTTAACACCATCTTAAATCACACACCCACAAAAAAAAGCTTCCACTTGATTTACTAACAAAAGAAATTTCAAACTGCTCCATAGCACCAAGACATTATTATGCATGGTAGGCTAGGAAAAGGCCATATATCATCCAGCACCTGGGAAACCCTTCATCAAAGCTAAAAACTTCATCGGTTACACAGAACTGAGTTCATCTATCTTTATAAGTACTAATTAGCAAAGGAATAGGAGCCAAGTTGAAGGACTAAGCAGCATGGTAGAATGGATAGTGTTGGACTTGGAGTCAGGAAGACTTGATTTTGAATCTCCCCTAAGACACTTAAAAGTTGTGTGGCCCTGGCCAAGGCATTTCCTGGGCCTCTGTTACTTCATCTGTAAAATGATCAGATTGGAATTGATGATCTTGATGATCCTTTCTAGTTATGGCATGGTTCTTAGCTCCAGGCCAGTCTGAATATCTGTAAAACAATGGTAGTACCTCACCTTAGCATGGTTTTGAATGTGAACTTGTCATGGTCAACATATAAGGCTATACTTAGAAGGATCCCTGCAGGATGCTCTTAAACTATTCCCCTTCATCTCTCCTCCCTTAGGAAAAGCTGCCTATACACATTGTTTCTACTTCTTCCCCTCCAACTTTTCAATCTTTTTGACTTCTGACCTCATCATGCAGTTGAAATTTTTCCCTCTAGGGTTACCCAGTGATCTTTCAGTTGCTAAACATTATGGTCTTTTGTCGGTCTTCATCTTTTTCTAAGCTCTGCTCTAGTCTACAGAAGATCCAAGACTTTTCCCCCTAATTCTACACCTAAGAGCTTCTCCATATCATTCTTCCCCCCTCCCCATTCTCTCCTCTCTGAGGATGAGGTAGCTCTTTCCTTCCCAAGTCTTTCCTGGTAAGGCTACATGCATCTTGATCCTATCCTCATCTTTCTCCTCCAGAGGCTTATCCTTTTAATCATCTTCACCCTAATGCCTCTAATCTTTAGTCTTTCTTTGTCCATTGGTTCTTTCTCTAAAACCTACAAACCTGCCCAGATTTCCCTTACTCAGGGAAAAAAAAATTCATGTGAGCCTGAATCATCCTTCAAATCATCCCCCTAGATTTCTTTTCCCCTTTACATCCAAAGTCCTGGGGGGAAAAAATACAAAACATTCACCCTCTTGCTTCTGCTTCCTCATCTTACACCCTTTTTCTCAACTCTTCCAACTTTATCATTTGACAAAATTACTCTTCTCAAGATTCTCAGTGATCCCTTAATTGCTCAATTCAATGGTGTTTTAAAAATCTTTATCCTCCTTGATCTCTCTTCAACATTTAACATCTTTGTTCTTTCTCTTTACCCCTACCTTTTTAACACTACTGTCACCTAGTTTTCCTTCAACCTGTCTGACTACTCCTTCTGAGTTTCCTTTAGTGCAGGGGTCGGCCATGAAAGCCATAAAGGCTACATTTTTTAAAATGTAATTTTGTGAGAGCTGTACAGTGCTCACAGTGCCGCTCCTGTAACAGCGCCTGAAAAAAAATGGACTTCATGGCTCCTGCAGAAAGAGCCATATCTGGCCCTCAAAAGAGCCAGATATGGCTGGAGAGTCATGCGTTGCTGACCCCTGCTTTAGTGGATCACCATCCAAATTTCTACCCTCCATGCAAGAAGAGTTTCTGTCCTCAGCCTTCTCTCTATTTGCTCTGTGATCTCATAACCCCAGTGGATTCAATTATCATCTCTATGCAGATGTTTCTCAAATATTTATCTAGCCCTCATCTCTCTTCAGAGCTCTAATTCAACATTACCCACTACCTGGTGGACATAAACTGGCTGTCTGACCATAGGCACCCCTAACAATCTGTTTAAATTAAAACTCACTCTCATAAAATAAAACTCATTAAACATGATTATGATTAAATTAAAATATCATTGTCATCTGTGCCCAGGGCAACTAGGTAGCACAGTGGATAAACTGCCTCTATCTTCCTGAGTTGAAATATGGCTTCATACCCTTGTCTCTAGGATAAATGCAAGCTCCTTTGATTAGCATTTAAAATTCTTTATAATGAACTCCAACATATCTTAGTAGACTAATTTGAACCCTTGTTCGCTCTACATCCAGTCAAACTGGTCTGCTTGCTCTCTAGGCACCCTCTCTGGTAACATACAGGTCCAGAGGACTTGCCTTGACTGCCCCATTCCATCATATTCCAGATACCCTCTCTAGCCACCATCCTCCAATCCATCCAGGCTCAAAGCCTAGGTGTTGTCTTCAACATCTCTCTCTCACCTCCTATATCCAAGAAGTAATCAAGTTCTGTTCCTTTTTACTTTCTTAACCGTTCCATTCTCTCTTCCGACTCTGGACTACTCTGATGCAAGCCCTCATTACCTTATAACTGGACTATTGCAGGATGGCTGGTCTCCTCGTCTCAAGTCCATGCCTAATCAAGTTAGTCTGTCCTCTGTTCAGAAGTTAAATTGATCTTCTTAAAGCACAGGACAAACTCTGTCATTTCTCCATATGGTAAACTCTAGTGGCTCCCTGTTACCTCCAGGACTAAATAAAAAAATTTGCTATTTGATTTATAAAGTCCTTCATAGCCTGTCACCTTCTTGTCTTACTCCCCTTGACATGCTCTGCAATCCAGTTACCCTGGCTGCTCCTCATCCAGGATACTCCATCACTTGGTTCTAGGTATTTTCTCTATCTGTCCCACATGTTTGGAATGCTCTCCCTCCTAGCTTCTTGGCCTCTCTTCGACATTTAACACTCAACTTTTATCTGTTGTCCTATGGGTTGTACCGTTAGTAGCAAGTGGTTAGTACAAAGAGAATTTATGGATCAGACACTGAACTTGGAATCAGGAAAACCTCAGTTCAAATCCTACCTCAGACATTTACTAGCTGCTACTCTGTGGCACACCACTTGAGCTCCTTGATGGCTCCTGTTCCTTCTATGTAAAATGGGGTGGTTGAATTTGATAGTCTCTAAAGTTTCTTCCAGCTCTATATCTCTACCTCATCTCTGCCTCCTGGCTTCTCTAAATTGTCAGTAAAAGTCTCACTTTACCCAATAAACCTTTCCTAGTTTCTCTTTAATCTTACTACGGCTTTCCTTCTAAGATTACCCTCCCCGCCAATTTATCATGTATATACCTTGTTTATACATAGTTATTTTCATATTCGTTTCCCTCTGTTAGATTGTGAGCTCCTTGAGAGTTCAGATTGTTCATGGCCTTTTTTTTTTTTGTATCCCCAGAGCTTAACACAATGTCCAGCACATAGTAGGCACAGAATATTCTAGAGCTTAACACAATGTCCAGCACATAGTAGGCACAGAATACCCCAGAGTTTAACACAATGTCCAGCACATAGTAGGCACAGAACAAATGCTGCTTGTCTTGACCTATCAATGCATGTATGTACATATGTGTATGTACCTAGTCTTCATTCCTCATGGAGCATGGACACTTCACAACTTAAAGGAAATTAGTAGGAATGTTGCCCCTTTTTGTGGACTGACCATTAGTAGTAAAGATGATTGGACAAGAGAATTTATGAATCAGATACTGATTTTGGAGTCAGGAAAACCTCAGTTCAAATCCTACCTCAGACATTTACAAGCCACTTGAGCTCTTCTTCCTACATAAAATAAGGGGGTCGAATTTAATGGTCTCTAAGGTTTCTTTCCGCTCTAAATCTATTTGTGATCCATGATCCTATGGCCAGGGTGAAGCAACACATCATTTTCATGCACACTGCAAGCACAGCCCTGGGTAAATCTAACACCAACCCTGACAAAACAAGCCAAAGTCCCTCCTGCAGCAGTGATAATCCAGCATTGTTTTGGTAGACAAAGGAAAACACATCGGGAACTGGATTCAGGCTCAAAACGCACCAGAAGTGGGTTGCAATGATCTTTGTCAATGTCCTCGTTTTGAATATAATTGCATTTAGTATGGTTGTTTTAAAGCTACTTGCCAGGATTTGATTTTTATTTCTTTCTTTCTCTTTCAGTTACACATAGAAACAATTTTTTGACAATTGCCTGCTGACATTTTAGGATTCAGATTTTTCCTCTCCCTCCCTCCCCCGCTCCCCCAGGCAGTAAATAGTCTGATATAGAGTCTCGCAGTGCTTTCTTGCAATACATAGTTCCATATTGCTCATGCCGTGACAAGAGACACATATCACACAAACAATAAAAAAGCCATGAAGGAAATAAACTGGAAGGTCTGCCAGTATTTTATATTGCCATCTAGCTCACCAATCAGGGTTTTCCTGCTATTTCCACTTCCTATTTTTGTAGAAAACCTATTTCATAACTAAGAAAGGAGGTAAAAGTTAGTGGCCTCTGCGTGCACGCATGTGTGTGCGTGTACGTGTGTGTATGGCTAAGAATACTTGATCTAGAGGATCTAGTCTCTGCAACAGCACAAATGAACATGAAGGAATCTTTTTTCTCTCTTTGCCAGGAGAAGTCCGGCTCCTACTCTTCCAGTTGCTCCTGCAATTTTAATCCCAGTAAGCCCAAGAAAAGATAACGAATGGCAAAGAGCCAGATGCCGGAGATATGGAGCCGGCTCTCAGTCTATGTGATAATATCCAGCTGTGCCTCCCCAAAGGGAACTAATGCCAACAAATGGTGTTATTCCCCACCCCCCTCCGCAAGTTGTTTTGAGTGTGCAAAGAAGTTCCTCAATGCTGCTACTGTTCGGTCAGCCACATTTCCAGATCCAAATGGGGTATTTTTAGTTGGTCGTGAAAATCCAGACCAGCAAGGAGGCTAGAGAAGCCAACTGGTTAGAGATGGCGCAGCTCAGGGTCACAAGACCTTTATGTCATTTCCAGATTAGTTAGTGACCCATTCAGTAAACAGCAAGAAATAAATTGCTTAAACTTTTCTGTGTCTCATGACTCTCAGCTTCCAACTATGTACAGTGAAACTATAGGGTCACCTACTCATCGCCCAGTCATTTAAGGTATTTGTGGGAAAATGTTTCACAAAGATAAAATCTCCCTGTCAAATTTGTAGAGAGTCAAGATTGTCTGGTGGAAGGATGATTACTTTATGAATTCCAAGCAATATTCAAATTCCTTTTATGCTAAACCTGTTTGGAATATTTTACAGAGTGAGGAAACTGTTCTTCAGGAGGGAAAATCTAAATGTTTGTTCAAATTGTCCTTGGGCTGCTGACATTTGACACAATCTACAAGTCATGAAGAAATGTGAGAAGGAAAAAATATGTGTGTGCTTTTAAAATATTTAAATAATGAGATATTTTATGATGATTTTTTTTCTCAAGCAAAGGGATCAATTCACTCCTAAGAAGGGGAAAATTGGTGCTTGTTCACTATTTGCAAAACAAAGGACTAACACATAATATTTTTTACCCAAAAATTCACCCCCAAAGCATTTTACCAAGCCATACATTGCATCTAATTCTGATAGTCCTGGTTGGGGCTAATGCAGTAAGCATTATACACTCTACTTGGGAATAACTCAACCAAAGCCTTTTATTTTCTTTGGAATAAACTAACAGAGACAGAGAAGAAATCTTGGCCAAGTATTTCTTATAAAAGATAACAGCTCTTAAAAATCTGGCTCATCTCCAGATGTCTGCATTGAGTCTGAGCTTTTCCCAGAGGACAAATCTGAAGATATTCTAGCTTAATGCATAGCATGTAGGGACAGGATGATCCCATCCCCTAAGTGTGGGTTTCCCCCAAGGATCTGACATGGATCCTCTTCTTATCTCTTTTTGCACTTTCTATGATGTCTTCTGTATCAATGGGCTATGTTTCTACAATATAACTCCCAGATATAGAGAACCAACACTAATATCTCTCCTGAATTCCAGGTTCATATATTCAACTATCTATAGAAGTCACTACCCACACATTCCATCACCATCTCAAACAATATATAGCTCTCATCATTTGTTGTTGTTCTTCAGTCATTTCAATTGTATCCAACTCTTTGTAACATCATTTGGGGTTTTCTTGGCAGAGATACTGGAATGGTTTGCCATTTCCTTCTCCAGCTCATTTTACAAATGATTAAACTGAGGCAAACAGAGTTAAGTGATTTAGCCAGTGTTACACAGCTAATAAGTGTCCAAGTCTATATTTGAACTCAGGTCTTTCTGACTCCAGGCTTGGCACTCTGTTCATCGTGTTATTCCTTATCCACCCACCTAGCTACAACTTATCCTAGTTCAAATTCTGATCTCCTGAGCTATTATAATGGCTTCCTAATTGGCCTTCTTTCTGTCAGGATCCATCCTTCATGAAGATGCTAAAATAATGTTCTTAAAATATATGTGATTCTGGAATCCTCCCTGCTCAAAAAACCTACAATGGATCTTGATTGCCTATGGGGCACAATGTCAACTCCTTAGCCAAGTATTCAATATTCTCTGCAACCTGGTTCCCCAAAGGACAAGAGAAGTGATGCTGGTGGCTCTGATAAGTCTAAGAAGTTGTAAAGTGTCTAGGTATGTTCATACAAGAAATACTAAATGATGGGATTTGTTATTATGAGTGGTCTTAAAATGTATTGGCCACATAAAATAAGATCCTATTGTACTAGCTTTTTCTTTTCAATATTCAACTTCCCATCTTCATGCATTTGCACAAACTGTTTCTCCTGCCCAGAATGTACTTCCTCCTCCTTCATCTCTCAGAAACTTTTGCTTCCCACAAGGATCAGCTCAGGTACTACCTCCTCTGTGAAGCCTTCCCTGAGTTCCCTCAAGTGCCTTCTACCTCCTCAGAATACCATGAATCCTATTTAATTGTACATATATCGTATTGTGTATTGTCTCTCCCACCCCTCCACTCCCCAAGGAAAATGAAGCTTTCTTTAGGGCTAGGACTGTGTTATTCTTGTCTAGTTTCCAGTACCAAGTACACTGCTTTTCATATAAGAAACATTTGATGAATTGGATTGAACTGAATTTAGTTCTGGTACCAAATTCTCTATTCAGATCTTTGATGTCTCAGATTTTCCATTTATAAATGCAAAGGAGTGCCTCAAAGTCTTTTGAGTTTGGGACCTGTTGTATCTGATTCTGAAAAGGCCAGAAACAAGACTGAACAAGGGGTAGAAACTGCACTCTGGCCTTAATCTCCATCTTTTTCTCAACTCAGTCAGGGATCAGGGAGATTAGAAGAGATTTAGAGCTAGAAAAAGTTTATGTATAGACTTTATACTAGGGGAGCATGGCAAAACCTGCCCCTCCATGATAAAAGCATAGATGAACCAGAAGTTGCAGGCAGCATCTGGACAAGAAGAGGGAACAGAGATTGTGGGAACATAATAATGATATCACTAAAAGATATCAGAAGAGCTGGAAGTGTGAGTTGCCCGCTCCTTATGTGTGCCTTAACATCGTGTGATCCCTTTGAGTGCTCCTCACCACAAATGTAACCTGGCCCTATGTATGTGCTTCTCCATATATGTCCCCTAGAGGTGCTCACTCTTCCCAAAGATGCTTCGTGCAATTGTGGATGAGTGAGTCTCAGATTTATGGGGGAAATATTTTTGTTGCTACTTTTCTTGCTAAGCTTTTCTTTGAATTAATTATATCCTCTGGCTGACTTTCAAAGATAAGCACATTGATAGGGGCTCACAAGCTATGGTTTTAAGTGGATGAAGAAGCATAAAATCTTTTGAACCTAGGTATCTGTTCCCTACGGCACTCATTCTGTCAGTTAAGGATTGCCCTCAATAAATTACATAAAATAAGGAGATAATCTTTCTTACAGGAATGTGAGGAGATGAGATCACAGGTGTAAAAAGAAGGACGTTATATAAATCCAAAGTAGTATCTGGCTGGCCATTTCCCAGACATGGTAGTTGGGGATTAATGACTTACTTACATCAGTGATAAGGGGAGAGGGATTAAAGAATCCATTAGAAGGTAAGCTGTTTCAGTGCCATAACTGCCTTTTGGCCTGTCTTTGTTTCCCCAATATTTCATACAATGCCAAGAATTAAGCACTTCATTCATGTTGACTTGACTTATGAGTTTGTTGCCACATTTTTAGCCCAAAAGCTGCCAGAAGAAGACAAGTTCCTAGACTAAATCAGTTCTGATACACTGCTCTCCTGGTTTCTTCTAGCCTGAATTGGATAAAGAAATGAGTGTGTTTTCCTCTCGCTTACTTTAAAATGAAATCATTCCAAAAATAACTATCTAATCAACAAAATTATAGGCTCATCTTACTTTGCAATAGTGTTTTCATTCAATAACAGATTTACTTTAGTTATATATGGATTGACTTTGACCTCATTTCCATTACAACTTCTAAGGTATTTTGATTGAGATTAAAAGGGTTTTTATTTATTTTACAAAGGCTTCCTCTTTTATGTCTTAGAGGAGACTGTAGGACTGATATACTGCAGGGATACAAGCCCTTTCTATCTCTTCCCTCTGCTCATTTCACAGGACAGGAAACATCCTCCCAATACTTTGGTCAAGAAATAAATGACCAGGAAAATCTGCCTGTTATTGATTTGCCTTTTGAACAAGTAGCTTAATGCTAACAATTCACATATTTATTTTGCATAGAATCATTTTGATGAGAGGGGGCAAGTCATGATTATGTTGGCAAACATTTTTATAAAGACCTTTGAAAATCAAGAGAACAATTTAGGAAAAAAGATACCCTTAATTTCTCTGGCAACTATTCTGCCCTGGAAGACCTGTAATTTCTTGCACTATAGCCTTAGAGAGTTGTGTGAAGTGCCAAGAGTTTAAATGACTTACTCATAATGTCCCAGTGAATGTCAAGGACCAGAATTAAATCTAACTCTTCCTGACTCCCAGTACAGCACTCACTGCCTCTAGAATTCGTGTCCATTAAATGAAATGAATAGCTTGTATTACACTTTGTTGAGCTGTCATAGAGATTAATTAATTAATTGATTGAGCAAATAAATGCAGAAAACTTGCCAGTTTGAATTTTTTTTTAAACTAACTCTTTCTTCCTTTTATTGGGTAGCAAGACAGTAATTTAAACCAAGTTAGGTTTACCTACTACTTGCCTGTAAAACCTGATATTTGTCCTAAAAGTGTATGTAAGTTGTTGTTAACAAGAAAATATACATAAACAACACATACATCTGACAGTTCATAAAATGGTAGATTCTTAAGAGTTGGAAGATGCAGAGTGGAAAGAACCATAGAGTTGGAATTGAGGACCTGAGATTGAATCCTGGTTCTCTTGTCTACATGAACAACAAATTTCTGCATTTATAAAATAAGGAGACATCTGAGGCCTCTCCTGACTTTAAATTTTTCAACCTGTTGTGTGCATCTGCACACAACAACCCCTAACAGGAAGTTATCTCATACCTGTTTTAAATTGTCTTTAAAAATGTTGAATTCCTTCAGAAGCCACCAGGAGTCCTAGGTTTATTCATCATTCATTAGATCTCCCTTTATAACAATAATCTACACTCCTTTTAACAGTACTTCTGTGCATTGGCTCCTAGGTGGAAGAGTGGTAACGGTGGGCAATGGGGGTCAAGTGACTTGCCCAGGGTCACACAGCTGGGAATTGTTTGAGGCTGGATTTGAACCTAGGAAATTTCTAACCCTAAGTCAGATAGTTATCTGTAACAATCATCTCAGGGAATTCAAAATTTAAGTATTCAGTGGCTATAATTAGCTAACCACTATTTTGTTCCAGAAGAACTTTGCCTTTGGAAGTTAAGCTTCTGGGAACCAATAGATTTTCTTCCTCCAAGAGAAAGACCATTTTTTCTCTAGTTAGATACCTGGGCATGTGAAGGACCCTTCATCCTTTTTTATTTTTTTAATTTTTTATTTTTAGAAAAAATTTCCATGGTTACATAATTCATGGTTTTACTTTACCCCACCAACCCCCCCCCCCACCTAGCTAACTCACATTTCCACTGGTTTTAACATGTGTGGTCAGTCAAGACTTATTTACATATTATTGATAGTTACATTGGTGTGGTCTTTTCAGGTCTACATCCCCAATCATGTCCTCATCAACCCAAGTGTTCAATCAGTTGTTTTTCTTCTGTGTTTCCACTCCTGTAGTTCTTCCTCTGAATGTTGGTAGTGTTCTTTTCCATACATCCCTCAGAATTGTCCTGGCTCATTGCATTGCTACTAGTACAGAAGTCCATTACATTCGGTTTTACCAGTGTATCAGTCTCTGTGTACAATGTTCTTCTGGCTCTGTTCCTTTCACTCTGCATCAATTCCTGGAGGTCTTTCCAGTTCACATGGAATTCCTCCAGTTGATTATTCCTTTGAGCACAATAGTATTCCATCACTAGCATATACCACAATTTGTTCAGCCATTCCCCAACTGAAGGGTATACCCTCGCTTTCCAGTTTTTTGCCACCACAAAGAGTGCAGCTATAACAAGTCTGTTTATCTATGATCTCTTTGGGGTACAATCCCAGCAATGGTATGGCTGGATCAAAGGGCAGGCATTCTTTTATCACTCTTTGGGCATAATTCCAAATTGCCATCCAGAATGGTTGGATCACAAAAGATCAAGAATATCAAGGGAAATAATGAAAAAAAAAAAAACGTGAAGGAAGGTGGCTTAGCAGTACCAGATATTAAGCTATCCTATAAAGCATCAGTCATCAAAACAATATGGTACTGGCTAAGAGATAGAAGGGAGGATCAGTGGAATAGACTTGGGGTAAGTGACGTCAGCAAAACAGTGTATGATAAACCCAAAGAGCCCAACTTTGGGGACAAAAATCCACTATTTGACAAAAACTGCTGGGAAAATTGGAAAACAATATGGGAGAGATTAGGTTTAGATCAACATCTCACACCCTACACCAAGATAAATTCAGAATGGGTGAAAGACTTGAATATAAAAAAGGAAACTGTAAGTAAATTAGGTGAACACAGAACAGTATACTTGTCAGATCTCTGGGAAAGAAAAGATTTTTAAACCAAGCAAGAGTTAGAAAAATTACAAAATTTAAAATAAATAATTTTGATTATATTAAATTAAAAAGTTTTTGTACAAACAAAAACAATGCAACCAAAATCAGAAGGGAAACAACAAACTTGGAAAAAAATCTTTATAACAAAAAATTCTGACAGAGGTCTAATTACTGAAATATATAAGGAGCTAAATCAATTGTATAAAAAAAATCTAGCCATCCCCCAATTGATAAATGGGCAAGAGACATGAATAGGCAATTTTCAGATAAAGAAATCAAAAGTATCAATAAGCACATGAGAAAGTGTTCTAAATCTCTAATAATTAGAGAAATGCAAATGAAAACAACTCTGAGGTATCACCTCACACCTAGTAGATTAGTTAAAATGATAGCAGGGGAGAGTAATGAATGTTGGAGGGGATGTGGCAAAATTGGGACCTCCATCTTTTTTTAAAGAGTCTAAGGATTATCCTCTAAGTGAAAAGAGATGACTGAACTTAATCCTTCTGCTGGTGGTAGCAGACAGGACAGCCCAGAGGAAAGAGAACGTCAGAGATTAATATTACTTACAGCAGACAGAAACAGATGCCCAGATATGGGTCCAATGTCATCCAGAAGACACCGGTAGTCCTGTTGAAAAGGTATTATCCCTCCAAGCTTGTACCAAACTCACATGTGTGTATAATTCCATATATGTTCCTTTTTCATATCTGTTCTTCCTACTGATGGTGCTTGTGTTGTATATTCACCATGCATTTTCCACAATGAGTTCAGGAGGTGATTATTAATTATTTTTCCAACAAATATATCTAGTCCTACTAGAACACAAATGACTAATGTATCACAAATATAATGATCATGTGGACTCATTCTTCCAAAGCAAGGCCAGCTACATCTTCCTCCTGGGTTTTGGGGTACTCTTGAGAGGTTGAAGGATTTTTTTTCCTAATGGCATTGGTTCAAGTGCCCATTCTTTTGTGTTTCTCCTCCAGCACTGTCTGCCACCAGTAACAAGCCCTCCAGTTCTATTTAACCAGTTAACGCTGATTGGCTTTTACAAAGACATTAATTTCAAAGATTCAACTTAAAGAAATGCACATGTGCCTAGAAAGGAAGAAGACCAGTCAAGTTACAAGAATGAAAGGCAGGCCAAAAAATTGCCAAAATCTGAATATCTTGTGCCACCATGGTACCACTGCTAGGCTTATGCTCTTGTGTATTTTTTTCTTCATAGTTTGCTGCCATTGTTATTGTCAGGGGGACAGGGAATTTTATTATAGTTTCAGGAATTCTGGGGGGAAAGGTTACCATCTCTACCCCACCTTTTCCAGAGTACTAAGTGTCTTCTTTTTTTCCCCCATGATTCTATGATTCTTGTTGTCTCCCTCCCATCTCCTCTCCCCTGTCCCAGAGTTGACAAGCAATTTTACTGAGTTATACATATATTATCTAAGTGTCTTCTTGGGGCTGTTGGATATCTATGGTCATTGTAGATGTAGATACTGTTGGGGATGAGGAGGAGATAGGAGGCAGCCAAATAGGAGTTAAAATGAATTCACTTGCCTTAACTCATCTAGTAGAGAGGGCTGGAGAATTTATCATTGCGCAAATCAAGTTAAAAAATGTCTTGAAAACTTCCTGAGGAGCAATTTTCTGTGCCAGCTAAAAATGTGTTGATTAGACCTAGGCATCCTAGGTTGGGAGAGCCCCATAAAAAGGGGTAGTATTTTTTTAAGGAAGAAGACACTCTAGGTACAGATAGATGTTAACAAAAGATGGCAACAGCTACTCAACAGAAAAGCTGAAAAGGACAGTGAAAGAGGTACTGCAGCTTAAAGTTACAGCTAGTTACTGGGTTGTATAGCCATGAAAGGTAACCCTGTCACACTATATCCCTGGTATATCTATTAAATTTCTAGTATACAAAAGGTCAGCCCGTCTGGAGTTTCCTATTTATTTTACTTGACTTTATAACACATTTTTATAGTAAAAAGTTAAAATAATCCATTAGTAGTTTTCTATATATTTCTTCAGGTGAGGTTATAAATTTTTACTTTAGATATTTAAATGTTATACTTATATGCACACATAATATGTGTTCTATGCTTTCTGAATGTGAACATATTTTTTTCAATTATAACAACAAAATAAAAGCTTGTCCAGATTTTCTTAAGCTGACCATGTTACAATATATTTTATTCTATCCTTTCATTTTAAATCTATACTCTTTTCACTAGAAATATTTCTTCTAGACAATATATTGATATATTTTATTTTATTTTATTTTATTTTTTTTAAACCCTTGTACTTCGGTGTATTGTCTCATAGGTGGAAGATTGGTAAGGGTGGGCAATGGGGGTCAAGTGACTTGCCCAGGGTCACACAGCTGGGAAGTGGCTGAGGCCAGGTTTGAACCTAGGACCTCCTGTCTCTAGGCCTGACTCTCACTCCACTGAGCTACCCAGCTGCCCCTATATTTTATTTTTTAATCCATTCTGTAACTCTTTTTTGATGGGATAATTCAATCTATTTATATCTACATAATTAAACTTTACTCATCTTTACTTATCCCAAAGTTGTGCTTATCACAATCACAATACAGTCATTTCTATTTTATGTAGAAGAATCTTATGATACTTGATTCATGTTTTTTGCTGAGTACTTTCTCCTTTCTGGTTGCTTGAAATTTTGGTTTGGGGGTTTTATTTTGTTTTCCATTGTAGTTTTAAGGTCTGATAATGAGTTAAATTTTTACATTCTTCTTGGGGTTCTCTGGATTTTTTTTGGAAGTATAGATGTGCTTATTTTTATATTTCTGGACATGTTTCTTTTCTTTTAATTGTTTTCTTGAAATAGTAGTAACTGAGTAGTTAGATTCTTTTATCCTTTGACATTTTCTTGAACTCCAATAATTTTGGGTTATTCTGTCCTTTATCTGTTTTTCAAATGAATCTTTTTTTTTTACCTTTACCTTTCTTCTTAGAATCAGTAATATGTATTGGTTCCAAGGGAGAATAGTAGTAAGAATTAGGCAATAAGGGTGAACATGGTAACATAGCCAGGAAATGTCTGAGGCTAGATTTGAACTCTGGACCTCCCAACTCTAGTTCTGGCTTTTAATCTTCTGAGCCATCTAGCTGCCTCCTTCAAATGAATCACTTTCATGTGCATTGCTTCCAAATCTTTTTTTAGCTGTTATTTTAATTCCCTCTTAATCATGTTTGCTTTACACTTTCCAGTTTGAAGGCCATTCTCTTTAATGGAAAATCTACCAATACAAGGACCTGTGCTTTCAGGAGTGTGGAAACTCCCAGAAAACACAAAAGCAAAAGAGGAGCTGAGTACTTCAGTTACCTTTGTCACTTTACTATACAATGTTCCCCATTCAATGGATTTATCCATTCTTTTTCATTCTTCTTGTTCTATGACTTAACAGGCCATGTTATCTTTAGTATTTTTCAAAATGCCTATAGGTTTTTGTTTCCTATAGGATTATTATATATTATATATATTTTATATAGAGTATTATTCTTCCAGAGATAGACAAAGTTAGGAATACCTGGGTTCAGAAACACCTTTGACCTTTACTACCTTTATAACTGTAAGCAAGTTACTAAAAACTCTGTAAGATTAAGTTTTTATTTGAATTTTTTAAAACCCTTACCTTTAGAATCAATACTGTGTATTGGTTCCAAGGCAGAAGAGTGATAAGGGCTAAGCAATGGGGGTCAAGTGACTTGCCCAGGGTCACACAGCTGGGAAGTGTCTGAGGCCAGATTTGAACCTAGGACTGCCCATCTCTAAGTATGGCTCTCAATCCACTGAACCACCCAGTTGCTCCCTTTTACTTGAATAGTTAGGATAATAAAACTTTTAATACCTACCTTGTGATTATAATAAATTAAAATTAATTTTGGAGACTTTATACAAAATTTACAAGTATTTATTAGTAAAGAGAAAGAAAGGGAGAAGTAAGGTTTCCAGCCTCACTCCCCAAAGTCTCTGGCCATGCTGCTGCTGCTTCCTCAGGTCCTGGATTCCCAACCGGCCCTGGTCCCTGCTGGCCCAATGCTATGCCACTTGCCAGAGATGGCTTACATGGAAAAGGGTTGGAACTGCTCCCCAGTGAGAAAGCTTCTTCCATAAGCAAAAAATAGCAGAGAGCCTTCTACTTCATGCCTTGGCTTTTTAAGCTTAGTCTAACCCTTCCCCTAAGATTTTCTAATTGGCCAGGATTTCACTCTAGTCCTTTCCCAGATCAGGACTTTGGTCTGCCATGATAGCAAATTAAAACACATGACTGTGTCACCGACTCAATGCAGTGAGTCTCCCCGCTCTTTGGGTCCTCTAAATATTTAATTCGCACACGACATTGTTCTGAGGATCAAATGAAATGTTTATATAGCAAACACGTAGATACATTACCAATATAAAGTGGAGTCTCTAAATCAGGTTTCCCCAAGTTCAAGGTTTTCTGTGGATCTCCATCTTCTCAAGCACTAATCAATGAATGTACCTTTATTAGTCTGCCAGAGGACACAATTAATTCAAAGCAAAGGTTTTTCATAGGATAGCAAAGCAAGAAAAATAATAAACTTTCCCCTTGTAAACCTGGGTCAAACTCTCCCACAAACACACATACATAATTCTTAGGAAGAGTGGAAAGAAATCCAGATAGGGTAGATGTATGACCAGGACATGTGTGTAGAGGGGGCAAAAGCATGATAAACACACGTGGCCAGAATACCCAGATGCAAGGACAACATGATGCTGTAAGGACAATGATATCTTCTGGAGATATCATGGAACTGCCCCTGCCAGATCTGTTCCCTGTTGGCCTCTGCTGGGCATGCTGTCTCTGTCAATGTGTTGTTTCTGCTGAATGGATGCTTAGTTTCTGCTGGACACAGGCCAAGCACAGCTGCCCTGGGTACATGGTTGAAGAGCTTTCTGTTTCCAACTTTTGCCTACAGCTAAACTTCCTAGCTGCAGTTCTAACTCTTCCCCATGAGAACAGTGAGTTATTTAAGTTTAAAGTTCCAAGACTTTCTCTTGCTTTTTCAAAGAAGAAGCCGGTAGCATTTCAGCCATAAGATCTGAAACCCTTTTTTTTTTTCCTTGAGGAGAAGAAGCCAGTATGTTTCTTTCAGATCCTAGACCAGAAGAATCTTTTCATCCTAAGCACTGGGTTCTAGGCTCCAGGCACTAAGTTCCTAGAGACAATATAGTACAATATAAATAGTGCTGGCCCTGAATACTACTCCAAAGACCAAGGATAGGATCATCACTTCCCTGGGTGGTTGCTTTGAACTAATATGCCCTTTGGTGGACTAATCAAGGTAAATACAGTAAATTCTTTCCACATTGGGGTATGGGGCGGGGTGGGTAGGAACATTAGGGGCACTTGCTCCCTGACAATCTGGAAAGTCCTCATAAGATTTTTTGGCCTTCTCTTCGTATCAGAGAACAAGTCTGAGTTTTGTCTTTTTCTTTTATGGGGTATTTGCAGCACTGTCTTGTAAATTTTGGATTAAGTATACATTTCTGAGTTTCTAAACTTTTTCTTCGTCATCTGCTGTCCTTCTGCAAAACTTCCTCCAAATTCCCATTTAATTTCTTATGCTGGCCAGAGGTATATCAAAACCCCAATGGGTAAAGTCAAAATACAGGAGGGATACCACCACATTGATTAGTGCTTAAAAGGAGGTAGATTCACAAAGATCCTGGAACTTGGGGCATTCCAATTTGAGGACTCCACTCCGAGTTGTTTTCTCAACTATAATGAGGACTTCTAGGTCTATGTATTGTTTTTGTTTGTTTGTTTTATTTTGTTTTAATACAGTAATTTATTTATTTGTTTGTTTGTTTGTTTGTAGGCAATGGGGGTCAAGTGACTTGTCCAGGGTCACACAGCTGGGAAGTGTCTGAGGCCAGATTTGAACCTAGGACCTCCCATCTCTAGGCCTGGCTCTCAATCCACTGAGCTACCCAGCTGCCCCCTTGTTTTTGTTTTTAAAGAACACAGAGCAGTAGCTCTCCTAGTTAAATAGTTAGTGTCCTCAAACTCAGCTTCCTAGTCATTGGAGCATGGCCTCTTCCCAGAAGACCTCACCTTAGCTTAGAGTGGATGCTCTCTATGTCTCCTTAGTAGTCCTCAGTGATTAGATTATATCTAACTAATCATCCACTGCACTAGAGATTATCCTCCCTACAAATAATCAAGACATCTGGAGCTGGTTCCTGCTTTTTCTCAATTTCACTTGCAGTGTGAGGGTTGCAGTTTGGGCACTCAATCTCTAAAAGGTTCACCATCACTGTTCTAGAAAGATAATAGAGCAGTAGAAAGAACATGGTAGAGAGTGGTGGGGAAAAGAGGGGGAGGTTCAGTTTCACCAGTTTCGAAGCCTCAGGCAGCTAATCAAAGGAGGCTACCCCTCCCAGCCTGGGGGAAGACTGACCACTCTGTTAAGCCAACTGGACATGCTCAAAAGGACCCTCAAAGGCATTGCCAGGTTAGAACAGGCTATGACCAGAGAAACCTAGGTTATATATGCATGTATATTAGTCATCAAAATCTAAAATCTTATGAGGCTTTTCGAGCCTTTACATATGTAAATATTGCAAAACGTTGAAGTGTTTTATAAACGTCATTTAAGATCATCAGGTCTATACTACTCCTTTGTTTTCCTTTGTGGTTACATATCTTACACATTCCATCTTTTATACATGCCCTTTTAAAATTTGACCTTTGTCCAAAAGGCCAGTCTAGTTTCTTTAGATGCTTCCCTGTTTTTCCTTCCTCTTTGGGATAAATAATAATAGCACAGTTAGAATTTTATATTTTAGAACTTCCTATCCCTCTGGAGCCGTGTTCCTGTTTAGAGCCTCGCCGTGACATTCTAATTATCTTTTCTCTGAACTTTTTGAGATTTGTTTTTCAAAATCTGGGATGCAAGTCCAAGTAGGCCAGCGAGGCTAGTAAAATTTGGATTTGAAATCTGACTCTCTTACTTACTATTTATGGAACTTTGGAAAAGAATTTTACAGAGTGGAATTAGACGATCTTTTCCAGGCCTAACATCTTGAGAAATGTTTGGATGTCCAAAATTTAGGAACTAGCATTTTTTCAATTACACCACAGGGTGGCATGCTTACTCCATGAACTTCCCTTCTAACGCCTTCCGAACTCAAGTTTGTATCTTCTTAGAAGTAAAAGCCTAAAAAGGCCCGTCCACGTGGCATTGTAGCCCCTCAGACTTGGCAGAGGTCCCAAAATCATAGGAGCCATTGTACTGTGCCCTGATGATCAGAAGCATTCCCAAATGGAGACAAAGGGACAGTCTACCCAAGTTAAGTACTGGAAGATCCTTATTGAATATCCTTTCAATGCTATTATGAAGTAAATCTTTTGTTTGCTACTAAATAAATGTTGAATGAATGCCTCATCATTTTATATAACACATGTATAACCAAGATTGAATTGCTTGATTGCTTGTCAATCCCAGGAGGGCGTAGGGAAGAAGGGAGTGGGGAGGAAGGAGAGAGACAACATGAATCATATAACTTTGGAAAACTTATGTGGAAATTTGTTATTAAAATAAAATAAAGATTAAAACTTTTAAAAATAATAAAAATAGAAAATGAAAGGGTTAGACTAGATGGCCTCTGCGATAGGACCAATATGTTGTAGGCTTCCCCTCCTTCCCCCAGTATGAAAGCGTCTAATTTTTCTCTAAAAGGCCTGGAAAGTTATTGAACTGGGAATGGTTCAAGGTTCAAGCTGTACTTCCATTGCTGCAGGTTCATGGAGGCTTCCTGGTCACCTAAGGGCATAAAAAGGCCCATCCACATGGAAATAAGACCCTTCAGATTGGCAGAAAGCCTAGAATCACATGAGAAACTGCACCCTGCCCTGCTGACCTGAAGCATTCCCAAATGGAGACAAAAGGGGCTGTCTCCCCAGACTAAGTGCTGGAGTACCCTTCTGAATATCCTTTCAATGCTCTGACAAAGAATAAGTCCTTTTGTCAGCTGTTGAATGAGGATTGGGTGCCTCGTCAAACCTGTAATAGTATAAAAAACCTGAGTCAGCCCTGCCCCAAACAGCCTGTTGGTTCTCCCCCCCCCCCACTTTAGATCTATGATCTAATTTGAGTGGCAAGGGGGAACTCTTCCCCAAAATACCTTGGGAGAGAAAATCCCCAACGGGGATATTCTGAAATGACATGGAGAAATAACAGGACATTTGAATAGTGCTGCTCTGACCTATTAACAGGAGGTGCAATCGTGTGAGCTGTGGAGATAGTCATCATATGATTTCCCCCTAGATACTTCCTTCAAACTAACCTCCCAAATCTGCCTCCTTAAATCCCATGCTTTCCTCCTTCTTTTCATCTGGGCCATAGATAGATAGGATAGTCACATGCTAACTCTCACCATTACCCACAAGTAGTCTATTTCCCTAAATAGAAACTCTGACATTCCCCTTCCTGACCAAAATCTCCAATCATTCTGCCTCTCCCTATGCCTCACCCCCTCCTAAATCTATTTGTTTTCATTGAGACTTCTACTCCCTCTGCCCCTCGATACTTTTTCAGGCTATTACCCCACCTTACTTGGCTTTCCTTACTCTCCAGCCTCAGCCCAATAGTTAGCCCTTTCAATTCCACAGATTTCTCTGTTTTGGAATCCCTTGCCCCTGCAGCCTATGCCAGTTCATCTTTTGCCAAACCTCAACCCTAGATCACTCCCACCATCCACTAACTGCTACTGACTGGGTACATTACAACTTCATGTTATTCAACCTTAACTGCACCTTCCCTGTAACAAAGCAGTCTTTTTATTCCTCTCAAACCAATTCCTTATTTCACTCCCCAAAGAAGCTATTCCATTCCTTCTCTTCCCTCCTCAAACTTCCTGCACCTCTCCCAACTGGGGACCTTGTGTTTTTCTTTACTGAGAAAACTGAGTACATTCAGCATAAATTCCCTCTTCTTCAATGCTCTTCATTGCAAAACCCTTTGATATCCCCTTACTATCTCCTTTTCCCCCCTCCATCTAACGGAGACTGCCCTTCTCTTTGCCAAGGCCTGCTCCTCTACCATCTTCTCCTAAAGATTGTAATCAAACATCCCCTCTCAAATTTTTAGTTTTTCCCTGTCTACTTTTCTTTCTCTACAACTTTCAAGCATGTCCAAGTTAGTCTTCCTCATCTTTAAAATACATTCAGTACATTCTACAATTCCTTCAAAATATCATCTAATATCTTCTCTTCCCCTTTTTAGTCAAACTCCTTGAAAAAACTATCTATCTATATTTCTCACCTCTACTTCCTTCTCAATAGCTTCTCTGTCCTTTGCCATCTCAGCCTAATTATTCACTTACGATTTCTCTCTTCATATTTACCAGTCCATATTTACTAATCCTTTTTGACCTAAATTCTCCATTTTACACTATATTCTACACTCTCCTCCTGGGAACCCTCTTCTTTGGGTTTTCCTGATATTACTTTTCTGATTCTTCTACTTGTCAGGCCACTCCTCATCCTCCTTTGTTGGCTCACCATTCACTTAATTGTCCTCTAACCATGAGTATTCCCCAGACTTCTGCCCTGGGTCCTCTTCCCTTTTTCCTGTACATTTTCTCTCTAATAGCCTCACAAACTTTGATGTAATTAACTCTTAATATCTATGCAGAGAAGTCCCAGATCAATAAACCCAGCCTTGGCACCTATGCTGATCTTCCACCCTGTAGCACCAGTTGCCCATTGGATATTTCCAATGGAAGACATTTCCAAGACAGAAATATCTTGGAGACATTTTTTAAAATTCTTACCTTCTGTCTTAGAATCCATACTAAGTATTTGTTCCAAGGTAAAAGAATGGTAAGGACTAGGCAAGTAGGGTCAAGTGGCTTGCCCAGGGTCATGCAGCTAGGAAATATATAAGGCCAAATTTTAACCCAGGTCCTCCCATCTCTGGGCCTGGCTCTTTTACCACTGAGTCACCTACGTGCCCATCCTAGAGACATATTAAACTGAATATCTTCAACACCGAATTCATTAACTTTCTCTTCAAACCATCCCTTCTTTCAAACTTCTCTATTTCTATGGAAGGTACCACCATCCATCCAGTCTCCAAATATGTAACCTGAGTGCTATCCTCAACTCCTCACTTACCTCAAATATAATCACTTGCTGACCTTGCCATTTCTACCTTTATAAAATCTCTCATATCCAAACCTTTTCCCCCACTCACCTAGATACTGTGTTAGTTCAAGCCTTCATCACCTCTCAGCTAGGTTATTACAACAGCCTCTTAATTGTTTTCACTGACTCAGGTCTCTCCTGACTTTAGCCCATCCTACACACAGCTGTCGAAAGTATTTTCCTTAACTGCAGATCTGGCCGTGTCATTCCTGTACTCCTAACTTCCTATTGATTCTCAGATAAAATAGAAACACCTCCATTAAACATTAAAAACCCAATAGAATTTGGCCCTAACCAATCTTTCCAGCCTCAATAAACATTACTCCCCTTCCCACACTCTGTCATCCAGTTAAACTGGTCTCATTTCTGTTCCTCACACATGGTCCTCCAATTTCCATCTCTCTGCCTTTTCCCTAGCTATTCTCTCTTTATCTCTATTAAAACCTCTCTCTCTCTCTTTTTTAAAATACAACTCAAGCAATATCTTTTTATCTTCCCAATTGCTAGGACCCTCCCTTCCAAATGACCATATCCACACATACACATATACGCATTTGTTAACATTAAATTTATGCTTTTTGTATAGCTATAGAGATAGCATAAATTTAATGTTTTAGATATATAGTCTCCTCCATTAGATAAGTGCTCCTTAGGGCCAGGGATTATTTCATTTATCGTATTTAGATCTTGAGCTCTAAGGTACATTCCACACCAGAGAGTGGGTTTTTCAATGAAGGTCTCATAAGTCAGTGTTCTTAATTTTGGTCCAACTCTTCTCATAGTCATATATCAAATAAAATCAATCAAACAAGTGCTTTCTTTTAACTTCTATCTTCTGTCTTAGAATTGCTTTAAAGAGTCAGTCCCAAGGCAGAAGAGGGGTAAGGGCTAGGCAATTGGGGCTAAGTGACTTACCTAGATTCACATGGATAGGAAGTATCTGGGGTCAAATTTGAACCCAGGACCTCCTGTCTCTAGGCTTGGTTCTCTATCCACTGAACCACCTAGTTACTCCTTAACAAGTATTTATTAAGTGCCTACTATGTGCTATTGGTCACCTAGCTGGTACACTGGATAGACTGCTAGACCGAAAACCTGCAGGACTCATCTTCCTGAGTTCAAGTCTGGCCTCAGACATGTACTAGCTGTGAGATCCTGGGCAAGTCATTTAACCCTGTTTGTCTCAATTTCCTCAGCTGCAAAATGAGTTAGAGACGGAAACAGCAAAGCACTCCAGTGTCTCTGCCAAGAAAACCCCAAATGAAATTACAAAGAGTTGGGCATGACCAAAATCTGACTGAATAACAAAGGAAATTTTTTTTAAATCACATTTTTAAAAAAATTTAATTAATTTAGAATATTTTCCTATGATTTCATAATTAATTTTCTCTCCCTCCCCTTTTCCCTCCCCCTCCCAGATCTGACAAGTAATTCCACTAGGTAATACACATATTATTGCTCAAAATCTATTTTCATATTATTCATATTTACAATAGAGTGATCTTTTAAAGCCAAAACCCCAATCATATTCTCATCAAACCTTGTGATCAATCATATGTTTTTCTTCTGTGTTTTTACTCCCACAGTTCTTTCTCTGGATGTGAATAGCATTCTTTCTCCTAAGTCCCTCGGATTGTTCTGGATCACTGCATTGCTACTAGTAGCAAAGTCCATTACATTTGATCAATCCACAATGTTTCAACTACTGTGTGCAATGTTCTCCTGGTTCTGCTCATTTCACTCTGCAAAAGATCACATATGTTAAAAACACATTTATAGCTGTACTTTCTGATAGCAAAGAACTGGGAACAAAGTAGATGCCCATTGATTGGAAATCAGTTGAAAAAACTATGGTATATTCATTTAAAGGAATATTTTTCAGTAGTAAGAAATGATGAATGTGAGGAATCATGGGAAATACAGTCAGATCTATATGACCTGATGCCAAGTGAAGTAAACAAGTGCAAAAGGAAAATAAGTACAATAATTACAACACTGTAAATGAAAGGGATTACACAAAGAAAAATATAGTCTGAGTAAATGAAAAGCCAGTGCCAGTCATGGAGAAAAGTCAATGAGTCATGCCTCTCAAATTAGAGTAGAGAGACAGGGGATTATCAGAGCAAAATATTATATATGTTGTTCAATGTGATTGCTGTTTGCGATGTTTTAAAATTGTGCTTGTTACAAAGGAGAGTTTAATCCTGAGGGAGAGGGGATTTTGTCCCTGAAGAAATAATTATGATATAAAAACAAAGACATCAATAAAATGTGATAGAGGGTTGGGATGGGGAAATAGTTTTTAGATCTGCCATTTAATCAGTGTTCAGACCTTCCAATAAGAAAATTTCTGTGTCAATGCAGATCAGTGATAAAGACTATTTTAAAACATGAAATAAAATGTAGACAATAACATTACTTATAACTGCAAGCAGGAACCAAGGTACATACCCAACAGTTTGTGAATGGTAGAATAAAGCATGGAATTTCAAAATAGCAGAATATTATCATACAATGCCATAAAAAAGAAAAATATAAAGAATATAAATAAATTTGAGAAGGCATTTGGAGTAATGTGAAACAAAAAAAGTAGAATTAGAAAAATAATATTTACATGACCTACAACTATGTAGTTGTATATATATACTCAGATACAGAGATGACTGAACAAATGGGATAGAATGGGACACAAAGGAAATATGAAGCAGTAATTATTAGTTATAAAGCTGTTGATAAATAAATATTTTTATCCTTCAAAAGGTGGGAAACCAAGAAAGGGAAATTCTATTCTGGATCAAAATCTTATGAACATGGAAGAAATTATGAGTGGCGTGTGGAAATGATAGGATATAGGGAGTGAAGGAGAAAATTACCACTTCACATTAAAATCTATAATAAAAAGGGAGTTGGAAAGTTGGAAATAGTATGGCAAATTACCAAGGGAAGGATGGAGTAGAGATTTCAAAGGGCTAAGAAAAACAAGAGGGATTTGCAGGAAAGAAGGCTACCTAAATGAAGGTGGAGCACCTCTTATATTTTTCTACTCCAGGAGAAATCACCCAAAACATATTCATTGTAAAGCAGGAAAAACTCAAAGGCAGTTATTAATATTGTCTATATTCATTAAATGCCTCCTCCCAAAAATTCTCAAAGTTCTTTCTTCTCTAGGATGTGAACTAACTGTATTTTATCAAGTTAGCACCTAAACTGGAGCTAAGATAAAACATAAATTGCAGCTTGAAAACAAACTAAATTCTCTCTTCTGGCTTCTCTAAGTTCTTTCCTTATCCTAAACTGAAAACAGTTGTTAGTTTTACCCTGGAGGCAGCTAGAATGATTCTGATGCTTGTACGGTTTTGAAAGAACCTTAAGATCCCCTGTGGGTTGTAAGATGTAAGCAGATCTGCTATTAAAGTGAGTTCATCTGTGGAGATAAGCAGCTTGAGAATTTCTTTTGGTGCCAAAACCTTCCCCTTCTGTTTTAGGCCTTGAGCCAATAACTCATTCTCTAAGTTCCATGAGAGTCTAATCTAAGGGCACAGGGCAATAACAGATTATACCCCATTGATGTCAACTGCTTATAAATATTATTTGAGAGTCCAAAATGGGAAGAAGGGAACAGTGGAAAATATTTGAGCACCAGAAGGTTCATGGGATTTGTGGTGCCACTCAGTCACTGACTGTAACCCTATTCTTTCCCGTGCCTAGAAACCCTAGGACTTGGTTTGGTGGCACCCTCTTCTGGTTTTACATTGTCACTATTTTTCCACTGTGGTTTGGGTTTCTGCCCTTAACTTAGCGTACTGAAGAAAAGATTTTCTTTTCTGCCCTTGTTCTTCTCCTTAGAAAAAAGAAGACAATACATTATTTTTTTCTGTGTACTCACTAATATGTGTTATAGATAAGCACAAAGAGGGTTTTTATATTCTTTAGCCATCCTGGTAATAACATCCATATGCATTATGAATAAATGAAGTGGATTTATTGAGCTACTCTGGAAAACTATTCAATCACCTGTTCACTTCTATAGGAAAAACAACTCATTAGATCAAAATCAAGAACGTTAGAAGAAAGAATAAAATTGAGATGACATGCACTTGAGACAACCTCAACAGGACCTAAGCAACTTGTTGAACTGAAAAATGGTTAAAAAAAAAAAAAGGCATCAAACTATGCTTACGTGTTATAGAAGTTTTAAAACTATGAATCAATCACCTCAAAAATGAGACCAGGAAAGCCTAGAAACCACCCTAGTCAGCAAATATTTTATTTCTTGCCAATGGAGAGGCATAGCAGCTATCCTAGGAGGACTTTTCATTATCCAGTGCCTTATTTTGACTGCTGTGATACATCTCGTTATTTGAAATGCTACTGATATATGAATTTCTCAATATAAAAGAGAAATTAAATGATCAATCAAGTCATTATCATTATTGTTGTTATCATCACTAGATGTATATTTCAACTGCAAGTATAATCACTATTTTAGGAAGCCTCTTCTCAGAAGACAGGAAAAGGTTGAAGTTTAGAGATAAAAGGGAGAGGACTGAGATTACAATCTGCTGGAGTAGATGGGACAGGCTGGAATCAAGGGCACATATGGAGGGGCTAGTCTTGACAAAGAGAAGAGTCACCTCATTGTCAGAGACTGAGAGAAAGGAAGAGATTGATAGGTGGTACTGATGGAGTTTATATAAAGAGAATGAAAAGAGAGGCAGTTTATGTCAAATGGTCTCAATTTTCTCAGGAAAGGAAGATGCAAAGTCCTTAAGCTGAGAGAGGAAGGGACGGAGAGGGAAATTCTGTATGGAAGACTTAAGGAAAACAAATAAGTTTTGTTTTAGAAAAGCTTTTGTGGGGTGTGAGATAGGGAATCAATCAGGAAAGAGTAAAAGGATTGCCTTGCTGCAGTGAAGGACCAGTTGAAGTTGAGTTGGATAGCATGAATCTATAATAGACTGAATCAGCATGCTTATTTGACTTCACCTAGCACTATTCTGTAACCCTTGCATAGATACTAGTGTTTATATCAGTGATGGGCAACCTTTTGAGATTGGTGTGTCAAAATTCACCAAAAAACTGAGCATAACTAGGGTGGTGTGTCACTTTGAGAAAAAAACCATAATTTCATGATATTTATAGTTTAAATAAAATATATAATTATAATATATAACTGTATTTAATAAATCAAAATAGGTAAATTAACATAGGTAGAATTGTCATCTATAGTGCACAGTGTGTCTACACTACAGCAAATGTTTCGTCCTCGGCTTGCGGCCCCATACTTCTCTGTATGCGGCCACACATCATCGAAAATGGCTATACGTGTGACACTCGTGTCATAGGTTTGCCATCACCAGTTTGTATTAATGTGTTAAAGGCTTTATTGTGAGCAGAATTTTTAAAAGAGCAGACTATGGTAATTCTCCAAGAGAGAAATCCTTTAAAAGCTGGGGCATGCAGTCTGATGACAAAGGGGTCTTATGGCTAGCTTGCATTTGTGCTAAAGACCAGGAGTAAGAGTCAACAACATCTGTTAAATCGGCTTATGTCATCCTTCTGATTGGCCCAACAGTATATCATTTTAACCTTCCAGCAAAAGTAAGGCAACACTGATTGGTGGACTTTTTTTAATGAGGCAGGTTGTTTTCAGCTTTTCCCTATTACTACATTGTTAAAGGGTAGGACTAATCCTCAAAGTCAACGTGTAGAGCTAGGAAAAGGCTTTCAGATGTGATTGATCACACTCCTAACACTAACTTAAGAACACTAGCTGTCCCATGGACTCAGCTGCCTTAGCAAACTTGGCTAGAAACATAGGCCATCTCAACCAGGTTTTCACTAGATTAGCATCCCTATTGGAGACCAGGTCACCCCAAACTTTGATTAGGAAAGGCAAGAATCACTCCTCCTGCACTCCCACTTAGCTTAAGCTGTCTTCTATTTATCAGGTAAACAGATTCAAGAGTCCCATTCCAAGCAAATGCTTGCTCAGTTATGCCTTTCAGAAACTACCTGACCAGCCAGCCTCAGACACTTCCCAGCTGTGTAACCCTGGGCAAGTCACTTGACCCCCATTGCCCACCCTTACCACTTTTCCACCTATGAGCCAATACACAGAAGTTAATGGTAGAAAGAAAGAAAGATAGAAAGAAAGAAAGAAAGAAAGAAAGAAAGAAAGAAAGAAAGAAAGAAAGAAAGAAAGAAAGAAAGAAAGAAAGAAAGAAAGAAAGAAAGAAAGGAAGAAAGAAACTACCTGACCTTTAGAGGAGGAGTCTGAGGAAATTAATGTATTAAATATTGTATTAAAAATAATACGATACACTATTAATTTTCTGTTCCTCCTTGATTCACTGAGAGAGACAATCTCCTTAATGAATCATTAACTGATATCACAATTAAAAATCTCAGGATTGATTCACCAGGATACAACAGGGCCTGAAGGTACTAAACACATTATCAAGCATTTTTTAACAATAGAGCACAAGTGTTTTAATATGATGGGAATGTGTGAGGAAATTGGGAGAGAAAATGACCAATGCATCAACAGGAACCATTGGGGGCAGGCACACATCTTGGACTAATATAATATATAAACAATGAGCTGGGTACAGAATTACCCTGAAGGAAAGTTTTTAAAAGACTTGTTTTTCCTTATAAAGTATTGAAACTATCCTTGAGAGTTCATTGATCCGGGGGGCCTAGGCAGGAACCCTGTATACAAAAGCCATAGAAAGACTAATCAAAGGATTTTCCCTCAGGCTTGACATGTACTTCTGGCTAGCACAAAGTACAGGGAAGTTGAACTCAACTAAATTGAGTGCTATATACTTTCTGAGTATTCTTTCCATGCCATGACTAGATGAACTTTCTTTTTTAAAAATGTAGATAGTCTACAAATGTCTCGCCTTGGTTTTTTTCTTGAACCTGAACCACTAAAATGGTCTGGGGTAGACCTGGACCAGAAGAGAGACGAAGGGTAGAGCAGTAGCAATAGGAGCAGGTTGGGTAGCACGGATAGCACTGATTGCCTTTGGGAAATTACACAGTATTTTTTAAATAAATCCAAGCTTCTCATTGAAACTAAGATCCCTCTTAGGATCATAAAGATCATACAATAACAGATTTAGAACTGGAAGAGACCTTTGAGGTCATCTAGTTCAACAACCTCATTTTATATGTGAGGAAACTGAGCCTTAAAGAAATCAAATCATTTGCCCACAGTCACACAGGCAAAAACTGAGTTTTAAACCCAGGTCTTGTTATTCTGAGTTCAGCACTCTTTCTGCTATATCCTGTTGTCCTCTCTTTTGGTGATTCTCTGTGGCTATGAGTCATGGAATTCCCCAGTCTCAGAAGAGTAAATTTGTGGGGTACCCAAAAGGCAACCCAGAGGCACATGGTGAGCAGGAGTTAGCTACCACACATTACCAGTGAATAACTATGCAAGAAAAGCAATGCAAAAATATATTCAGAGAAAGACGTCATCTTAGGAATGTATGTCTGAAAATTAGGGAGACTAGAAAGGAAGGTGGGGGTGGGTGGGTCATGTGGTGAGAGTAAGAGACAACCTTGCCTAGGAAGAGTCTTAGGATGTTGGGTGGAGCCCATGTATTATCTTTATAGAAGGACATGGACAAGTCACACTAGGAAAAGAAATGATGGGTATGTTATATTCTTTATGGGAGGGAGCAGTCACATTGATGGAGAAAAGGTACATAGCAGCATTATTTGTGAAATAGAAAGCTGGGAACAAAAGCTGGAAACAATAATTAGGGAATGGCTAAACAAATTATGGTGCATTAATATAATAGAATATGACTGCACTATAAAGAATGGAGATATATTAAGAATTAAGAGAAATGATGCAAGTGATGCATAGTGAAGAAAGGAAGAGTAAACATGAATATTTGCTACAATATAAATAAAATCAACAAGGAGAGAAAGTAAAATATAGTCAAATACAAATGTATCATATTGCTTATAGGTTATATTATTATTCTAATAAAAGATGTATTATTAAGTTATATATTCCTTCTTTCTATTGATAATGTATAATCAAATTGTTTATCAGGGGATATACTTTTTTAAAGCACTTGCCCATAATTGTGGAAGAAGTTATCTCCTGTCAAAATATGTGTCAATAATTTGTGGAAAGTTAAAGTGGAATGGACTGTCTGCTGGTGAGATAGTAGGTTTCTTGTGATCCCCTTTAATATTAGCCTTCCCCCATCTCCTCTTTTAGAATGTGAGCTCCTTGAGAAATTTTTTTTAGTTTAGTTTTTTTTTTTTTTTTTTTGTATTTCTTTGAATCTCCAGCCCTAAGTATAAGAGTTTGGCTTATAGCAAGTGTTTGATAAATGCTTGTTGACTTGATTTTCTCACTGTCTTCTAGCCAAAAGTTGGGGGACCTAAAGGATACTGATAGGAGAATAGTGTTCATTTTCAGAAGAGTGAGACTAAATATTCCACCAAGAGCCAAGAATCTCTCAATGCTGAGATTCTGACTTTTAAAATACTATTTCTATTTTTTAAAACTTTGATGTATTTTGATTTTTTTTTACCATCATAGTTTTCCCCAGGATCTTTCTCCTTCTCTAAGCCATTTCATATAATAAAAAGTATTTTTGAAACCAAAAAAAAAAAAAAAAAAGAGGGAAAAATCAGCATCAAAAAAGAGTCTGGGACCTCAGACACTTCCCAGCTGTGTGACCCTGGGCAAGTCACTTGACCCCCATTGCCTACCCTTGCCACTCTTCCACCAAGGAGCCAATACACAGTAAAGTTAAGGGTAAAAAAAGTATTGACTCCCAGACGGAAGGTAAGGGTTTAAAAAAAAAAAGTCTGAAAATTTGTGCAGTGTGCTTCCCACCTCTACCAAGGAGTGGGGTGGGAGTGTCTCCTTATATTTCTTCTTTCAAGCCATGATAATTTTTGATAATTTAGCAACATTCGATTTTGGTCTGTGTGTGTGTGTGTGTGTGTGTGTGTGTGTGTGTGTGTTTCCTGTTAAAATTGCAGCAGTCACTGTCTATATTGTTTTCTAGTCTCTGTTTATTTCACCATGCATCAGTTCATATAGATGTTTCTTTGCTCTTCTGTATTTATCATTTGTCAATTCTTACAGCACAATATCCCACTACATTCACATCCCACAATGTGTTCAGCTATTCCTTCAATAAGCATCTACTTTGTTTCCAATTCTTTCTCATATTAAAAAAAATCTGTTTTATTTTGGTGTCTAATAGGAAACTTTCTTATTATCAGTAACCTCCCTGAAGTATGTCTAGTAGTGGAATCTCTGGGTCAAAGAGTGCATACTTTTTGGTCACTTGATTTGCGTAATTCCTAACTGTTTCAGTGATTCTATTTTAATAACAATCAGTCCAAAGAACTGCCCCGGCACCCACATCCTCAACGTCTGATAAAAGCAGTCTAATCTAGATCATCTGAAATGCAAGGGATTGTGGAAAGTGTTTCCCAAAGCTGCCAGTTTGGCCAACATTTTTTTATTAAGGATCTCTAGGAAAGCACTCCAAAACCAAAGGTCTCTTTCCCGCCTCCCGCTCTCCAGGGAGGACACGTTGCTAGGTAGAGGCCTCCCATTGGCTGGAGGGGTGGGGCCGGCAGCTTTTCCCCTCCAAGAAACAGGGGAGGAGGGAGCTCCAAGGACACGCGCTCCTCCCGCTCCAGCTCAAGCGGCCCTTTGCCAGGACTTCTGGGGAGTCCACCGACCCGCCCAGAATAAAATAAACCAATCAGCGTGTCCAATGCACCCCGCCTCTCTGAGGATGAGTCAATAAAATCTGCGAGAAGAGTTGGAGTCCCGCCCCTTGGCAGCCAGAAGCTCCGGTTCTCCAGGCGCGCCCCCAGGCTCCCTGGTGAATTTAGCCCGGAACCTGGTCCTAATTTTTTTTCTTTCTCTCTCTTTTTCTCTCTCTCTGTTTTTTTTTCCTTTCCTTTCCTCTTGGTCACGTGAAGCGGCAGCAGGAGGCTGGTACTTCCTTGGGACACGTGACCCGGCAGTGCAGTGGCTCTCGGTCCCCTCCTCCTGAGGCTGCTGCCGCTGCGACCGCTGCTCCTCCCGCCGCCGCTGAGCTCTTTCTTTCTCTATTCCCCCCACCCCCAGAGGAGCGCGCCTCGTCTCGCCGCGGGGAGTCGGGGCTAGAAAGGCGCGCGCGCGGGTGGCTTTTCTCCAGGTAGCGCGTGGGCGCGAGCTCGCGGCAGAAAGTGGGCAATGAACGGGTGGGGAGTGGGGGGCTGGTTGGTGGGAGGCTGGCTGGCTGGCCGGCCGGCCGACCGACCGTGCTCGCGCGGCTGTCCTGGCCTGGAGTCCCAGAATCAGGCGTTTGCCGCTGTCCAGGATCCGTTAGGTGGGGCAGGGGCTCTTCGGCATCCTTGTGCCTGGCGCCGCGAGCATGAGGACCCGGGCAGCGCTGTTTGGAGGGAGGTTCCTGGCCCCTTTTCGTGCTGCTTTTCGGCGTCCAGCGAGCAAGGAGGAGGGAGTAGGAATGGGGGGCGGGGGAGGGGGCAAGGAAAGTTCTGTCTTTTATTACGTCATTTTTTTGGAGGGGATATATAAATGTATGTGTACATGCTTGTCCAGCATAAGGGCTGGTGCCCCTGCGTGTGCTAGTTAAACTGCGACCGGCTGTCTTCTTTCTCTCAATGCCTCCACACCTGTCTGGTGTGATTTGAACACCCGCAGCTGTTGTTCCTTTTCTATCTGGGTTAAGACATCAGATTTACCCCAGGGCGTTCTCCACTCAAGTTTCCCCCCACTCCTACCCCCCACCTCCGAAGTGAACAAGTAATGCCCTCCCCGGGTCTTTGATCCTGGAACACCACGAAATAGCATCTTATTTGATCTTTCCATGATATGATCCTGGCCTCGGACTATCGAGGCATGCCCTGTTCTAGGTGCTATCTCTTTTCTTGTGGCATAGAGTTTATATTTTGCCACCTGAAGCCTCCTGCTAAGGGGCAGAAAGTATTAGTCAGCTGTACTTTGAAACTTTATGAAGTTAGTTTGCTGGGTGGCCCTTTTATGTAGCTGTAGATTTGCATTTGAGTGTCATTTCCTCTTGGATAAATGGTCCCTCCGGGGCAAAAACTTTGAGTCTTTTGAAGTGGTCTCAATTATGGGTGAAGTATTCTTGTGGGAGAAATTAATAACATAGTTGTATTGTTAGCTGTTATTGTAGTTGTATTTAAGCTATTAAAGCTTAAAATTCAAATTAAGAACTTTTGGAACACCCCACTTAACATAGTAAGTTAGAAAAGCTTAATTTAGTAAGCTATTTGTGCTTATTAAATTAATAAGCTAAAATTTTTGGATTACCCCTGTATGTTAACTTGTTAAAACAAGCGTATAGACTATATTTTAATCCATCCTGGGAAAAGAAACACTGTACTTTGGCTACCCTCATATTCTTGATCATAATAGAAAGCATCCAGAATAATGTGATACTACATTATGTAGTTTGGGGCAGCAGTTTTGGTTCAAATGACCAGAATCTGGGATTTTCGGTGAGGAAATAATCACAAAGCTGAAGTCCTTTGCAGCAGTTTATTAATAAAGGGTGCCCCTGCCTTTCAGCTAGGATTGGCAGGATTTCCAGTAAACAGCAGCAAGCTTTGGGAAGTCTAATAGTGAGAGTCTTTGAGTGTCAGGAAAGGGGAGGTAAAGAAGTAGGGCTATGTGAACAACTAGTCCTAGAATGGTATTCATTTTTCAGGGTTCATAGCACATTTACTGTGAACCTCACAGGAGTAGGTGCTTGGGAGATACAAAAGAAATAGAAGATAAGGACCTTGGTCCAAGAACTTACAATCCAATCAGGGAGATAAGATTGAACAACAACAACAAAAAATCCTGGCTTGTGTCTACAGTTGGTATCACTTTCTAGCTTGTGAGGTCTGAATTTAGCCAGGGCATGCTTCTTGGAAAAAATGAAGGCAGCAGATCTCATCATTCTACTTATTAAGGGTCTCTAAACCTGGAGTCCTGAACCTAAACTTTTTTTTTTTAATATATATTTGGTTACTATATTTCGATATTACTAGCTTCCTTTGGAATATTATGTATATTATTTTGAGAAAGGGTCCATTGTACTATGTAGGAAATTGACTAAATCTATTCAGTTTCTAAGTCATATATTCATCCTTAAAAGTGAGTGGTACCTTAGAGTCCTAAAGTATGGAAGGATCCCAAGAATTTTGTTTAGTCTATCTTTTCAAGTAAGACTCAAGAAAAATCCTTGAAAATAATTTTCTTCCTCCTTGCAAAGTATCCAGAGAAAAAGATTTCATAACAGTCCTTTTTCTTATAAGGGATTTCTTCCTTGTCTAGTCAAAACTTATGTTGTCTGTTTCATCTTTTCTTTTTTTTTTCTTTCTTAAACCTCTCCTCTTCTTCCCCCTCCCTCACCAAGCTGAAATATGGTGAAGTTACTTTTCATCTTTGTTCTACTGATTAAGTGAACTCTTCCTTGTGAGGCCTATTTGTTATTTTTGTGAGCTTCTGAATCCATTCTAAGTTCTCTGTTAAGCCCTTTTCAGGCCTAAAATTCAGACATTTCACATTGTGGTGAAAAACAAAAACACCAAAATTAGGAGACCTCTGGTCTAATTAGCATCTCTATCTATAGTGGCAGGATTGATAGAACCTTGGGCCTGAGTCAGACTAAACTTCCTGAGTTCAAATTTGGCCTCAGATCCTTACTAGCTCTGTTACTGTAGACAAGTCATTTAACTCTGTTAGCTTTAGTTCCTTGAAGTCTGTAAAAATGAGCTGGAGAAGAAAATGCCAAGAAAATCACGAAGAGTTGGACACAACTGAAAGCATAATTTGAAATGATTGAACAACAAAACTGAGGCAAACATAGGTGACTTGTCCAGAGCCACATAGCTAGTATCTGAGGTCAGATTTGAACTCTGGAAGATGATTCTTCCCAACTCCAGTTCTGGCATTCTATCTACTGGTTCACTTAGCTGAACATTGGTTAGGGACTGCCTATGCATTGAAATAGCTCTAGTATTAGTCTTAAAAACTAAATACTGGCTAAAAGATGAGTTCATATTGGACCTCATCTGAGAAGAATTAAATTCATTGAATACCAAAATATCTCCGGAAGACAGGCTCAAGTTAATAGAATACTTTTTAGGGTGTTGTAAATATTAAGGCCTAAGGAATGTTGAGGTCTCCTTTGCAAAAGTAGTTTCATAAGCTAGCTTTATCAAGCTTTGGTGATTTCTAGTAGCTCTATTTATATAGCTCTATAAAGTTTAAGTGATTTATCCACATCTCATGTGAGTCTTCTGAGAATCCTTTGTTGTAGGTCTTGTGGGCATTATTGAACCCTGTTTTACAAAGGAAGAATATGAGGTACAGGGAAGTTATAAGAGTAACCCACAGTCACACAGATGGTAAGTGACAAAGACAGGACTCAAAACTTGATTTTTCCAAGTCTCATTCCATTATGCTAAAATGTTGCACACTGACTAGTATTCAGTGTAATTTAATTCACTTAATAAGTACCTACTATGTGAACAGCACTTGGGATGCAAAGACAAAATGAGAAACAGTTTCTTTTCCAAAAGAGTATAATTGAGGATAAAGAGAACTAATACCTAGGACAATCAAGGAAGGTTCCCTGTAAGAAGTAGTATCTGGCATGAGTCTTTCAGGAAATTCATATTGGAAGATTCTCGGAAGTATTTTGAGTGCTCAAGAGAGCTTTGATGTAGTCTTTGCTTTCTATTCTTTATCTTTTCCTCAAGTTTCTATCTCATTGGGTTACTCATGAAGATGTTTCTAGGCTGCTTATTGTGGTATATGAAATTCTTAATCCATAGCAGGAACTCTTAAAAGATTTTACTGTACATCAAATAGTGCCACCCATTATAAATTAAGACATCTTATACATTTTTATGTTCATTTGGATATCAAATCATTTCCACTTGACAAAGTTAAGAATGGATAGAAATATCACTTTGGACACATGTTCTTTGTGCTTTTTTTGTTGACAAAATGCTTCCTATTTTTAAAATCTCAAAATCAAATTATTTAATTAAAGTTTTCACTGGCTAAAATATTTCTTTGCTGGGCAAATTGCATTGTTGGTGATGAGCAAGTGTTTTGCTCTAAACTTAATTGTTTTTATTGATAATCTTTTGTTTTTACACCACCTAAATTTCCCTATGCCCCCAGATAGCCATCTATCTTAGCAAAGAATTTTTTTTAAAGGAGGAAAAATTTTTTTAAAAGAGGGAAAAAAATAAAACTGATCAATAGTTTTTAAGATCCAAAATTATATGCAATGTTCCAGACTCCTCTTGGCTCTGCAAAGGTTGGGAAGGATGTCTTTTCAACTTTGGGATAAATCTTGTCCCTTATAATTTTGCAGCATTCCAAATGTTTCTAACAGGGAGCATTGTTTGAAGAAACTGAACCATTTGGGGCACATTGTAGGTTGATTTTTAATGTAGAGTTAGAAAAGTACTACTGGAATTCAAGCCTTTCTATTGCTATTTGTGTTTCCTTGCTTTTCAATTGCTGGTAAATTTTGCTCAGAGTTGTTCTTGGATTGCATACATATGAAGCCAGCTGCATATTTCCAGAATTATGGTTTGGATTCAAGCCATAACTGGCTAGAACTGACATTTTTCAGAAAGCCACAGATTTAGAATCACATCCAAATCCCAAACATACCTTAACTGATTAATTTAAAAAATTTGGTATCTCTAGTAGATTTGAACTTTGCCAAACTATCTCATTGCCAAAAGGGATACTTTCAGCTTTTTAGCTCGTTAGAAAATTTATGAAGTAAGGGTTGGTCCATTCTCTTTAGTCTTTCATACTGCCTAGAATTGGGGTTGTCACAAAGAACTATATTTTGGTAGTGGAGCATGGTTCCTTCCTGTTTACCGTTCCAAAACAAAAGTATAGTGTGATGATTTTTAAAAAATGATTCTGTTTTGCTTTCTATGCAGATATATTTGCTGTTAACAAATCAGCCAACTAGGATGTGGAAGCCTTACTTTACCTTTACTACTTTAGTGAGCCTTCAGGGAAATAGATCAGCATGTATCCCAAATTTTGCTTTCAATAGGATTTTCTTTAGGTATTGATCTTAGTAATGTGTACTGAAAAGTTCCTAGAATTACCTAAAGTTTTTGTTTTGTTCTAGATCTGTAATTTCACCAGGGATAGAAAAAATCCCCATCTGAAAATTCCTAGACAATTCATCTGTAACATCTGTCTTACAGCAGCTTGGGGCACTGAGAAATTAAGTAAATCAATCCTGATCACACAGTTGGTAGATGTCAGAGAAGGGACAGGAACCAAATCTTTAAGGCTTTCTCTTTATTCTCTATGACTACAGGAAGGCTTCCAGGATATTTTGCTGCTATTTGTTTTTCAAGATAACACAGTTACCGGGCAGAGATCTTTTATAAGTCATTTTATTATCTTACTTTCTGACTTAGCATCCATTCTAAGAGAGAAGAGCTGCAAGGGCTAGGCATTCAGGGTTAAGTGACTTGCCTGGGGTCTTAAGTGTCTAAGGCTAGATTTGAAACCAGGCACTCCTGACCTGGTGCTCTATTCTCTGTGCTACCTTGATCCTCTGGTCATTCATTTCTGTTCTGGATTTGATGAAAACTAATGAGGGCATAGTTACAGAGAACAGTGCACTCCAGAGCAGCAACCATGGTTACTAGCCATGCTTTTTAGAGGGCAAGGGGACCCACGGGTGCACTTTTATCTTCCGTTGTTTGTATAAACAAATGTTAGCAGCATCTCATTTTTTAAGTGGCAAATTAGGCCTAAAGGTGGCCACATTCCTGCAGCACCTTAGGTCAGGGTTTCTTTCTGGAATCTAGCAGTTGTTAAGAACACCTTAGATTTCTGTCCATAGTCATCTCTTGTTAGATAGAAGATAATAGTACTCTGCCTCTTCTTTCATATTAGTACGAGATTACTAGAAATAGGAGTGGAGGCTGCTAAGATGTGGAAAGAGACAGAGCATTGTTCAGCTATTCCACATAAGTTCTTCTGTACAACTAATGGAGATTCAACAACCTTTTACCAAGAAGAGTGTCAGGGTTGATATGGTTTAAAAAAAAAAAACAAAAAACAAAACTACGCCTTTGTTGAAGATGATAATATCAAGAACAACAGCAACTGACATTTATATGTCACTTTAAGGTTTGCAAAACATTTACAGCTATCTCAATTTATCCTCCCACCTGCTTTAGGAAGGATGTGCTATTTTTATATTCCATTTTATAGATGAGAAAACTGAGGAGGACCTAGAAGTTAAATGACTTTCCCAGAGTCATAGAATTATTGTCTGAAGCTGGATTTAAGTTCAGGTCTTGGGAACAGCCCCACAGTCTTAGGAAAAAAAAAGCCAGAAATGCCAAGTAATAAGAATACTGAAGTTCCAGGAATCTGGTTTAATAGCAAGAAGAGGAAGAGATCCTAGAGGAAGTAGATGAGTTCCAGACCTAAGCAGTAAATGGAACATGAGCTTTGAATCACTTATGTTACTGGCTTACTGAGGTGAAGATATAGATAATTAGAAACAAAACATTTTGATAAGTGAATAATCATTTTAGCATTTAATTGTAGTAGGAAGGACTGCTTGGGGAGGATCCTAGGAAATGAGCTGAGGTCTCCAAGATCATAAAAGCCCCAGGCTGGGAGGCACTAAGAAGATGCTACAATGTGTGTGGAAAGGATATTCTGTCCTTAGGTAGAAATACTGACCCATCATCAGTCCCAGGAACCCTGGCTACATCTATTCCAGCCTACGTCTAAAATGATGTCAATACATCATCAGTGGTAACTTGTACATCTGCTATAATAGCCTTGCCAACAGCTGAACTTCCTCCTAAAAGAAAGATCACCTTGGTAGCCAATAAGTATCTATAACACTGGCCTTTTTGGATTTTTTGACATTTTGTTTTCACCACCCTGCACTGAACCTTTTTACTACTTATTTCCTCTGCCTGAAATGGTTTCCCTCCTCACCTCCACCTTTTGGCTTCCTTCTAGGCTCAGCGTTAATTTGCTTTAGACCTTTCCTAGTCCTTGTCCGTCCAGTTCTCCACCACCTCTACCACTATCCCTTACCTTTTGAGATTTCTTCTCATTTAAACTGTACATATCTTTACATAATTGATCATTAGAATGTGAATTCCCTGAGGGCATGGACCTGTTTTTTGCCTTTCTTTTCATTTTCTAATAAGTAAGGGTTTTTATAAAATGCTTGTTAACTGATCCTATCAGCTTTGAATTTACTTTGGAAAACAAAAATATTTCTATGTTTGCTTTTTTTGAGGGTGGGGAAAAGAGGCTGAAGTTAAACATTTATTATTTAAGACTTTGGGAAGTGAGACACAGATGAAAAAATAAGTCTCAGTTCTCAAGGAATTTATGACTTACCTGGAAGAAACTTGAATGAATTTAAAAAAAAAAAGCTTTGTTTTCTTTGTAGCAAGCACTATGCCAAATACTGGGAATGCAAAAGTGTTAAGAAAAAAGTTTCTGCCTTCAAGGGACTTAACATTCTAATAAGAGAGAAAATCATAAATTTACTGCAAAGAAAAACTGTAGACAAAGTTCTCTAGATAAATTTGAGAAAGGGGGAAATATTTGCACCTATAATATCTGGAAAGGATCTTGAAGGGAATGGCTTATGAAGCAATCTTAGCTGGAAGAGCAATTTATTTTTTAACAAAAAGAGATGAAGAGTACATTCCAAAAAACTTAGAAGATGTGAGAATTTGGTTATAGAGGGTGAACAGGAAAAATGGAAGAATCAAGAATAACTAGTGTTACAAATCTTATGCCAAGTGGAAAGGTAACTTTCACCAAAAATTGTTTTGAGGATAATTCTATTTTGGACATGTTGAGGGTGCCATTGGGACATTCAGTTGGAGATTTCTAATGTTAGAGTGTGGGGAAGAGATTAGGACTGAGTGTGTAGATTTAGGAATGAGCACATAGGAGCAGAGAGAATTCCCAATATCAGAGAGCCATCAATGTAAGTATTGCAAGACAAGAGCAAGTGAATGAAGGAAAAGGGAAATAAAGAGTAGAGTTTTCCTTTTGTGAGGAGTTATCAACAAACAAATGAACAATTTCTACCAAGAAGTATCTTTCAGCTTGAGTAGAAGGTAAAAGAGAAACAGTAGCCACTGGATGGGATCCCAGCTCCATGTTTACTCTTGTTTTGGCCAATGTTATTTTATTTGTTGTTAAGTTGTTTCAGTTGTGTCTGGCATTTCATGTTCCCATTTGGGATTTTCTTGGCAAAGATGCTGGATTGCTTTTGCCATTTCTTTCTCCAGCTGATTTTATAGATGAAGAAAATAAGACAAAGAGTTAAGCGACTTGCCCAGGGTCACATAGTTAAGTAAATGTTGAGGCCAGATTTCAGGTATGGAAGATAAGTCTTCCTGTTTTCAGACCCAGCACTCCACTGTGCCACCTTTCTGTTTTTATAGCCAATACAATCCAAGGTAGGGCTATAGTGAATTTTGAATTATGGCAGCCTGAAGAAATACTTAAAGGTAGGCAGCAGCCTTCCTGGGATAAGGTAGAAAAATAGTCCAAATATATATCCTTTGCTTCATTTTCTTTTTTTTTAAATAAATGTTGACTACTGTCTTTCTCACAAGATGCCAGAAGCATTTTATGAGCAGCTCCTTAGCTATTAAAACCCCTTTGAATGGCTTCCCAGTGTAAACTGTTAATTAAAATGAAGCCTCATCCGGCTTGTACAAATTTAGGAAATTCTTTAATTAGTAGAAGACTTTCATATGTAGCTTGAGTTTTTATTATAATTAAAATGTTAACCAGGTGGTACAGGTAGTAGATGGAGTGCTGGACTTGAACTCAGAAAGATAAGTTTGAATCTTGTCTCAAATACACTTTCCAGCTGTGTAGTCATTAGCAAGCCACTCGGCCTCAGTTTCCTCATTTGCAAATGGGAATAATATAACCTACCTCATAAGAATTGTTGAGTTAATATGCATATTTAACTTTAAAAGCCTATATAAATATTATTAGTTAAAATGTTATGAAGTAGGGATTGCCCCTAGCCCCATAGCATGTCTGCTAAGGATGAATCGTGGACCAATTCATTACCATGGCCATTTGCCTCTGGTTACCATAGGGCTGGTCCTCAGAGTAATCAGAACCTCTCTTTCCACCCTGCAGGTTATACAAGTAAAGCCAGAACCTTAGTGTGCTGCACTTTTTAAAAGTTATAGAACTCTCTCTCTTAGATTGCTTTTCATATCTGAGCAGTTTTCTATTCTAATAATCATTTGCATAGCTTAAAGTTACTAACATTTTAAAGTTTCCTAAACATCATATGTGTAGATCATCTCTTTTGATCCTCACAAGAACCCTTTGAAATCATTGTTATTACTATTCTCATTTTAGATGTGGAACCTGAAACTTAGAGAACTTAAATGATCAGTGCTAGGTTAAATGTTGAAGTCTAAATTAGAACCTAAGCCTTCCTGATCCTAAGCAATAGGATCATAGGGTTAAAGCTGGTACGGATCAGAGGGATCATCAGGTCTATTTCACATGTGGGAAACTGAGGCTCAGAGTAGTTAGGTAACTTGTTTGTGGTTATCTAGGCAATTAAGTGGCAAAACCAGGATTGAAACCGAGGATTCTAACCCCAAATTAGTGTTTCGGCTGCATGTGCTGAATGATAGCTTTTGAGAATTATGCTTTTGTACTTAAAGTGTGTCTGGAAACCAAGTGGAATTATATATTTTAGAGACCGCTATTCCCTTTATGTATTTTTTAAAAAAAATTAACCTGAACTGACATTCTTTTACTTTCTATAAGGTTATTTTGATATTTTCTCACTTTTGAAATAATTTCAAATACATCATTCATGCTTTCTTTTGGTAGTCCATACCTTTCTTTATGACTTTTATGCAGCATGTGAATAATTGAGTAGTTAGTGGAATTAAACGATGAATGGGGCAACTTGTCTTCCTGTTCTTAAGACAGAATAGCAAAATCATAAAATGGAACAAGAAAAAAAAACTTCATGACTGAAATGTGCATTTATTTTTATGTCAAGTAAATGAAATTTATCTGCTTCTTTAGATTATAAGCCCAAGGCAAGAATGTTTAAACTTAAAACATTTAGTTTTCTAAGTATACTTACATGTAATTGTATACTTATGTATAACTGAAATGTTGAGCTTTAAAGCCTAAAGTTGGTGTTTTGTTTTTTTTAATTTTGCTTATTCTCTAAATTAAGCCATCATTTAGCTTTGTGGGTAGCCTTTTATAAACCCCTTGAAAAGGTTTTGTTGCTTGCAGAATTCACCTCTTATTTTGTTTTAAAATGTTAAAAAAATTATGTTTTCATGCCTTTGAAGGTTTATAACACATTTGTTTCATCTTTGAGTCACTTCAGTAGACACTATCATTGTCAGCTGCTTCATCCAAAACTTATCTCCATTATGACACATCAACTTCTATTTGTGAGCAGGTGTGAACCACACCTTAGAGTCCATGCTGAGCTTCTTTTCAAAACAAAATAAATACTTGGTTTATGTTGGCCAGTCAGTTATAAATGTCTGCATCTGGATTCACAGTAGATGCTGTGGGCTGAAAAGTAAGGAGTTTAGAAGTTGAAACTGGGTTATCACAGTAAATATCACTACAGTCTCAGGGAATATATCTTAGGATATTAAACTTATAGAGGGGTTCACTTAGTATATATTGATCACCCAGGGAGTTCTAAAGACTGTAGAAAATATGGGTCACTCAGACTCTGCCCTCTTAGAGATTTCTTTATAAGTTAGCTCATCTCAAATAAAGGTGTACATATTGAGATGTATGTAAGATAAACACAGGTATTAAACATATCTTATGACACAACCAGGTCATAGCTAAATATAAATGTCTGACCTAGTGAGAACATTAACATGTTCTGGTAGAAAGAATATACATCTGGATTAAATCTTGCCTCCATTTTCTGTGCAATGTTGGGCAAGTCACTCAGCCAGCCTCAGTTTCTTTATCTTTAAAATGAAAACTGTTTCAGGGGCAGCTGGGTGGCTCAGTGGATTGAGAACCAGGCTCAGAGACAGGAGGTCCTGGGTTCAAATATGGCCTCAGATACTAACTAGCTGTGTTAGAGGGGCAGATTTTAGTTTTTAAAGATCGGAACATACTTTTTGGGTATTTTAGAAAGATTCGAATAGTTTAGGACAGTAATGGGCAAACTTTTTAAAGAGGGGGCCAAAGGAAAGGAAATGTTCGTCTGTCAGTCTGTTTCTATGGCAACTCTTTCAGAAGTTTCATTGTATTGTATCCTACTCATTGTATTCAGCAGATTAGGAATTATGTTGTGAGGGAGGATAGAACATTTCTGGGGCAGCCCTTTCCCCCCACCCCCCAATCTAGCCAGAGGGCCTAGGTTGCCCATCACTGGTTTAGGAGGTAAAAATTAGATTGTTTATCCCACTTCAATTTATTGGAAGCTACTACAGTAGCAGAGAGATTTCCTTTTATGATAGAATTCAAATAAGGAGCAAAAACACTGTCGTTTAATTTTAAATTACAAAGATTCAAATTTAGCTGCCTTTAGTAAATGTATAGTTTAAATTTTTCTCATCTGTTTAGGAAAAACTGATGTTTATATTTTGGCTATTTGTGAAATAGTATATGATAGTTAACATTTAAGTGCCTACTACAGTTAGGTATTCTAATGTTGGGGAACAACATACAAGCTATATACAGGATAAATTTGAAATAATCAACTGAGGGCAATGAGGAAAAACTTCTTATAGAAGGTAGGATCTTAGCTGGAACTTGAAAGAAAGCCAAGAAGCAGAGATGGGAAGGGAAGTACATCTGGTGAAAATGCCCAGAGTTGGGGTAGCCAGGTAGCACAGTGGGTAGAGAGCACCAGGCCTAGAGTTGGAAGGATCTGACCTCAGAAACTTCCTAATCCTGTGACCTTTGGGCAAGTCACTTAACCCTGTTGTGTAGTCCTTATCACTCTTCTGCCTTAGTATTGATAGTAGGACAGGAGGTAAGGATTTTTCCAAAAAGAAAAAGTGCCCAGAATTCAAGGATCTTGTTTAAGGAATGACAAGGAGGCCGGGTGTCACTGGTTATAGGGTACATAGTCAGGTATAAGGTGTACAGGAGGAAAGGTAATCAATTTATGAAAGACTTTGAATACTAAAACCAGATTTTGCATTTTTAGGTGTTGTAAATTTTAGCAATACATTTTAAGATTAGGAGCCACTGGAGTTTAATGAATGGGGTGGAGGGGAGAGATGGTATGGTCTCAGACCTGTGCTTTCAGAAAACTACTTTGAGGGGTAGCTAGGTAGTGGACAAAGCACCAGGCCTGGAGTCAGGAAGATCTGGGTTCAAATTTGGCTTCAGATACTTCCCAGCTGTGTGACCCTGAGCAAGTCACTTAACCCTAGTTGCCTAGTCCTTGCTGCTCTTTTTAGAATTGATACTAAGAAAAAGTAAGGGTTTTAAAAAAAGAAAATCATTGACATTGAGGTTGTGACCCTGAGTGGCTGGGAGGATGGTAGAACCCTCAGTATTTTTAGGGAAGTTGGGAGGAGTGGAAGGGAAGAAAATGAGTTTGAAATTGGACACACTTGTTTAAGATGTTTACTGAATATCCTCTGATATGTCAGGCTGTTGTCAATTTAAGACTGGAAGTCAGCAAAGAAGGAAGGTAAGGTAGCCTGGGTAAATTTGGGAATCATTACATAGAGATAGCCATGGAATCCATGGAAGCTGATGAGGTCACCAAGTGAAGCAATGGAAAGGAATATGGGAAGAAGGCCTGGGACAGAACCCCAAAGGATACCTATACTTGGAAGATGTGATTGCAAAAAGGATCCAGCAGAGGAAACTGGCACATGTATTACTTTAGCTTTCATAGAACATATTGCATATATTAGTTTTCCTGATCCTCACAATTCTGTGATGTGAATTATAGATATCCCCATTGTGGATGTATGGAGAAGATAAGACCCAGAGGTTGTGATTCAGCCATAACCACACAGCCACTAAGTGCCAGATATAGAATTCAGACCCAGGGCTTTTCTAACTATTGTTCCTTGTTCTTTCTACTATACCACCCTGTTTTGGTGTGGTGATGCTGACTGCCTCTTTTTATGTTATTGTTGTCATGAGGCAGGCCATTTTTAGAATTTCTTAATCTGGTGTCTTAAAAAAGCAAAATACTTGGTCATAATACCACATAGTTGTCATATCTACTTTTTCAGTAGTTCTTCAGCTAAGGAGAGACCAGAACTAGCAGTTTGGGAACTCAGACAAGTATCATTAAGTATATCCATAAATGAATTTACTTGAGGGTGGGAAAAAGAACCTGGGACACAAGGTCCTATAAGGGAGAAATCCCAATACAGTGGCCCACGTCAGCTGAGGCACCTCAAGACTAGATCATTTGACTACTTCCTGAACTTGATGTTCTGTCACCATTTTCCACACTTCTAGGCCCTTGTACCAATCATTTTCCATACTTGGAATGCACTCTATCCTCTCCTTGATGTCTTAGAAATCGTGGCTTTTCTTTAAGGCACAGCTCATGTGTTGCTTTTTTTTTTTTTTTAAAGATTTAAAAATTTTGTTATTTTAGAAAAATTTCCCATGGTTACATGATTCATGTTTTTACTTGCCCCTTAACCCCTCCCCCCCCCATAGCCAATGCTCATTTCCACTGGTTTTTACATTGTCATCAATCAAGACTTATTTCCATATTATTGATGTGTGCATTGGTATGGTTTCGAGTGTACATCCCCAACCATGTCTACATCAACCCATGTGTTCAAGCAGTTGTTTTTCTTCTGTGTTTCCACTCCTGCAGTTCTTCCTCTGAATATGGGTAGTGTTCTTTTCCATACATCCCTCAGAATTGTCCTGGCTCATTGCATTGCTACTAGTACAGAAGTCCATTACATTCAGTTTTACCAATGTATCAGTCTCTTTGTACAATGTTCTTCTAGCTCTGCTCCTTTCACTCTGCATCAATTCCTGGAGGTCTTTCCAGTTCACATGGAATTCCTCCAGTTGATTATTCCTTTGAGCACAATAGTATTCCATCACCAGCATATACCACAATTTGTTCAGCCATTCCCCCCAATTGAAGGGCATACCCTTGTTTTCCAGTTTTTTGCTACCACAAAGAGCATGGCTATAAATACAACTTCTAATGTAATAGTCTCAATGGCTATATGGTAGGAAACCAGGGACTGGCACCAGTATGTGCCCCTTGATTACAGTGGAAAGGGGTTGGGAGGAATAGGGCAGTTCTGTGATTTCAATGGTAAAATGAGTTCTCGTTGAGGAAATTCTACCAATGTAAGTTGGCACCTGTCTTGTTACTTTGAATCTTAGAGAGTTGGCTTGTGGCATAAAAAAGTTAAGTATAATTTGCCCAGGATCATCTCTAGCATCTGTCAGAGGCAGGCCTTGAATCCAGGTCTCCTTGAGTACCAGGTCAGCTGACTTCTTTATGAAATAGAGATTATGCTATATGTTTCAGAAGAGATGATTCTTTTCAGAGTTGTTGATAGGACAGTGAAGATGCCCTTTATGGTAAAGGGGCTCCTGAGCTGTGTAGACTCAGGCTGTTTCAGACTGCAGGTGCTATAAGGTCTTCCTTCTACTTAATGTGACCAGGCCTCTTTTATCCTTTGAGCTAACCTTTATTTATTTCTCTTCCAGAATCTCTTGACTGCTTTTCAGGCCTAGGAAAAAGAGTTCAGAAACATCAGCTGTGGCCAAAACTTGTTAGGAAACTTTGGCCTTAATCTGTGAGTAAAAAAGACCTGAATTCAAACCAGCCTGAGACAAATTTAGTAGCTTTATAACCTTGAAGAAGTCATTTGTTCTCTAAACCAGCTTCCTTTTCTGTAAAATTAGGATGATAATAGGGCAGTGGGAAAATGGAATGAAATAATATATGTTAAAGTACTAAATAAATGTGAATTGTTATTCAACACAGGTTCATTCCCTAAAGGCAAAAGGTAGATTAGGAAATGTTCAGCCAACTGTGGGGTCTCATGATACATAATAAAAAAAATCATGCTTTTCTGTTTTGATTCCAGGGAAGCCCCTAGACAAATTTATGATTTCATAATATATGTATGCCATTTTCTGCCTAGAAAATGTTCTGTGAAAATTTTTCTCCACTTACTATAGTCATTAAAATTCACAAAATGATCTGTATAGAATTTTTGTGCTCAGTGCCTGACTGTGACATGCATGTCTATTTGAGACAGAAAAAGTCACATGAATAAGGGGAAAAAACACCCAGGCCATGTGTCAAATGTTTCTTACTCAAGAGATAGATTGTCTTGAAGACAAAGAAAAAATTTCATTAGTAGCTACCTGAATGTGTTAGGTAGCTGTTTTTATGGAGTGATTTACAGGATATGATTCTCCTTAAGTTTTATAAATGCACTTACCCAACCCCATTCCAATTACAGAGCCAGGATGTAGCTTATTTCAACTACCTTAATGTTTGTTTTTAATCCTTGTTTACTGCAGCAGAGATGCCGGCTTATCTATAGGAGTTTCTTGGAACAGGAGTCATGGTGGATGTAGGAAAGTGGCCAATATTTACCCTGCTTTCACCTCAGGAGATTGCTTCTATCCGGAAAGCATGTGTCTTTGGCACATCAGCTAATGAAGCTATCTATGTTACCCATAATGATGAGGTAAGAACCTAAGCAAACACTGGCTTACTTTGATAATACCGCCTATGCCATGAAACATAAATGTAATCCAGAGGCTGAAATGGTAGGGGTCAGCTTATGTGAAAGCAAATTCAATTTCAATTTTATTCAGCCTTTACTAACTACTGTGTGATGATAAAGGAATCATTTAAAATTCTCCACCCTACTCCTCCGCCATTGCCTATTTAAATGATATACAAAATATTCTATAACTAGATGCTTTCAGCCAATAATGGCTTTTTCAGTAAATATTATTACTTTACTCTTCACCATTTATGAGTGCTATAAATTGGTTATCATGCTGAGCTTGAATGATACTTTATTTCCAGAATGGAATGGGAACTTTTTTCATAGCCTTAAGCTTAAGTGGCATAGAGTCTAAAAAAGTTTTTTTGTTTTCTAGGTGTTTGTATTTGGACTGAACTGTAGTAACTGTCTGGGGACAGGGGATAATCAGAGCACTATTGTACCCAAAAAGCTGGAGGCATTGTGTGGAAAGAAGATTAAAAGCCTTAGTTATGGAAGTGGACCACATGTTCTTCTCAGCACTGAAGGTAAAAAGGGAGGTGACCCCAAACTTTGATACATGGAAAGTGGAACCATTGATTCTGAGTTAAGGGAATAGGGGCTTTATTCAGTATGAGTTACTTATTTGCATTTCCAGTGGAGAGAAGAGGGGGAGGTACAGTTACATTCGAAAATATGATATCTGAGAGCTTAGCAAACTTCCAAAGGCATTGCCTTGTGTTTCTGGTTTACTTATATGCTGCTGCAACCAAGTAGCTGCCTTGTACTTTCTAATCTAATTTTTCCATTTATGTATTTTTATTTTTATTAACATCTTTTGTTTTTGTATTACCTTCATTTTCCAAATATATATTTGCCCCCACCCTTAAACGAAGACGTTATTGCTTATAACAAAGCATGAAAAAAGAGGAAGTAAGAAAGTGGTTTGGTGAAACCAAGCAAGTTTGACAACATATGGAATATTTCACGCCCAAAGTGCCCACCTCTATGAAGAAGCTACTTTTTTTTTTAAAAATTCTCCTAGGACAAGCTTGCTCATATATAATTACATGGCATTATTTAGATATATATATATGTGTGTATACATATATGTATATATACACGCACACACATCATTGTAGTCATCTACATATAAGTCTTTCCTATGCTTTTATGAAATCTTCATATTCATTGCTTAAGTACCTATCCAGTTCTTGCATAGGTGATTTGTAGTCAGCACAGAGAATCTCTTCAGTTGAGAAAATCTGCTGGGTCATTTAAAAATCCTGGAAAAGTAAGTAGGTCATATACCTATAATAGTTAAGATATTTAGCTGAATTTTATTTAAAAAGAAAAGCCACCTTCTGGAATCTTGAGAAATACTAAATATTAATTGGTATGTGTTGCTATACCTTATAATTAGAAATTCTTGGTCAAAAAAGATATATTCTTTATCCAGTACAATAAAGGTACAATAAGCCCACACCATAATATCAAGCTTAGGGATGAATTGGATAGAGAGTCTGAAGGCTGTTCATTTTAAGTAAAGCAAGCCCATTCTTTGTGTTGGGAATCTATTTTCCTTAGCATTGTCGTTTTAAAAAAAATGTTAGAACTACAGGTGACAGGCAATAGGCACTTACTAATAACTTACAATATGCCACAATCTGTGCTAAGAGCTAGGGATACAAATACAAGCCAAAAGATAGACATCCTAATAGGAAAGGTAACCAGGTGGGCCTAGACATGGTGGTAAAGTCTGGTGCATCAGAACAAATCAACAAGTATTTATTAAATTCCTACTGTGTGCTAGACACTATTAAGAACAGGGCTTACAAAGAAAGAGGAAAAAAGTCTCTGCTCTTTAAGCTTACAGTCTAATGAGGGAAGACAACATGCAAACAATGATGTACAAACATGATCTATACAGAACAAATTGGAGATAATCTCAGGGAAAGTACTAACCTTACAAAGACAGAGATATACCAACTACAGAAAGTTATCTGAAATGTGATCAGAAAAAACCTCAAGTATTAATAATTGTATCTTAAGAGTATTTACTACAAAATGTCCTTGTAGAGCAGTAGCAAGGGGTCTAAAAATAGTCAGGGCTCCTAGATGATGGGAAAGGAGAACCTGGGCCATAGATTAGAGGCTTTAGAATTTCTAGGAATTTGAGGGGGTTGGACTAGGAACTGGGAGCCTCAGGAAGCATTCCAGTCTAGAGCATTTCAGCTGTAAATTACTTGTTTTATGCAGGACTAAGAACTCTCTGAAAGGTTCCTCATGGAATTGGTCAGGAGGGCCAATTTAGTGGGCCCTCTAGGTGCAATAACTGTCTTCCACCTAAAAGAATGCCCAGGCTTGCTTAGAGAGAAGTCTTTGGGTAGGAGCTTATCTGAATCTGATTAAGTTTTAGCCCCCACATTAACTCAGGGGCTCCTAAAGGTAGACCAAAGAGGTATATATTATGATTTGCTAGATAATGCCAATTAGAATGAATGTTGTAATAGTGAATATGTGGACTGAATTCTTTGATATTGTAAATGATAAATATATAAGTATGATTGATCCATTGCCTGAAGGGAATGCAACTCTAACCAGTGTTTGAGGACCCTGTCCCTCAAAACACTAGGATGGCTTCAGACAGGGAACACCCTTTTTTTTAAGAGTTCAAAGAAGAGGAAATGAGTATTTTATTCTTTCTTTAAGAGGATTTTCTCTGGAAACCTAAAAGATAATGATTATTTCCCAAAGATTTTGGTATCCATATGTACATATGTATGTATTTATCAATGTTACCGTAGGATTTTATACCCTAGAATCCCAAAGTGGGAAGTCATCTGATACAAACCCTACCCAGATCATGAGCCTGACCTAAATACCCCATCTCTAATTAGTAGTTATTTTTAAGCTTTTTTTTGAACACCTTTAGTAACAAGAAATTCACTATCTTTAAGATAGTCCATTCCATTTTTGAGCTGCTATAATTAAGAGTTTTTTTTTTCTTTTTTTTTTTTTTTTTTGATCCATAGTTCAAATTCCTGTAACTTTTATCTGCTAATGCTAATTCTGCTTTCAGGGACCAATTGTAATTCTAATTCCTCTTTTAAATTGATTGACTTTGATATATTTGGCTTTGTAGACAGAGATCTGGCCTTGGAGCAAGGAAGACTTGAGGTTACATTCCAACTCTGATCCATATTAGCTGGGTGACCTGAGGCAAGGCCATTAACTTTAAAATTATAGCTTAATTGCAGAACAGGTGCTGGTCTGCCTTGGTAGAGGGAGTTTCCTCATCTTAAAGTTCTCTGTAGTAATGAAGTCACATGTCCATTTCCTATTTCCATCTCTATCCTTATTGGATCCCTAAGAAGTCTTCATCTCTCTGGGCCAAACATGCTAGCTCCTTCAGCCAATCCACTCATGGAATATTTTCCAGTGCCCTCACTATCCTATTCTGGCTGTTCTTCAGCTTGTCAGCATCCTACATAAAATGTAATTATTTGAAGTATACATTAATAAAACTATTGCCTCCTTTGTGCTGGGCACTATACTTCTCTTATTTCGGTCTAAGGTCACACAAGGAAAGGAGAGGCAACATGGTGTGATACATGGAGAGTTTGCCTTAGAGGTCAACAAGCATGAGTTTAATTTTTCCCTCTGACACATGACTATGTGTCTATGAGTAGGTCCCACGACCTCTCAGTGCCCCAGGTAACTTTCTGTTGTGATATGGTGCAGAGCATATGCTGATCTGTATTGATAAAGAATGTTTTCTCATCCAAAGTTCCCCATGCCAATAAAATCACAGGTCCTATGCCTGCCACACACACCCCATGCCTCCCCGCTCCCCCCCCAGTCAAAAGTTGCTTTTTGGCTGTTGTGTGGGTGTTTTTGTTTGAATAAACCACTTTAAAGAGGTTTCTTCATCTTTTACTTATATGATTTATTTTTTAGATATAAGAGCAAGACTTTATTTTACATCAGACAAACTTCTGGGCCAATAGATTAATCAGAAAGATGGCCTTCCATTTCAATTTATTATGAACAGCTCCATGGTCTAATTAATTAGTCACCCAGTTCTGAAAATCAACTTATGATGCTATCTTTTAGTCCATGTTTTTCACGGTGTCCTTGTGGACAGGAAAAAAATATTTCATAAAAATTCTTGTTGAGACTCACATATTAGTATTTTACTGATCTACTCTTCCTTTTTTTTTTTTACAAGGTTATTATAAGACTTTTTGGGCATAATTCTTCTTAACGAACCAACCTTGGCTCTTAGAAAACATTTGTACATTATGAACTGGATGAAATGATTATAAATATTCATGTTTCATTGATTTAGAGCTATAAGGGACCTTAGAGATCATGTAGTCTTTTGAGTTCAGGCTTTTCTCTCCCTCAAAATATGACTTAGTGGAAAATGGGGTTGGTTGGGGTGGATAAATAAGAAAGATATGAAGGATGAAAGAGTAGAAATGTTAAAAGGTGGGTATTAGTTGGGAGGAGAAGAGATTCTCCCTCTCTTTTTCCCCATTTGATTTTGAAACTTGATGTATGTAAATATTTTATATAGATGGAATGGTTTATGCCTGGGGTCACAATGGATATAGCCAGCTTGGCAATGGAACAACCAACCAAGGCATTGCTCCAATTCAAGTTTGTACCAATCTCTTGATTAAGCAAGTGGTAGAAGTTGCTTGTGGTTCACATCATTCTATGGCCCTGGCAGCTGATGGAGAGGTAAGTGCTGTCATTATTATTACTAAAAGTAATAATATTTAATTAGTAATGAAAACAACCTATACTAGCTACCACAAATATTTAGTTCCTTCTCACATAAACACTTTGTAATCATTTTTTTCCTTTAGTACAGTCTACATTATGACATGAGTAACACTGTATTGGTAGCAGTACAGTTAGGCTTATTCAATGCCTTACTCTTGACTATTATCAGAAATTGTGCTGCTATTACAGTAGGACATGAAATAATTTGCCATCTGTTTTTCAGCCCTTTCTTTTTGCAAAATCTCATTTTACTACTAAATAAAGCTTTACTTCTCTTTTTTGGTGGCCTTGATGTTTGTAACAACAGTTGTGTCTAGGCTAAGATCACCCAAGAATACCAATAATGCATGGTAATAATAATTATAATAACTCATTTATTCTTACAAAATACTTTTATGTACTTTTTAAAAAATCCTAATTATGGCCTTGCGAGGTGAGCATCAATCAATGATTAAGCAATTAACTATGCCAGACACTGCACTAAGCTCTGGAGAGAGAAAAAGGAAAAACGGTCTCTGTCCTTAAGAAATTTACATTTATTTGTTTGTTTATTTAATTTAGAGTATTTTTCCATGGTTATATGATTCATGTTCTTTCCCTCCCCTCCTCCCATGGCCAACGAGCAATTCAACTGGGTTTTACATGTGTTGTTGATCAAGACCTATTTCCATATTATTTGCAATAGAGCCATCATTTAGAGCAGTGATTCCCAAAGTGGGCACTACCGCACCCTGGTGGGTGTTGTAGCAATCTAGGGGAGCGGTGATGGCCACAAGTGCATTTATCTTTCCTATTAATTGCTATTAAAATTTTTTAAAAATTGATTTCCAGGGGGCTAAGTAATATTTTTTCTGGAAAGGGGGCAGTAGGCCAAAAAAGTATGGGAACCACTGATTTAGAGTCTACATCCCCAGTCATATCCTCATCGAACCATGTGATCAAGGAAATGTTTGTCTTCTGTGTTTCTACTCCCACAGTTCTTTCTCTGAGTGTTGATAGCATTCTTTCTCATAAAGTCCTTCAGAATTGTCCTATGTCATTGCATTTCTGCTAATAGAGAAGTCCGTTGCGTTCAATTGTGCCATAGTGTATTAGTATTCCATCACCAACAGATACCACAATTTTTTCAACCATTTCTCATTCAATGGACACCCCCTCATTTTCCAATTTTTTGCCACCACAAAGAGCGCAGCTGTAAATATTTTTGTGCGTATATTTTTCCCTATTACCTCTTTGAGATACAAACCCAGAAATGACTGGATCAAAGGGCAGGCAGTCATTTAAAGCCTTTTGGGCATAAGGGACATTCTAATGGGAGAGACAATGTATACAAAAATTGAAAATCAGTTCTACTATGATGCCTATTTTGAAAATGTTAATTTGTTTCAAAGTAATTTATATATTGGGGAACAATTTGAATATAATGCAGATTTTACTTTTGTTTATGCACATCTGTGAGAGAGTACAGGAAACTGCATAAAAATCATAATGACAATACATTTTAATTCCTAATGCCCACTTCAAAGCAAACTTGAGTTCTTTTTTCAAGGTAAAGTGTTATTTTTATTGTATATCTTTTAGTGCAGTAGGAAGTATGGGTGGTAGAAGGTTAGTCAGTATCCATATTCTATCCCTTCCCCATACCTTCATCTTGACTTTGGCCCAAGCCCCCATAGCCATTAACTTTGCCAATTTGACTGCTTTGGGAACCAGGGTGGGGGAAAAGCAGCACAAAGCTGTGGACTTTACCTCTATGTATTACAGCGTTTATTTCTTAATCATTTGACATGTATCAAACTGTTTTATTAGGTTCCTATTTTTTTTTATGTCACTGATGACATTTTAGTGTTGTGTTCCTAGCCCCATTATCCTCATGAGTTTTCTAGTTTTTATTGCACAATTTTGGATAGGGCAGTGATTTGTAGGACAGCGAAATTATAGCAGAATGGACTATGTATAAAAGATATATCCAGAGTAGATAGAAGTTAAAATTATTGGGGAAGGCACTTTAGTATTGTTGTTATATTTCAGATGAAGTAATAAAGTTAAATAAGGTTAACTAATTTGTCTGAGATCACAAAACTGTGAATTTTTAACAAATTTTGTCTTTTTAAAGCAATTTCCCAATCTCAATTGTTTTGTGAGTCTCTTTTCTAGTGCTTAGGAAACTGAAACAGCCACACTACAATTAATTTGTGTATGTAATTAGTAGGATTAATATATGTGAGTTGTATTGGAAATAGACTTCCAAAGTGTCTAGGAAATAGGCAGATGGATGACAGGAAAGAAGAGGCACACAGGGCAATCATGCCAAAAGAGATTCAGGTTTGTTTCTCCACCAAAGATGAGACTTTACTTATTTCAATACTCGATTAGCTCTTTGGATGTTATCGATGGTGCTGTCTCTAGTGACGCAGATTGAAATCCATCCGTTCCTGCCCTGCTCACTCAGCTCTTGTTTGTGGCCTCAGGAGAGCTCCCCAGCATGCTATTGGATCTGTTGATAGCACAGGATGTCAGGGGAGACATAGCTCAGCTAAGTAGTTTTATTATTAAAGGAGGTAGATTATAGAATTATAGATCTAGTGCTGGTGGGGACTATAGAAACCATCTAGTCTAGCTTCTCATTTTACAGTTGAAGAAACCAAGCCCCACAAAGGTTAAGTGACTTGCTCAAAGTTGAACTGCATGAGTTTATTTTATTCACGCATATAAAATTAACGGGCTAGTAGTATAAGCTCTTAAGTGTTACATATGGCACATTCTATTTGTCCTGGGCCAGGTTCTACCTCACTTCAAGAAGCATGGACTAAAATCTACATTTTGAACACTAAAATCTATGAGACACAGAACTAGTCATTTCATTGTGCTCATTTCTCTTGGCAGAACATACAGGGAAAGTGCCTTTTAACTTCATGTTTTTGCCTGGGATAATGATTCTTTCTCTTTTTGGTTCCTTTGCCAATATTCCCCATACCATTTATTCCCCCAGCATGGACTACATTCTTCCTTGTCAGTGTTACAGGTTTTACGTGTCTGAGAGAGAGCCCATCTATGTGTAATCTTTCAACATGAAAAAAAGTATCATATAGATAGTTTTCTCCCCCCCACTAACCAGGTATATAAATTGCTTGTTTTTTTTAAAGGTCTTCTCTATATTTTGCTTGGATAACATTGAACTTTATTTTATTCAGCAGTATTATGTACAACTTGAATTGCAATGCCAGAAGTTATTGCAGCAATGATCTAATGAGATAGAGGCACAACACTGGATAGTGGTCAGACCTCAGCAACCTCAGCCATCTGAGAAACAGCTAGCACCCAGAAGTAAGCCTTTGTAAAGAAGAAAGATAGTTGTCCTAAAACTTGGACACATCCACATTTGACAAGTATAGTTATCTTCAGGTGAAAGTTACTAAACGTTGGACACCTGGGTTCTCCCCTGCAAACATTGTTATTTGGAGGTCATGGGAGACAGCAGATGATATTCCTTGCTTATGGTCACACCAACAGCATGAGAGGTGACAGCTATCTGGCAGCAAGGGATGACACAGTGAATGAAACTAGAGAATCACAGGCACAATTTTGAGGACAAACAACTAATTTCACTGGAAGTCATGATGTGAGTTTTTATAGTATATAAGTGTAGATTCAGAGGTAATAACAAAACATTGAAGAAACTTCTTAGAAAAGGCAATAGAAAAATACATGTTGAGTGTGTTTGGTTTCTGAAAATCTCCACACTGATACAATAGGGGAGTCAATAAGGCATATAGGCTTATTCTAGGTTAGGAACTGGGAATAGATAGAATTAGCTCCTGCTCTCAAGGGGTTTACCATCTAATAGGGGAAGAAAACTTATAAAATAAAGGTATACACGATTTTTTTTCCTCACTTAAGATGTTATTGTGCTTCAGTTTGCTAGGTTACTATTACTAATATATCAGATCTCTTTTTTGTTTTTGTTGATATTTTCTGTTTCTTACATCATTATAGTTATCTCAAGTGTCCATCTCATGGGCAAGTAGCATTTTTTTTTAACCAGATCTCTTTTAATCCTCTTTCAAAGGAGTACACTAGAAAAAAATAAGGCTAGTGCTTCAATAGTTAGTAGTTTAGTTATAGGAAAAAATTTTGAGCAAATTTGATTGTGGTATCTCTTAGTGCCAAAAGAAACCACCCCTTTCTTCTCAAGTCTCCACTTCCAGAGAATGTATTGGCCTCGAATATGGGCTGGATTAAAGAGCCTTGAATGTTAGGATGAAATAAAATAGGAGTGCTGTCTGCATCTGGGATTTGAATCCCTAAGATAGAGACAAGGAAGTAGTCTAATCCAACTTTTTGAGAGTTAAAATACAGAACAATCATAGAATTTTAGAACGTTAGCAGTATTGGCAACTAAGATGGGTCTAGTCCTTAAAGTTTCTAGGGTAAAGTAGCCTAGAATGGGATGGTTGCATAGCAAAATTTTACCCCCAGATCACTCATTTCAGGAGGTAGAGATTCCCAAGGGCAGGTTTGACCCAGAGCCTGAACTGACCACTAATTTGGAGCCCTTGCCTCTAGGGAAATTTCAAAGTGAGGAGATGAGTTCATTAGGATTTTAGTTTCACTAAGAAGTCTTCCATCAAGCATGCTTGAAATTACCATTCTTTCTAGTCTTTTTTTTTTAAGCTATTATTTTTTATTCATATCTTTGTATAGTTAAAACAAGATTTCCTTGTATTTTGGTGTTATAACGAGAATGTTTTATCAGAGCTTAAACTCTTACCACACCTCCTTTTCCACCCCCTTGTTTCCTCTTGGTACAGGTTTATGCTTGGGGTTATAATAACTGCGGTCAAGTGGGATCTGGATCTACAGCAAATCAACCAACTCCTAGGAAAGTTACAAACTGTTTACACATTAAGAGGGTCGTGAGCATAGCATGTGGCCAGACTTCTTCTATGGCTGTATTGGACAATGGCGAGGTGAGATCTCTTGCCTCTTATGTTTTTTTAGTTCCCCCTCAGGAATATAAGTTGAAAAGAACTCTTTATTTCTTCATGTAATTGAGCCTATTGGATGGATGACTGAGCATTGATTTAATTCTGTAATGTAACTACCAGAGGGAAGCATTGCTGGACAGTGGCTTGGAAATAGGGAGGCTGATTTCTGTCCAATGTAAAATTTCTAAATTCCAAGTTAATTTAAGTCTAAGTTGCAAATCAGGGAGAAATTAACTTGATTTGGTGTACATATTCATTCCAGTGGGTTTAAGTTTTTTTCTTTGGGGTAAGACCCAAATAGTTAATGGATCCTTAAGGATATGTTGAATGAATATCTCTTATTCTGGGTATAAAGCTTTTCAATAGAAGCTTGCCTTCTTCACCACATGCAACCATATAGCCTTTTCTTACTGTATTCAAATACACTGGTTAGTCAGGCTCTTAATCAATAGAATACCTTTTTTTAGAGTTCTACTTGTATTCTGAAACTACGTAGCTGAATACAGTTGCAGAAACACTTTTGTGTACCTGTTATTGCTGATTTACTTTTATTAGTCGGTAACCAGTGTATAAAAATGTTTTCATATATTCATGACTTTAGTATGTATAGAAAAGCCAAGCTGGCATAGTGGATAAAGGACTGGCCTCAGTCAGGCATACTCATGTTGACAGCCTGCCTTCAGCATATTGGCTTATGATTATCATGAGCAAGTCATTCTCAGTGCTCCCAGGGAACTTACTAGGACTTAATTTCTGGGGAGCTATCAGTTTGCATTGGTGCATTTATTGGAGGAAGTTTTCTCACTGAGAGCTCATACCAGTGAGTTCACAAGATTATATCATTTAAAAAATGCCCTTGTATAATTCTTCTGTGAAAAATAAATTCGGATTACATAGCTTCACAATTTGACATAAGGGAATTGACCAAAGAATATAGATTAATAGGGGGCAACTAGGTGGCACAGTAGTTTGAGAGCCAGGCCCAGAAACAAGCTCCTGGTTTCAAATTTGGCCTCTTACACGTCCTAGCTGTGTGACTCTGGGCAAGTCATTTAACACCCCTCCCCTCTCCCCCCCCCCCCCCATTGCCTAGTTCTTACCAGTCTTCTGCCCTGGAACCAATACACAATATTGATTCTAAGGCAGAAGGTTAGAGTTTTGTTTTTTTCTTTTTTGGGGGGGCGGTATTCCTATTTTAATTTTTTTTATTTTTAGAAAAGATTTCCGTGGTTACATGATTCATGTTCTTACTTTCCCCTTCAGCCCCCTTCACTACCCCCCACCCCCATAGCCAACACGCATTTCCACTGGTTTTAACGTGTCATCTATCAAGACTTATTTCTATATTATTGGTAGTTGCATTGGTGTGGTAGTTTCGAGTCTACATCCCCAATCATGTCCTCATCAACCCAAGTGTTCAAGTAGTTGTTTTTCTTCTGTGTTTCCACTCCTGTAGTTCTTCCTCTGAATGTGGGTAGCGTTCTTTTCCCTAAATCCCTCAGAATTGTCCTGGCTCATTGCATTGCTACTAGTATAGAAGTCCATTACATTCGGTTTTACCACTGTGTATCAGTCTCTGTGTACAATGTTCTTCTGGTTCTGCTCCTTTCACTCTGCATCAATTCCTGGAGGTCTTTCCAGTTCACATGGAATTCCTCCAGTTGATTATTCCTTTGAGCACAGTAGTATTCCATCACCAGCATATACCACAATTTGTTCAGCCATTCCCCAATTAAAGGACATACCCTCACTTTCCAGTTTTTTGCCACCACAAAGAGCATGGCTATAAATATTTTTGTACAAGTCTTTTTATCTATGAACTCTTTGGGGTACAAACCCAGCAATGCTACGGCTGGATCAAAGGGCAGGCATTCTTTTAGCACTCTTTGGGCATAGTTCCAAATTGCCATCCAGAATGGTTGGATCAGTTCACAACTCCACCAGCATTGCATTAATGTCCCAATTTTGCCACATCCCCTCCAACATTCGTTACTCTCCCCTGCTATCATTTTAGCCAATCTGCTAGGTGTGAGGTGGTACCTCAGAGTTCTTTTGATTTGCATTTCTCTTAATTATTAGAGATTTAGAACATTTAGAACAAGATTTCTTCTGAGCTTATTGATAGTTTTGATTTCTTTATCTGAAAATTGCCTATTCATGTCTCTTGCCCATTTATCAATTGGGTAATGGCTTGATTTTTTAATACAATTGATTTAGTTCCTTGTATATTTGAGTAATTACACCTCTGTCTGAGTTTTTCATTATAAAGATTTTTTCCCATTTTGTTGTTTCCCTTCTGATTTTGGTTGCATTGTTTTTGTTTGAACAAACACTTTTTAATCTAATATAATCAAAATAATTTATTTTAAATTTTGTAATTTTTTCTAATTTTTGCTTGGTATAAAAATCTTTCCTTTCCCAGAGATCTGACAAGTATACTATTCTGTGTTCACTTAATTTACTTACAGTTTCTTTCTTTATATTCAAGTCATTCACCCATTCTGAATTTATCTTGGTGTAGGGTGTGAGATGTTGATCTAAACCTAATCTCTCCCATATTGTTTTCCAAATTTCCCAGCAGTTTTTGTCAAACAGTGGATTCTTGTCCCAAAAGTTGGGCTCTTTAGGTTTATCATACACTGTTTTGCTGACGTCACTTACCCCAAGTCTATTCCACTGATCCTCCCTTCTTTCTCTTAGCCAGTACCATACCGTTTTGATGGACGCTGCTTTATAATATAGTTTAATATCTAGTACTGCTAGGCCACCTTCCTTCACATTTTTTTTTATTATTTCTCTTGATATTCTTGATCTTTTGTTCTTCCAAATGAACTTTGTTATATTTTTTTCTAATTCAGTAAAAAAGTTTTTTGGTAGTTTGATAGGTATGGCCCTAAATAGGTAAATTAATTTGGGTAGAATGATCATTTTTATTATGTTAGCTCGTCCTACCTATGAGTAATCATTGTTTTTCCAATTGTTTAGATCTAGTTTTAATTGTTTGGAAACTGTTTTGTAGTTGTTTTCATATAATTCCTGTGTTTGTTTTGGTAGATAGATTCCTAAGTATTTTATGTTGTCTAGGGTGATTTTAAATGGTGTTTCTCTTTCTACCTCTTGCTGCTCTAATGTGTTGGAAATATATAGAAATGCTGATGATTTCTGTGCATTTATTTTGTATCCTGCAACTTTGCTAAAGTTGTGGATTATTTCTACAAGTTTCTTAGTTGATTCTCTAGGATTTTTTAAGTAGACCATCATATCATCTGCAAAGAGTGATAGCTTAGTCTCCTCACTGCCTATTTTAATACCTTCAATTTCTTTTTCTTCTCTAATTGCTACTGCTAGTGTTTCTAGTACAATGTTAAATAATAGAAGTGATAGTAGGTATCCTTGTTTCATATCTGATCTTATTGGGAAGGCTTCTAATTTATCCCCATTCCATATGATGCTTGTTGATGGTTTTAGATATATACTGTTTATTATTTTTAGGAAAGGACCTTCTATTCCTATACTTTCTAGTGTTTTCAAGAGGAATGAGTGTTGTATTTTGTCAAAGGCTTTTTCAGCATCTATTGAGATAATCATGTGATTTTTGTTGGTTTGCTTGTTGTTATGGTCAATTATGTGGATGGTTTTCCATATATTGAACCATTCTTGCATTCCTGGTATAAATCCCACCTGATCATGATGAATAACCCTCGTGATCACATGCTGGAGTCTTTTTGCTCGTATTTGGTTTATGATTTTTGCATCTGTGTTCATTAAGGAGATTGGTCGGTAGTTTTCTTTCTCTGTTTTTGATCTACCTGGCTTTGGGATCAGTACCATATTTGTATCATAAAAGGAGTTTGGTAAAACTCCTTCTTTGCTTATTATGTCAAATAGTTTGTATAGTATTGGAATTAGTTGCTTTTTGAATGTCTGATAGAATTCACTTGTGAATCCATCAGGCGCTGGTGGTTTTTTCTTAGGGAGTTCTTTGATGGCTTGTTCAATTTCTTTTTCTGATATGGGATTATTTAAGTATTCTTTTTCTTCTGCTATTAATCTAGGCAATTTGTATTTTTGAAAATATTCATCTATGTCACATAGATTGCTATATTTATTGCCATATAATTGGGCAAAATAGTTTTTAATGATTGCCTTAATTTCCTCTTCATCAGAGGTGAGGTCTCCCTTTTCATCTTTGATATTATTAATTTGATTTTCTTTTTTTCTTTTTTTATTAGATTTACTAGTACTTTGTCTATTTTATCTGTTTTTTCAAAATACCAGCTTCTAGTCTTATTAATTTAATAGTTCTTTTGCTTTTGATTTTATTAATTTTTCCTTTGATTTTTAGTATTTCTAATTTAGTTTTCATTTGAGGATTTTTAATTTGTTCATTTTCTGGTTTTTTATGTTGTATTCCCAATTCATTAGTCTCTGCCCTCCCTAATTTGTTGATATATGCACTCAGTGATATAAATTTTCCCCTTAGAACTGCTTTGGCTGCATCCCATAGGTTTGGGTAAGAAGTCTCATTGTCATTGTCTTCAATGAAATTATTGTTTCTATGATTTGTTCTTTCACTAAATTATTTTGGAGAAACATTATTTAATTTCCAATTAGTTTTTGGTTTGCCTCTCCATGTATTCTTACTAATAACTATTTTTATTGCATTATGATCTGATAATGTTGCATTTATTATTTCTGTTTTTTTGCATTTGTTTACCATGTTTCTGTGCCCTATTACATGGTCTTATCTTTGTGAATGTTCCATGTGCTGCTGAAAAGGTGTATTCCTTTTTGTCCCTATTTTTCTCCATATATCTATTAACTCTGATTTTTCTAGGGTTTCATTCACCTCTCTTATCTCTTTCTTATTTATTTTTTGGTTTGATTTATCTAGGTCTGATAGGGGAAGGTTGAGGTCCCCCACTAGTATAGTTTTGCTGTCTATTTCATCCTTTAGCTCCACTAGCTTCTCCTTTAGAAATTTGGAAGCTATACCATTTGGTGCATACATGTTGAGTACTGATATTTCTTCATTGTTTATACTGCCTTTTGTTAGGATGTAGTTACCTTCCCCATCTCTTTTAACCATATCTATTCTTACTTTGGCTCTGCCAGAGATCATGATGGCAACCCCTGCCTTCTTTTTTCTCATTTGAAGCCCAATAGATTTTGCTCCATCCTTTCATTTTTACTCTATGTATGTCTGCCTGGCTCTTGTAAACAACATATGGTAGGATTTTGGTTTCTAATCCACTCTATTTGCTTCCATTTTATGGGCAAGTTCATCCCATTCACATTCAGAGTTATAATTATCAACTGTGTATTCCCAGACATTTTGATTCTCTCTCTTTATGCTGTCCTTTCTTCTTTCACTATTTCCTTCAATACCAGTGTTTTGTTTTTAATCAGTTCCCCTAATCCCCTCCCTTATTGTAGTTCCCTTTCTCCCCTCTCCCTTCTTATTCCCCTCTTATTCTTCTTTAGGATCTTTTTAAGCTCCCCCCCTTCCTAGTGTTATTTCCCTCCCCACCAGTCCTTTTGTTACCCTTCTATTTCTCTATAAGGCACGAATCAATTCTCTGCCCTAATACATCTGATTGTTCTTCCCTCTTTAAGTTGATTTGAATGTACTTTAGTATTAAATATTTCCACTCTCCAACCTCTTTACTCTTACAGTGTATTGCTATTCTTCCCTGTTGGCCCCACGTGCTTCTTTATGGAGTATAAATTTACTCCATTTTGTTTATTTTCCCATTTTTCTTAATATTACCTTCTTCCCCCCGCTCTATTTTTGTATATATTTATACATACATACATACATACATACATACATACATACATACATACATATATATATATAGCTTGACATTACATCCTATACAGTTTGTCACTGTTCCCTCTATGTAAACTTCTCCTAGTTACCCTGTTGATAATAACAATTTTTAATATTTGCCAATATCTTCTTTTCTTCTTAGGATACAAATTGATTGAACTTATTGGGTCCCTTAAAGAAAAGATTTTCCCCCTCCCCCATTCTCTTAATTACCTTATGGTGATTCTCTTGAGTTCTGTGTTTGGGCAGCAAACTCTTTGTTTAAGTCCAGTTTTTTCATTATGAATGCTTGGAAGTCCTCAATTTTATTGAATGACCATACTTTTCCCCTGCAATAAAATAGTCAGTTTTGCTGGATAGTTGATTCTTGGTTTTAGACCCAGTTCTTTTGCTTTCTGGAATATTATGTTCCATGCCTTCCGGTCCTTCAGTGTAGATGCAGCTAGATCCTGTGTTATCCTAACTGTGGTTCCCTGATATCTGAATGACTTCTTTTTAGCAGCTTGTAATATTTTTTCCTTGGTCTGGTGGTTTTTTAATTTGGCTATAATATTCCTAGAAGTTGTCAGTTGTGGATTAAAATGTAGGAGGTGATCTGTGGATTCTTTCAATTTCTACTTTTCCCTCTTGTTTGAGAATGTCAGGGCAGTTGTCTCTGTTAATTTCTTGTAGGATGATGTCTAAACTTTTTCTTTTTTCATGATGTTCTGGTAAACCAATAATTCTTAAATTGTCTCTTCTTGCTCTGTTCTCCAGATCTTTGGTTGAATCAATGAAGTGTTTCATATTCTCCTCAAATTTTTCATTTTTTAAATTTTGTTTTATTATATTCTTGCTGCCTTGTGAAGTCATTTGCTTCTAGTTGTTGAGTTCTGTTTATTAAAGACTGAATTTCATCCCTGGCTTTTTGGTCATCCTCCTTCTGGTCTGATTTTCTTTGTAGATCATCTTTTGCCCTTTTTGCTTCATTTTCAAGTTGGCCAATTCTGGCTTTTAAGACTTTATTTTCTTGTTTTAGTTCATGTATTTCCTTTTTCAAATTGTCTTCAGCCTCTCTTGATTGCTTTTTGAGTTCCTGAAGTTATAGAGTTAATTGAATTTTGAGATCTTACAAAGCCTGTGTCTAATTCGCTGGAACTTCTTCCTCTTCTGTTTCTATTTCATTTACTCTCTTTTCACTTCCTTGAATGAAGCTGTCAATTGTCATTTCTTCTCTCTTTTTCTGTTGTTTATTCATATTTTTTTCCTTTTCTGTTCTGCTAGTTTCAGTAAATGTATTTAATGATCTTTGATGAAAGATCTTCCCTCAGCTGGCAATGGAGTTTTGTAGTTACTTTCTCTGCCCTCTGAAGACTTCTTGTCTGTCCAATTGTTGGTATTTAGCCTGCATCGATTGGATTAGTCTGGACTACTTAATCTGCCCTGAGGCTAAAAGCTCAGAGAGGAGGGGGGAAAAAAGCTTTGGGGGGACAAGAAGGACCATTTTGGCTGAGCTGTCCAGCTGTAGGGTCCCCCTGTGCTATCCATGTGTTTAGTCTGCTTTTCTTTCCTCTTGAAGCCCTTTGTTCTCTATCTCAGTATGAGGAAGCCCAGTGGTCTGCAGTCTGAGATTTGGCTCTCTCTAAGCCACCATCTTCCAGGTGTTTTTGCTGTTTCTCTGGTTTTCTCCTCCAGTCTACTTCTCCAGTGCCTGTGTTCAACTCCAAGAGTCCTGGGGGTGCCCACCCGCCCTGGAGATTTCAGGGGCCACTGGAGACTCTGCACAGCATGTGGGGGAGGCGTCCTCGGATTCCCCTTCTATATCCTCAGCCCCGACAGTTCAATAATTGAAGCCTTTTTCTTGCTTTACCTCTTTAGCTGTATAGCAGTAGGATTCCCCCTGCTCTGTCCCATTGTTAAATTTGTTCCTCTTTCTTCTCCAAGCACGTTGTTTTCTATCTCGGTGTGTAAGGGTGCGGAGGTTTTAAGATTTGCTCCATCTAAGCCGCCGTCTTCCCAGAATTCCTTTTGTGGTTTTTTTAAGGAATATAGATTATAGATCTCTGAATTCGTTTGCAGTTTTAACTTCTAAAAAAATATCTCTTCAGTCTGAAAATAATTTGAAAAAGCTGAAATGAACATACCAAAAGAAAACAATGCTGCTTCTTTGCCCAACAAAAATACTGAGACCTATAAGTTTTATTTTATGTATTCTTTGAAGAAGTTTCACATTTCTTATGCTATAACTAAACAAAATATTTGTTTAAATAATAGAAGCAGATGGATAAAATGAGGTTTGAAAATAGGTGGAGACAATAGGTCTGTACATGGTAACTGACTTATGTCACAAATAAGGGTTGCAATGACTATCTTTAGTAGAAGGATTTGACTAAGGTCCAGAGAAACTGGTCTAAGGAAGGGAAGGCAGAGGGAATAAATATTTTTTTGACACCTACTATGCATCAGCCACTATACTTCATTTGATCCATATAACCTGGAAGGTGCCACTATTATCTCCATTTTACAGTTGAGGAAACTGGTGCAGACAGGTTAAGTGACTTGCCTAGGGGTCATGTAGCTAGGAAGTGACTAAGGCTGGATTTGAACTCAGGTCTTCCTGACTCTAGGACCAGCCCTTTTATCTATTGTGCCTCTAGTAAGGCCCGAGTTATTTTGTCTAGAAATTAATCAACTGAGGGAGTTATCAGTGTAGGATGGAGTGAAATCGTAAATATTTGAAAGAAGAAAAATCAACTCTGATTTGGATGCAGACAAATTATTTTTTATATGTTTTATTATTTTCTTCAAGGTATATGGCTGGGGTTATAATGGCAATGGTCAGTTAGGCCTGGGAAATAACGGCAATCAGCTGACCCCTTGTCGAGTAGCAGCTTTACACAGTGTGTGTGTTCTTCAGGTAAGCATGTCTGAAATCTCAGCTGGGTAACTGACATGGGATGTGTTTTAAATAAAACTATTTTTAGAAGTCATACAATTATAGTTTTTCAAAATTTCTCTGATTCCTTGCTTTCTAAATTTAGTACATTATTTTCCCAAGGTTCACACATCCAGAAGGAGCACAGTGATGCCAATGTAGCAGTTGTGGCTGATAGAAAACCCATTAAAAAGATTAGTAGTACTAAAGCTGCTTTCCCCCTTCTCCCCCAGTGCTTATTGGCTCATATTGTACATTAGCTTTAAGCACCAGGGAATGGTTGTTCAGATCTGATGATGAATGTATGTTTTATAATAAACTTGCTGAAATTTTAATGTAGATAATACCCTCCTCTTGCCCCACCCCCACCCCACCCCTTTCCATTTTCCTGTGTATGGTAACCCTTTAAATTTACTTGCAGATTGTCTGCGGCTATGCACACACACTAGCACTAACAGATGAGGGCTTGCTGTATGCCTGGGGAGCTAACACTTATGGGCAGCTAGGAACTGGCAATAAAAGTAACCTGCTAAGCCCAGCACAGATCATGGTGGAAAAAGAAAGGTAATGTTGCAGTAACTAATATGTTTTTGGACTGTGTGTGCATTGTGAGCTTGTATGCTAGAGGTATGTGTATTCTTTTTTTGATCTGTTTGTATCACATTTGGGTTTTGTGACTAATGTTTTTGTTGGAATGCTTCTCAGCTTTGAGTAAAAAGAGGTTCTATCTGGGTCGGATGAAATGATCTTGGATGTAAGTGCCCATAAAACTTTTTGAAAGTTAGTATATGCCACTGGATTTTATGAAGTTCTTATGTTTTAGAAGCATAAATTAAAACATGTGTCCTTACAACAAGCATCTGGAGTTTTAAAATATAGATTAAGGTAAAAAGTTTTGCCATCAATGATTCTGATTGAAAATCTGACAGTTGAAGGAATTAAAACAAACTTCAAAGACTAAAATTCATTCCATAGTAGCCAGAGAAACTAAGGAAATGTTTTGAAAGAAGAGCTGCAATAGTTTCAGCCACCTGGAAACTCTAGTCAGAGAAATAAAACATATACAATTCTACATTTAAGTATAATTAGAGAAATTTAACATACATTTTTAGTACCATCTTAGACCTATTAAATTGAGGGAAAAGGTTTAAAAATGGCAAAAATCAGGGCCAGTGTATGCAATAGTTAGGCATATTATTAACTAATTAAATTATTATTGACTAATTAAATAATTAGAACTGTTAGCACACTGCTCTTTAGAAAGAAATAGTACATTATAATGTAAAAACTCTTTAAACTTTCTATACCCTTTGACCCTACTGATCCTACTACTCAACCCATATGCTAAAGTTGCACTTAATGGGGGATAGAGGGAGTGATTCATCTATACAAAAATACTAATTATAGCATTCTTTATAATAGCAAAAAACTAGAAACAATCCATGCCATTGGGAATGGCTGAAGAAATTGCAATATAAGAATGTAATAAAATATTAATATATCTTAAGTAATGATAACTATGAAGAATACAAATAAACATGGAAAAATTATGTGAATTGATGTAAGAATAAATAAAGCAAGCAAGCACAGGGTGTTTTTATTACTGTCTTATTAAATGACTTTTTTTAAATGTGTTTACCCCTTTCAAAAGAGAAGGAAAGTGGGGCTCTTTCCATCTGGTAATTAAAAATTAAGTGCAAACTTTTCTTTCAGTCAAATAGTATAATGTCTTAATGTGCCTTCAGCAGTGAATTTCATACCTCTAAATATATAGTTTTTGTTTAATATGGATTTTTGTCTTCTTGCTCCAGCATTGCATATTTGAGATATCATGAAGTTTTGGCTTTTGTGGCTTTGCTTAGATTGAACATTTTAAAATTAATGATTTCAGCTTTTATCCTTGCTAGATATTGATGGGTTTTTAGAGCATGTGGACATGTTTCTATTTTAATAACTGGAAGTTCACTAAGCAGACAACCATCCTGACCAATACTTATAAGATACTTACCAAATGAACTGTTGGCCTCTCTAATGGGAGAAGTTGTTTTATATTGAATACATACCTCTACTGATATTCAATAGGCCCTAAGATAATGTCTGCTAAGTTATGTTTGCTGTTCATATCTCATATTGGGGGATCCTCTGCCCCTTCTAGCCAATATTTCTAAAAATAACATTGAATATACTATTATTCACTTAAACTGCCCCAATTCGGAGTTGGGAGGAAAAGGAGAGAAATATCTCTTTCCTCAACCTGTGCATTGATTCATTTGATTCTTGAAATTGTAATCTGCATGTGGCCTATTTTTTGACCCAGGTTTTCCAAGCATGAATTTGAGATCCTCGCATGGTGTTTCAGGCTTCTGTGGAAAATGCTATACATTTTTCTCTTGGCAATTCTTTAGGGTGGTAGAGATCGCAGCCTGTCATTCTGCACATACATCTGCTGCCAAGACCCAGGGTGGCCATGTGTATATGTGGGGCCAGTGTCGAGGCCAGTCAGTGATTCTTCCTCACCTCACCCACTTTTCCTGCACAGACGATGTATTTGCCTGCTTTGCCACTCCTGCTGTAACATGGCGCCTTCTCTCCGTAGGTGAGATAAAACTGAAGAATGTTCAGGAGTAGTAGCGTTATGAGGAAATAGTAGTATTACCTGCTTTGAAAAGATTTCTCTTATAGAGCTTTTGTGTCCTCACATGTCTTCTCTCTCTCTCTTTTTTTTTTTTTTAGAAAAATGTGTTTAATTATTTCTGTCATATGCCTTACAAAACAAATTTGTAAAACAAGTTCTAATTTGCATAACAGAATTGTATGAGAAAAAAACTCTTTAAGTTTCTAATTTTTAAAGTCCTTTTTATTTTACATTTTGGTCAGGAAGAAATAATCTGAACCAGGTTGTCAGGGGATATAAAACTTGGAAACTAACTGGATTTGGGGAATAAGAAAGTACTCTATCAAAGGTGACTGAGGTTTCAAGTCTCAGTGCCTTCATGCCACTCATACGGATTCACAGTTGTGTTTTGGCTGGGAGGACATTTGGTCTTGAATTGAAAGTCCTAACCACATCTAGCTGCCTAAGAATCAGATCAATGAGGAAGGAAGAGTTATGCTTGTTGACATTTGAGCCAAGGCTTTTTTGTATCTCTGGCCTGAGCTCTGTTTATAAGGGGTTATTGCAGAACCTCATTTTGTTCTAAAATAATTATTCAGGGCTTTCAAGTACAGGACCAGAATTTGAACTTGATACATATTCATATTAGTAAGCACCACATAAATTATAGGTGCTTATCTAAAATATTTGAAAGAACTTAACACCTATCTTATGCTGTCCTAGAGAACCAAGTAGAGTTTGGTTCTATTGCTATAGAATAACAAGTATTTTTGAGATTCCTCCATTATGTGTTTGATTTATTTTCTGCAGAGCATGAAGACTTTCTAACAGTTGCAGAGTCATTGAAGAAAGAGTTTGATAGTCCAGACACTGCAGATTTGAAGTTTCGAGTGGATGGAAAATACATTCATGTCCATAAAGCTGTTTTAAAAATCCGGTATGGTCACATAAGCTCTGGCAATTGAATAACTGTATTGCAAAATTATGATGTACTTTTTTTTTCCTTCTTTTTGCTGTCTTAGAGTTTGGGACATATGATGGTACAATTTAGCCCACTTGAGAAAGTTTTATTTATGCCTTTTGTTTTGATGTCATGATTTCTGAAAGCATTTTTTCTTCTCCAACCCTGGATTGACTCCTTCCCTTGTAATGAAGAAAAACAGTCTAGCAAAAAAACATATATAGTCAGTATATTGCCCACATTTGACATTGTGTGCAGCACTCTTTCCTAATAACACTCTCCATTTCTCTATCATGAGAGAGATGGAATGAATTTTATCCATTTTAACCAATTAACAAAATTTTTGCTTTATACTAACTTAAAGTTAGAGTGATATTGTGTAAACATTCAGGGTGATTTTCTCCCTTCTTTTACAGAGTCATGAGAATTGTTTTTATATTTGGGGAAGAAATAGGGCTATTCTTCAGGATTTAAAGGAATAAGAGAGGAAAGCCATCGTTCCATTGGATTAATTTAAGCCTTAACAGTGGGAGCCAAGAGCCCAATGCATATGGTAGTTAGAGGGAATGAACTGAGACAGAGTACCTGGAAACCTCAGTAATTACTTTCTTAGGAAACTATTGCTGTTGGACTTTTCAAATGAAATACTTTTGTGTTTAGCCATTCTTTTTAATTTTTTAAAAGTTCAAAATTACTTTTCACTTCCAGCCCCCATAGGAAACCTTAAACTCCTGAAATAACTTAGTCTTTGTAGGTGTTCAAGTATTCCCTCCACTGACAAAGATGCCAAACCCTTCTGCTTTGTAACAGAAAGTTCTTCATCAAGTAATCAACCTTTTGATGTTGAGTCTCTCTCTCCCTTTGCTCCAATAAGAGTTATAGTTTGTTGCTAGATTGTACTTGTAAGCCTTTCTGCTTAGTGTAGAACCTATTGGAGCTGGGGATGGGAGCATCCTCCTTAAATTCAGTGTTGTCTCTACCTTATCTGAACACCTAGGGACAGCTAAGTGACTTAGTGAATAGACCCAGGCCTGGCATCAGGAGGACCTGGGTTCACATTTAGCCTTAGGTCACTTCCTAGCTATGTAGCTCTGGAGAGTCACTTAACCCCAATTCACTAGCCCTTATGGCTCTTCTGCCTTGAAATTGATACTTAGTATCAATTTTAAGGCAGAAGATAAGTATTTAAGGTAAAAGAGAGAGATAGTCTAGTAGAAATGTCTAACATCAAAGTCACTAAGATGCTAAATGTTCCTATTTTGCAGCAGTGTGTGATTATGGGTGTTAAATTCCATATTCTGTCAGATTCACTTGATGTGTTGGTTAGTTTTGTTGACCTGCTTTGAAGTTTTCTTTTTTAAATTTGTCTATCACAAGTGCTGACTCATTGGATAAGGAAGGGAGGGTATACATTCAGAAATGAAGGTGATGAAACAATAAGTTATTAATAAAATTAGAAATATGACTTTAGATTTCAAAAGAGGTCTTTTACCAAAAGATTCCCCTTTTGCTTTTCTTTAAATAGGGATCTTTGTGCAATTAAATATTTTACTTTTTAAAAAGTGGGTCAGGGGCTGGTAGAGCAACAAAATCCAGAGTATTCAGTTGGTGGTGACTTTTAATTTAAGATTGACCAGAAATGAATCTAGGCCATCTTGGAAAAAGACTTTAAAAATTTAGCCTTTAAGATCACAGCTATTGCATAACTTGAAGTGTATCTACAATATAAATAATTATATTGCTCTACCAATTCAACAAACTTAAATAACTAGTTTAAATTTCACATTTTGAAATTCCAATTTTCATTTCAATAGTTATGACATATTTAATAACATTAATTCAAGCTAATTCGTGTTAATTAAGTGTTAGCAATGGTCTTTCCTTATTACAGCCCCGTGTGGTAAAGTAAATAATGTTGTAAATATTATCACTGCTTAATGGTGTGGCACAATGAATAAAGAGTAGACCTTGTTGTCAGGATGGCCTGGGTTCAATTCCCACCTCATATACCTGACCTTTAGCAATCTACTTAACTTCTCTGTCTTCTGGCCATCTCTCTAAGACAAAAGTGCACAGCAGGTACAGTTTTCTCATTGGGAGTTCTCTATACCAATGAAATCACAGATAAACCAAGATTCTTAAAAGTTATCACTTGTGCTCAAACTCCGAGCTAGGGAAGGATCTAAAGGCAAGATTCTTGAGTCCATGTTGAGTACTCTATGTTATACCATGCTGCCTCCCTTTTAAAAGAAACAGTTGGGATCTGTCAAATGAGGAAGTGTCAGAGCTTCCTAGGCCTCAAGCCTAATTCCCTATAAAGTTTAGCCGGCCACATTTGGCAAAAATAAATTATGGAAAGACTTACATGAACTGATGCAAAGTTAAGTGAGCAGAATCAGAAGAACATTTTACACAGGGAAAGCAATATTTCTTGAACAACTGTGGATGACCTAGTTATTCTCTTTGATGCAGTGATCTAAGACAGTCCCAGAGATTCATATTGAAAAATGCAATCTGCTCTCTGAGAAAGAACTGATGAAGTCTGAATGCAGACTGAAACATTCTATATTTCATTTTTCTTTTTTTTCTATTTGAGCTCTCTTCCAGAAAATAATATAGAAAAATATTTTATGTGATTACACATGTAAAATCTTTATCAGATTATTTACTGTCTCAAGGAGGGCAGGAAGGAGGGAGAGTCAGAAGAATGGAGAAAATTTGAAACTCAAAACTTAAAAAAAATGAATGTTTAAAAAATTATTTTTATATGTAACATGGGGAAAATAAAATCTTTTAAAAAATAAATTATTTATGTTTGCCTATTATTTTATAAGGGTTTCTTAACCCTTATAGATTATGGATATTGATATGGTACTACCAATACCTATGTCCTGAGAGGACAGGCATTGGATTTGACTGTTGAGAAAGATGGTTTCTCAGAGCAGTCCAAAGAATTCCGGCTCAGGCCAATTATATAAAAATATAATTTTATTATGGATAAAAAAACTAAAGGAAGGGGATAGTAAAAGAAAACAGGTAGAAAGGAAATTCTTATACTATATTGGTCCCTAAATAATCTTACTAAAACCACCCAAACAAACCTAATCTATGAGGATTGTCTTCTCCCTCAGAGTTGAGGCTATCCTCTCTCCCTAAATTATCTACAAACCCAAAATACTTATCTAACTTATCCTATCCTAAATTATAAACTTATAAACTAGAGAAATTACTTCGATTTCTCTTCTTGCTGTCTGGATGAAAAAACAGTTTAGAATCTCCACAGCCTTTCTCCACTTGCACAACAATCTTGCTGGGCTTGCACTGGTGTGGTACCCAACAATCTTCTTGACTTGTTCAGCCTGAAAGATGAATTTTAGACATGAAAAACTGAGATCTTCCAGCCTCACCAAGCAACTCTTAGGACCTCCTTTCAGAACAGAATTAACACCCAGAGTGAGATCAGTTGGATTAACTGCCTCTCAAAGCACCTTGGGAAAATTCTCTTTTACCCAAAATCCATCTCTGAGATTCTATTCAGATTTAAAGAAATCCAGCTTATAACTCATATATCTTATCAATACATTATGCTACTTAACTCTATTTCCTAATGAATTCTTACTTAATTAACAAATAATTCTCTGCAATTAGTATATATAATGAACTGATTATAATATCTCTATGTAAAAGTTCTTACAAATATTATTTGTTTACAAGTGAGTCAGTGAAAAAATATTTACATACTCTGTGCTAGACATTATGGTAGAAGTACTAGGGATATACAAATATTTTATAAAAAGAGATGATCTCTGCTCTCATGGAGCTTATATTTTATTAGGGATGTGCTGGCCAGGGAAAAGAGTTTTGGTCTGGAGGGGGAGGGGTGACAGGTAACCTGTGTAATAGTTTTCCAGGAGACAGGTAGGTTAATAGGCAAAACCACATGGCTCTCAAGCTATAATGGGACTGTGATGTTGGTAAATGCCTTGCTGGCATATGTGTGATAGGCAAGTGATGTTCTAAATGTAGCACAATGTGATTATGCCCTCAAGTGGTAAGTTGATACCTACTTATTCATTGAGTTCACACTAATTTGCTCACATTTTCAGGATTGGATTCTCAGAGATAGACTGCCACCAATAATGTTGTACTCATATTTTCTCAGGGTCCTGGGGTTAGCCCTTGTTGATGAGGAATGTAATTTGCCTATGTGCCTCTCTCTTGAGCCCCCTCTGCCCCATCTGATACACTTTACACAATTCAAAATGTAATGCACTCAAATGGTATGTATGTGATATTTATGCAACCAGCTACTTTCAATACTTACTTTTAGACCTTAACAAAAAGACAAAGGAAATAATGTCATAGGTAGGTACAAGGTTGTATATAATTTTACTTTCTTTAGTCATAAAACAATCATATATAAATAAGTTGAGGTATTCTAATGTCTTATAGCTCTCAAGTTTTCAGCATGGTCCAATATGTCTTTTTTCCACCTGGGAACTGTTTCTTTACATTACATTTCTCCTTTCTTCTGCATCTTTAAAACATATTGTTTAAAATGTATCATTCACATAGAATGTTTTGCATCATTCATAAGTCAAATTAAGTATCTAGATGTTTTTTCTTATGCAAAGGTATTAATCGTTTTTCTTAAAAGAAAGTTCTTATTCTATAGTCTTACATATTAAAATGTTCCTTTATAAAACAACAGTGATGTTTTTCATCTGTGGAGAGTTAATATAAACCTTTTCCATACCCAAAAATACTTTTTCTGGTCTTTGTCATTAATTGCACCACATGAAAAGTGCTTTAAAGGGACAAAACATAGGGATGGTGAATTGATCCATAAGAAAGTCAGTTGACATGCCCTTTTCATAAAAAGTTGGTAGCAAGGCCAATGGCAAGATTGCTATGATAGATGTCTGGATGGGATATGGATCTAAGTAAAGACTCATGACTAAAAGGGACTGGCTTTAAGAATACTTTTCATGTCTCATATGTTTGATTATTTCCCCCCCTGCCTTTTGGTCCATTGACTTTGCATTTCTTGTTTTAGGTGCGAACATTTCCGAACTATGTTCCAGTCTTATTGGAATGAGGACATGAAAGAGGTGATAGAAATAGACCAGTTTTCTTACCCAGTGTATTGTGCCTTTCTCCAGTACCTTTACACAGACACAGTTGACTTGCCACCTGAAGATGCTATAGGTACATCATCTGTTTATATTCAAGTTATATAATAAATACTTTCTTGTGGGTATTATGTGATACTTTGCCTTGAAATAGGCAAAACTTGTGTTGAATTTTATTGATTCTTAAATGAACTCGCATTTCAAAGTAAACTTTTTTTAAAAAAAATTTAAAATTTTGGAAATGTTGATGCTATTGGTACCATTAAACACTGAGCTAATGGTCATATAAATATAGGTGTAGGCTTATAAATTCTGTAGTCCAAAATAGCTAATTCAGATTTAGGACAGTTATGGTAGAGGTAGATGAAGAAAATGTTCTTTAGTTTTGGAGAAACTACAGTTTTTGAGACAGAGAGCTGGGAAGAGATTGGAGGAGATATTAGATTTTTAATAAAATAAGGGAAAAACTGCCTTTTGAAAAGTTATTTTGACTTGGTTCTATTCAGTTAAAAAATAAACTAGAAGCATAGATTGTATTGACTTGATTAATCCTTTTCCACTCTCCCCCGTGTTTCATTTTAGGTCTTTTGGATTTGGCTACATCTTACTGTGAAAATAGATTGAAAAAACTTTGTCAGCACATCATCAAACGAGGGATTACTGTGGAGAATGCCTTTTCGTTGCTCTCTGCTGCAGTCAGATATGATGCAGAGGTAACCTCACAGGGAACCCTGAGCTCCTAGTGTAGCAGCTGGTGTGTTTTCCCCTTCTGCTGTGTATGGGGCTTAGAATCATGATTGTGTTAAAACCTTATTTTAGCCCACAAGATCAGAAAAACTAAACCTGTCAACTGCTGATGTTAATAAATTCAGCCTGACTTCATTATTAGATGAGTAAATTAGATTTGCTCTCGAGGATTTATTTAGGATATTTTCCATCAACTTTAACTTTTAACTAAAAAGAGAATAACAATCACCTTACAAAGATATAGTAGATAGAGGTACAAAATATCAAGCCTGATAAAATTAAAGAACAATGTTTTTGAGATCCAAGTTTTGCTTATGGGGTAATATGTATATATTACTAGATCACTCCTGCCTTCTGAGTATGAAGTTCTCCATAGGAATCTTTCTTCTCTCTAGAAATACTTTGTCACTGTCTAGTTATGACTAATTATTTTTTTTTAATTGCTATAAATTCCTTTTTTAGGCTTTGTAGCAAACAGGTTTCTGTATTACATTGGTTGTGTATAATGAGAAAAAACTGAAAATAGTTCATTGCTGCTTGAAACAGATTTCATTTGTAAAACTAAAAGTGTTTTTTAAAAATAATTCCTGTTCAGCTGCTTTTCCTTATATTTTCAGTCATAGGATAATAAAACTAGAAAAGACCTAGCAGAATCAGTGCCCTCATTTTATAGATGAGACAGCCTGAATGAAGCCCAGAGAGAAATGGCTTGGCCAAGGTCATACAATTAGCTAAATCTTAAGGAAGGTATACTGAATAAAACTATTAATCCTTTCTTCATTATTTTAGAGAAGCAGTTGAGTTTTGACATGAATAAAATGCTGACTTCCATGAAAAACTTTTGTAGGGTAACCAAAGATACCAAACACTGTGTAACAATAGCCGGAAACATCATGTAGCAGAAGAGAAATTTCCCATTTTACATCTTTGTCAACATAGTCTCATTTGTTTTCAAAACACTATCATATTTAGGTTCAATTCTTTTTGTATTGTTTTATAAGCATTTTGATGATTCAGTGGAGCCACTACCATATCCAGCAGTTTTCTATTAAACAAAATAATAATAAAACATTGATTAGAATGATTTAAATAGGATTTCTTTTATGCAGTAGTCTCCATACCACCATTCAGAATTATAACCATTGTACCAAAAATGTAATGTGTTTGTTTATTAGATGATAGGAAACCCTTGCTGACTTAATGAAAACTTAAGTTTTTAAAACTCTTCACAGAAACTCAGCTGAGATGCAGCAGATCTCCCCCACTTCACTTTTCTTTGAGTAGGAGGGGATATAAAAAGGTTGACATGGCAGGAAGAAAGTCTGATAATTAATGTGTTTCTATTTTCATTTCCCTGTAATTATTGTTGCTGCCCCTCTTTTAAATAATTATTGAGATAATTTTCAAGTAAATGTGAGCAAATAAAATCAATGTGATATACTGAAGTTATTCTGCCATAGGTTCTCAACCACCATCATATCCAGCAAAAATTGTGAGCAAAACATACCCCCTAGAAGGTCTTTACTCATCATTATAAAATTTACAAACACTCTTAAAAAATTTTTTTTTGCTTTTTTTATGATCAAGGAATTTTGATGTTAAGCATGTATCAAAACCTTATAAGATGGGGCAGCTGAGTAGCTCAGTGGATTGAGAGCCAGACCTAGAGATGGGAGGTCCTAGGTTCAAATCTGGCCTCAGACACTTCCCAGCTGTGTGACCCTGGGCAGGTCACTTGACCCCCATTGCCTACCCTTACCAATCTTCCACCTATAAGTCAATACACAGAAGTTAAGGGTTTAAAATTTAAAAAAAAAAAAAACCTTATAAGAATCAACTGGATAGTAGGTATAAGAATATAGAACATCTATTCATTTTTCTAGCTTCCTTGCACCATTGGGATGTTAGGCATCAGAATAATTATATTATTTTTCTGCATAAAAATTTATTCCTTAAGGAATTTAAATTCCTAGATATAGAACTGACAATGACCTCTGAGAGCAGGTAGTCCAACCCCCTTATTTTACAGATGCAGAAACTGAGGCCCAAGAAGGTAATATGACTTGTCCAAGGTCTTATGGGTAGTAAGAACTGGATAGGACTTGAATTCAGGTTCTCTGATTTCAGAATCAGTATTCTTTTTGCTGTTCCATGGTATCTTCACAAGTTTTGCCTTTAGTGGAAAGGAAAATATAAGAGTTTGCTCAAAGATTTTGAGTTGTTCCCCAGATCTGTTTGAAATCTATGTTTTTAGAATTTTTGCCCTTGACCTGGATGGTCCAGATTCCCTCTACCTCCTTCAAAGAGTCAGATGACTAGTTTTCACATAACCATCTTGATTACTATGTTCTGCATATGTGAGATAAAAAGGACTCTCTTAATTTAACTAATAATTTCAAAAATTAGATATAAGGGGGAAAGGATTCAGGTTCGAGGCCAGAGCTTTACTGAAGTCAAGCTGCTGGCTATTTAATGAGAGCCAGCCATTACTCTGAGAATTAGGGGCTGGAAATATTGTGCAGTTTTTCTTGTTTTCTAGATAAAGGAAAAACAGATTTTCTTTTGCAATCCAGAATGCTTTTAGTAGTTTAGGAAATGGAATTAGACTGTGGAAGTGGTGAAAAGCAGAGTAGTGTCCAAATTATTTGGCAGTAAGAAGAATTTTGTTTTACCGTCCTTAGATTAGGAATAAAATTGTAGATTATATAAAGAGTATATTTGTAATGAAAGATTTTTAGCCGTTTAGTGTCAGGAAATCATCAAAGAAATTATCTGGTAAATCTGATATAACTTTCCCAATATCTAGTACAGTGATAGAGTGCTAGACCCTGCCCCATTCCACCACCCCAAACCAAGTGCTGCCCCAGTACCACCACCACATGCTAGTTGTACCCCATCCTACCTTTTACCCCACACAGGGGAGGGAGGAAGAGCTCCCATTGGGCTGCTGAGCAGAGGGGCAGGTGAAATGAGGAATGTTCTCAATGAGTGTAGAGAGGGGGAGGGGAGGGGAGGGGAGTGACCTGAGCACTCTGCTGCCTGTGAGCTGCCCACCTTACCCTATGCTCTCCCATTGGGCTGCTGGGCAGAGAGAGACAGGGATGTAAAATAATGTCCTCAGGCACAGTGGAGAGGGGAAAGGGAGTGGCTCTGCCTGAGCCCCTCTGCCTTTCTAGTAAAGAATTTGGGGGGGGGGGGGGACAAAGGTCACATGCCCACGGAGTTCACTCTGCATGCCATCTTTAACACTTGTGCCATAGGTTTGCCATCTGGTATAATGCTAAACATATGAGAGACATATGTACCACATATTATGTGACAGTCAAAATAAGGTTAGTTTTTTATTAGAAAAGCTAACATAGGGTCACCAAAGAAAAGTCCATGTCATGGATCCTGAGGACAGTGTTATAGTTGTGTTCCTATTATGGCTTTTTCTTCATTCTTCCTCTTTTTAAAAAAATCGGGAGGTAGGTTATAAAATGCTTCAGCTTTTATCATTAACTTTAAAAAGCCCCAAATCAACAAAATTTCCTTATCCTTGGAACTAGTATGATAACTTCCTTTGGGAGGGGGGCGCAGCTGGGCAGCTCAGTGGATTAAGACCAGGCCTAGAGATGGGAGGTCCTAGGTTCAAATCTGGCCTCAGATACTTCCCAGCTGTGTGACCTTGGACAAGACACTTAACCCGCATTGCCTATCCCTTACCACTCTTCTGCCTTGGAACCAATACACAGTATTGATTCTAAGATAGAAGGTAAGATGGTTTGTTTTTTTCAAAGTAAAAGGAAAAAAAGAGCTCAAGAGGTCATGTATTTCGGTGGCTTATCAAAAGCAAACTTTCTTGTTTAAGTGAGCACCACCCTATTGCCTTTTTAAAGCAAAAGGGAAAATCTGATGGTCACTTGTAGATTTAGATGAAGAGATGAGGCTTATAAATACAGAATCATCTTCTTCTCTGCCATCACTCTAACAGTATCTCCCCATGCTTTCAATGAAGAAAATTATACCATCAAAAAAAGAATGTTTACCTTGTTCATATGTCAATGAGATATTGAGATTCCCAGTGGATGGTTCCTAGGTATTAATCCTTTGTTCTACCTTATGCCACAAGAATGTGTTGCTCTGAAGTGTACCAACATTGTCTACTTTCTGACTTAAAAGGTGTAAGGTGATTCTTCCTCTTTAACAATAGTGTAGGTTATTTCTTAATAATGAATCTCAAAATAAAGCCTGTGGGGAATTGAAATTCAGATTTTTAGGATTCCACAGTATATACACTAGAAACTTTTTTCTTAAATTCCAAAATACAGAAACCCTCACCAGTTCAGATGAATGGTTAAAGGGAGTGGAGGAGAAAGTAGCAGAAAAGGCAAAAACAGTATGACAAATTTAATACTTTAAAATGTAGACAGGAATGAGGATTTAAAAACAGGTTGCCAAATATGAAGGTTCTTATGAATTTATAGTTCCATTCTATGCTAAAGAACTATTTCCTTCAAGTAGGAGAAGCTATTTCCCTTAGAGAGTTTACTCTGTTTTGTGTGGTAGTCTCTTTTTTTTCCTCTCTTCATTTTAAATGGGAAGCTTTTATCTACTCAGTCATGAATTCTCAATCAGTGCAATCTGAGTTGATGAAGCTTTTACTGAACTAGAAATTCAGTTTGCTCTCTTTTTAACCACTGAGAATTCCACAATTCAGACTTGGAATTTAAAAAAAGAAATTAATCTTTTAAAAATGACAAAGCTTGGAGAATAGCCTTAGTATTTATGACTGGTTAAGAAGAATTACCCCATTTGGAACTTAATCTGTGGGTTATATATCTGTCTGGAGGAGCTTGCTTTCTATTTATGTGAGTCTGTTTCTATTCATGTGGGGGAGGGTGACAGTCTCTCCTTGGAATGTCTTACATCTTTGGGAATCTGTGAGTGCCTCTCACTGGCTCCCTGGATTCAACTGTCATCTTTGCAGATGCCTCCAAAATCTCTACCAGGCTACCACATATATTCATCCAGTCCTCATTTCTCTCATGAGCTCCTGTTATTTCAGTGATGTAGGGAACTTCCCTTGAAGAAACTCATCAATGTAGATCAGCAGCTAACTTATAATTGAGAATTTTAAATTGTTGCCTTCATTAAGAAGTTAAGTGACTTACTCAGGGTCACAGAGTCAGTATGTGGCAGATACTAGATTGAAATTATGATCTTTCTTACCCAAGAAAGTTTTCTTGATTCTCTACTCTGCTTCTATGCCTCTCTATTGTTAATAGGAATTTCTTAATCTCCCACTATTTCTTTAGGAGACAGTATCTGACAGGTTGGGAGTCTTGTAAAATCTTCTGACTCTAAGAGGCAGAGCAGATAGCTCTTGTGCTCCATCACTTTAAGAAATCAACCATAAAAGAGGAAAAAAATCCGTTAAGGAACTCCAATTTCTCTGACTTCCTTCGGAGCAAGGTTGCTGGGTCATTCTGTCAGACAAAGATGATCTGTTAGTGACTTTTGAGACAGTTACTTTTGAGAGTTTGAGATACACATATGAAGTTGAGTCTGATTTACTGAGAGTTTTACTCTTCAGTTTCTTGAGGGAGAAGAAGCTGTCAGAGGGACTTGTCTCCTCTGACTTCAGAGAGAGAGGAGAGCTGCATCAGTTTCTCTGTGAAGAGAATCTGATAGTCATATCTGACAGTTTGATTTCATATATTACTTTAAGGAGTTCATTATCAATTTAATGTTCATCAATTAGTTAAAGATAGATAGGGAAATTTAATATAAGTTAGAGCAGGCCAGATTTAGGACTGCTTTGGGAGCAAGAAGAAACTGCCAAGAAAGGCAGTTAGAAGTAGGGTTCTTTAAAGATTTTTTAGTATAAAATTTGTTTTTAGGATTTAGTATAAGGATTAATAGATAAAATTTCCTAGTTCCTACCTCCTATTTCCTATCACTACCTCTCCTCCAAATAAATAAGGACACTGGTTTACCACACAGCTCTCTGCAACTTCATCAACCTCCACCAATAATATTTATCACCCATAACAGTTTGGCTATGAATATTTATCAGCTATAACAGCTTAGTGAGCCTCAAGGATTTGAATTAATCTATAGATCTTCTAAATTAGCAGTCAGTACTAGGCAAAAAACAAACATTGAGAGATTAAGAAATTCCTATTAACACCATGTTTACTTTATCTAGAACTATTATTTATATTGTATTAGTCAATGGGGGTTGTTTATATGGAGAATGGAGTTTATTTGTATAGTTAGTTTATAATGCCAGCTCTTTAGCTTGTTCATATTCAACTACACAATAATAATTGCCGTATATATTTATACTTCAGATCTTTGGAGCCAGAGGTCCTACTATTAACACTTGAGTAGTTCAAATCCAAAGTGCATTTGGTTTAGAAAAACCTGGCTTCAGGCATCAATAAGCTAATACAAATAAGACTGTGGGGTGCAAAAATAGCTGACAGTGTTTAAATTTTGGAGGCTATATTTACTGGGTAGGTTTCTGTGGTAAATATGTTGTTTTACCTATCAGCTAGGTCAGAGTGACCCTTTCAGATATTTGCTTGCAAGGCTTTCAGTCAGGAAAAAGGAGGGATTTTCACTAATCGTTTCATCTGCTCAGGACCCATTTCTCTGTATTCTCCCCTTTCACCAGTGTAGAATTAAGAAAAGTCAGGAAATGGCTATAGAGGCCTATAAATATTCCAAATGTTATCCTCTTAAAGGGAACTTGAGTTTAGTGGCCTCTAGTTCACAACTTTTGAGAAGTAGCAGGGCAAGATACAATGGTACTATGCTATGCTTTGTGATATGGGTTTGTGTGTGTTAACGTGCTTTTTATTTTTGTTTGCATGTCCAATTTCTGTCATTTATGTAAATAAAGGTTTTTTGTTGAAAGATTTCATCGTTCTATGTCATAGGATCATAGATCTAGAACTGGAAGGGAGTTCAGATGTCATCTAGTACAACCCTCTAAATTTTACAGATGTGGAAACTGAGAAAGTTTAGTGCCTTGCCCAAGGTCATACAAGCTAGTAGGTGTCAGAAGCAGGATTCCAGGTCCACTGCCTCTTATGAAGTATAATCTCCTTTAAGACAACTCCTTTGAAATGACCTATGATAAAGATTGACTTGCCTGACAGCTGCTATAATCATCCTATAAGTGTGCTTACTGTTTTTACTGACTGAATAAAATCACTGTGGGGTTTACCTTTTTGAAAATTGACAATCCTAGAGACTTAACTTTTTGAAGCTTAAGAATACTAAAGCCTTTTTATTTTATGGATGCCTAAAAGTGAGATTTAGGTAGGTGCATTATACATTTTTAACCAATTCCAAAATACATGTCTCTTCATCATTTTTGTATTTTTTGCATTCCTTTCTTAGCAAAAATCAAAATCTCCCTTCTTCATATCCTCTATTATCTTAACTGAGTTTAAATTTGAGTGCCTTTTTCTAATTCAGTTGGCCTTTTGATAACTGAGGAGAAAGTGTTTGTCCAGTGGGTCTCTTGACATGTTTTCCTCAACAAATTGGATTAAACAAGCCATCTCTTTGAATAAAATAGGGTGTTGTTATCTGCTCTCCCCTCTTCTGCCATCTGCATTTGAGCCCTTGTATGCCTACTGATTTTAAAGTTAGTTTCTGGCCTTCTTTTGGGGAGGTAAGGGAGGAGAAATAGTTGAACTAAAGCTAATAAAAAGGCCTCTTGTTTTTATTTTTGTGTGTGTCTAGGATTTAGAAGAATTCTGCTTTAAGTTTTGCGTCAATCATTTGACAGAAGTTACACAGACTGCAGCATTTTGGCAAATGGATGGCCGTCTACTAAAGGAATTCATTGCTAAGGCCAGTAAATGTGGAGCCTTTAAGAACTGAAGCATATGTCTGTGAGTGAGTGAGAGTGTGAGAGAGAGAGAGAGAGAGAGAGAGTGTGTGTGTGTGTGTGTGTGTGTGTGTGTGTGTGTGTGTGTGTGTGTGTGTGTGTGTGTGTGTGTGTNTGTGTGTGTGTGTGTGTGTGTGTGTGTGTGTGTGTGTGTGTGTGTGTGTGTGTGTGTTCATGTTCTCTAGGGCATTATTGCTGATATGCCCAGTGTGTGCCCTACAGGCTGGTGTAATTCTACAGGTAAAAAATACAAACAAAACACAAACTGTATTTTACTCCAGAGAGAATTCTCTGCATAGAAACCCATGAAGAATGTACTGTTTTCTCATTACTCTTCTGACCAACTGCTGTTGCCAGACTTGCACGTTTTTTAAAGGGTGACTTTTTCTCATATTTTGATTGGAATATTGGGAAGGGATGAAAGTTAGCTGTTGCTTCAGTTCCAAAGAGAACCATTGCCTGAAGAGTTGGAAGTCTAGATCTAGGAAGCTACTTGTTTGGTTTACAGATCATTTACCCTTTGGTGCCAGGATTGTTAGACTTTTTAATTAAATGGGACCTCTGGATTTACTTACCTCCTGTGGGCTAACAGGTAACATATCTTTGGTTGAGGTGCTGCATGAGTTGTGAGTCCGGTGGGATTACTATGAAGGAACAATTTGGGTTGCTCAAGCTTTTGTATCCATGCTGTCATACATTTGTTTTCCCTGTTTAGTATATTAAAAGTTTTTGTTTTTACAAGTGCTTAAAGGAAACTATGCAGTCAGTACTCTACAAGACATATAAAATATAAGTTTATAAAGGTATATGACAAGGATTTTAAAAGCTCTTAAGACAAACCTATATACAGAGCATGGTAACTTCTGAAATGATGATGGATGAGATTTTTTTTGAAGGCAGGAGGTATTAATTAGCCACTTTATTAAATCCTATATAAATGAGGGCTACTGCCTTCTCCTTCCTTCTATTTTTGGATAACATTTTTATCTTATTAAAGAGGTGCATATTTACACTTGATTGTTTTTCATTTCTAATATAAATGTGTAGACTTGTAAAGGAAAATTATGATGTCCTACATACTTTCAGAAATCCTCTTGCTTTCCCAGCTACCAGGTATAATGATTAATTTTCCTCATCAGTTCAGTAAACACTGTAGGTAGGTGTGTGGCCTCTGGCAAGGAGTCTGAGTTAAAGGAACATTAGGACTCCTAGGAACATGAGCATTCTGAATTTCAACAGATGAGAAAAGGCAGTTCTTGAGAACCAGTTGTCTTGAAAGGCTTAATGTAATTTTTCCTACATCTCTTTTATCTGGTCCAGATACTCTTGCCATTTGCCAGATTCTGAACTCAGACACATTCTGTGGATTCCCCCCATTGTTGCCCTATGTGAAGGATTAATTTTTTTATGTAGCATTTTATTAAGTAGGTGCTTTGTCATTTCTGTTCTAATTATAGAAATTTTGACATTTAGATAATGTTAGGACAGATAAGGAAGCTGCTGAATGGATATATACATATATAACCATTTTTCATTGCCTTTAAAAAGGGAACATTTTTTTTAAACTTTTATTCTTCCACAGGATTTTGTTTCCAAAGTTGTTCTGAGCTTCTTTGCTCTGTTGTTAAGTTGGAGGATTTTAGGGGGAGGAGGAGAAAAGGTTGAAGCAAACGCTTTAGTAGAACCCCAGAATTTTGGAGGTAGACAGAAATTAATCATCATTCAAACAGTAGTTTCACCGTGAGGCTGTAGCTGCTATTTTTAGCAACTGTTAATTTTAAAATTGAGGCAAAAAAATTAGTATTCACCGGCATGTTAAAGAAATGTGTACATAGAAACTCAGACCTCCCTTTCTTGACCATACGTTTGGGCTTTTGTTTGAAGTGATGAGCCCATGGATTTCTTGATAAGAATCAATTGGTTATATAGGGTTTTTCTTATAGATTGGGAAGTGCACATTAATTTCTTGATTGCCAATAATATGGTAGGCAATATATGTAATACATGCCACTACTCAGTGGATTTATAATCTGAAAAAAAATTGAGTATCTACTTGGTACAGACAGTAGTTCTTGAAATAAAATTGTTTACCATCTTCAAATAAGTGTTCTTGTACTAAATCAGAATAATGAGAATTTCTATTTTTGTTATTCTGATTTCATGCATATAAATCGATGAAAGTGAAATAAAAAGTCAGAATTAATGAGTGCCTCATTAAATCATCTGAGGGAAGGATTCAGGAGAGAGTGGAAAAGTTAGAGCTGGTGAATCCTTAGAGAGTCCTCCAAATATCTTCTCCCACCCCCCCCCACCCCCTTCTTAAATCTTACACAGTCATGGTGTTCCTCCTACTGAACTTTGTTATTGATCCCAGTAGGAAATAAAAACCCTTTAAATAAAGGAATTGATTTTTTTTAACTGACATGAAAATAGAAACCTAAGTGTTCACATTTCTTAAAGCAGCCCTAAGTGTACTCTTGAACTTCTTAGTGAAGTGATATTTGATACAGTGAGTAGCATGTAGGTGGTATTGTATTTATGTAATGTTTAGAATGCCACATTAATAAAGCAATCTGTTAAAACAGGCGTGCAGAGTTTTTAATGTTGTGATCCACAGGTGAGAGTGCAAACTGGCTCCATTGGAACTCCTAGACTCACTCAGGCTGCTTCAGCCCCTGAAACACACAGTATTGAGTATTGTCTATGCATAAGAGCAGCTCCAGGCCCAGTGTTCTGGGAGGTGCTAAAAGAACCAAAGCTGCGTGAGGTTAAACTTAGACAGTTTCCTAAAGGGGGGTGATCATTGTGCATTTGCTAAGAAAAATCATGGGTGCTTTTCTACCAAACCAAGTATATAAGGGGATGGCATGAGCAAAGGCTCAGAAATGAAAGAATTCCCTGTTAAGAGCTAACTGATTAAATTGTATTGGTAAGAAAGGAGAACACGAGACCTTCCCTTTCACTTGTCTCTTCTCCCCATCTCTTACCCTGTTTTTTGCATCATTCATATCCAGGCTCTCAGAAAAAGCTATTCATGCCTGTTGTTTCGATTTTTCTATCCAGCTTCTTCTTGACCTTTCCACAGCACTTAACTCTGTTGACCCATCCCCTGTGGTTTCTTTGTTGCACTGGGTCTCCTGATACCTTGTTTGGCTATTCCTTGGTCTCTTTTCCTGTGTCATCATGCTTGTTTTTCTTTCTCTGGGTGTGCTTCAGGATTCTGCTGAGGCTGTCCTCTTTCTTTAGCAGGGGTTTTTAACCTAGGGTCTGTGAACTTGATTTCTTTTTAAAAATATTTTTCTGATTGTATTTTAATAGTTGGTTTTCTTTGTAATCTATGTGTATTATATATATATGTGTATATATATATATATA